>NW_005842248.1:1648561-1679718 GCF_000455745.1 Alligator sinensis
CTGGTGGGCCACCCTGCCCCCATTCTGAGTATTCCTGCACCCTTTCAGGACTGGTCTGGCACCTCTTTGGGGCCCTACACCTATACCAGCAACCTCCAGCAGCTGGTGGTAGTGAGTTGTTCCTGGAAGGCAGGAAGAATCAATTCTGGCCCTGGCAGTGGGTCTTAAGCAGCCTGGTTCTCCTCCTCTCTCCCAGTACTGCTCCCTGAAGTGGGCTGCACCAGATGTATGCAGGTTAGGGGCTCCCACATGCCATATCTCCTGCTCCAGGTCTATCCTGCCCCACAGCATCTCCCTATCAGTGAACAATGTGAAGCATTCCCCCACAGCTACCATCCAGGGCCCCCCTCTATGGCATGTTGCCCCATGGAGGATTCCCTGGATTAGGGCTCTCCTTTCTGGGGCAGGTGGATGGGAGCCTGATCACCACTTCTGCTCAGGAGGGCAGCCGTTTCCCTATGGGAGGAGGTTCTGACACCACTCGGGGTGTTGTAGCTGGATCCCAAGTGGTCTTTGGGCTTGTGCATAAAGTCCCCATCCTGGTGCTGTGATTGTCTCAGCTCCATAGCAGTGCGGGTGACCTCCCTGAGACAGCAGGTGCCCACCTGGAGACATCATTTTTGTACTATTGCAGTGTGTTCCTGGATCTGGATGGCTCATTCAAGTGCCACATGGGTGCAAGCAGTTACCAAACTGTCTATTCTAACCCCCCCACAATGAGGGTCCTCATTTCACCAGTGCCATCTACACACATCCAGGCTAAGCACCCTGGATACAGTATCCCAGGCTCCACAGCCAGGCCTCCCACATACAAATGTGGGGTCTGCAGACAAGGGAGACACTGAGTGACCAATGGTGAGTCCCCTGTCCCAAGCACCCAGACCCAGAGGGATGAGCCTTTTTTCAGTTCTCTGGGAGGAGAGGAAGGGAGGGAGAAAGTTAGGAGCAGTTGTTAGGAAGAATTCCCATTTTCTGCTTTGCCATACCTCCAACAGTGCTCATAAATAGTTGCCTTGCCAAATGGCAGCTAGAGATATACCAGAGAAAGCCGGAGTTGTGACTGTTGTAACACCTCAGCTGTGGGGTTCACAAAAAAATTTTGGTGCGTGTATCTACATGTGCAATTAATGTTTCTGAATAAACTCTGGCACAACTTCCACCAGTTTTTGCTCCCAGGCAGTGTTTACACATGTTCTTGTACCGCAGCATTTTGATCTAGGCAGCACAGCACTGGCTGGCAAAGGGATTAGGGGGTCAGCCTGCCAGCACAGAGCTGCTCCGCCCCAGTTTAATGTGCTGCAAAGGGGCTGGCTAACACCCTTATGCCCCAGCCAGTCCCAGTCACTGTCTACACGTGCATTGTGGCAGAGTAAATAACTTTGTGTAGGATAGTACTTGTAGCAAGCAGTACTAACCTACAGTGGAGTTAATTAGTTTACTCAGGGCTAATATACAGCCTAAATGTTGGCATATATAGATGGCAATGCTTTATTATGGAGCTAATTAGGCAACTCCTCAGTAATCATCTCGTGTAGATACCCCCCAGTGTCTTTCAGGGTGTGTATTTGGGTGTGGGTTTGCGCTAGGTGGATCCACGTGAATATGCTGCCTCTCTTAGCAATCGAGGTGACCTTGAGGATTAACCTGATTTATTGTCAATTAATATCAATTAACCAGATATATTGTTCCACTCATTGTAATGAAGACTGATAAGCCCCCAACAATAGTAGATAGTACTGATCCTAGCGTCTGTGCTTCATTCCAGGCCAGTGGTACAGGGGTTGGGGGGAGGGGTTTGAAAGGCACAAGGTCAGTGGGAAGCATCAATAAATCAGTATCATCAGTCTTCCCCATGGACAATTGTCAAGACAAGAGCATACTGAATATCAGAGTAGGCAACTATATCCTTCTCTATGAGCATGCCCCAAATTACCAAGGAGTCACATTAGAATATTTCCTCCTATAAACATCACATTCTAAAGGTCAAGAGTAAAGTTTTTGCGTGGGTAGCTGCCTTAAGTTGTTTAGCCAGCATGACATGGGGTGCCAACTTCAAAGTGCTCAGAATCACCATGCTTGCGGCCCTCAGCAGCAGACCTAGAAGTGGACTGGGGTCCGCTGCCGAACACACGGGGGGGTGGGGGGAAGGCATGCTCCTGTGGGATGCTCCATCCGCCATACCATCTCAGCATTCACAAACTGTGCCTGGTAGCTCAAGGTATGTAGAAAAAACATATAAAGGTGTGTCTATGGCTGAATCACTGATTCTCCAAATCAGAATCGACTCTTCAGATTTGGATTCAGCCAAATTGAATCCAAATCAGGTAACTGAATCACTGTCCCCTGAATCGGGCAGAATCCGAATCCAAATCACATAGAGCCCACTTCACACTCCTAAATAGCACTTAAAACATGCACCCCAATTTTGGAGGAAAGGTAAGTATTTTATGTGATAAAAATATAGTAAGATATTATGATTTCTGCCCTGTTGAGCAAATAGCCATAAAACTTGACAGTAAGTTTGAAGAAAAATAGGAGGGAGAGGCAGCATGAGGTATGGATGAGGGCAGCTCATATAAGACCATGTGTTGATGTCTACTAGTATCAATTTTAGTTTCTCTTCTATGCTGCTTTTTAAAAATTAAATATTGATAGCATATACAATTTTAGAAGCCATTAACATGTATGGATTCCCTTTTTGTTGTTTAATTCCTAGCTAATCTGTGTGTTAACATGAACCAGGTTCCATAACTTTATATAACTGAATACAGGGGGTGGGGGGAAATGGAAAACATCTTTTATGATTCTATGACAGAGATTCTATAGTTTAGTTAATAGAAACAATACTGAAGATTAGATTAAGATTAAAGTGAATCTTGTTTAATATTTAGGATTAGTTGCACAACTTGTTGAAATTGGCAAAGAAGCATAATTCACTGGGATTTTTTCCATTATTTTGGTTTGTTTTTTGCCTATAGTACAACATTTTTCTTACACTACTAAACCACCACCAACACACTATCAAAGCTTTAGGAGTAAGTCAGAGTGCCAGATATTTCTCCTGGTGTTATTATTCCTGACAGCAGAGCCAATATTGATGACAACATTAAGCGTCTTCTGGCAGGGCTTTACAAAATCTACAAAAAAAAAAAAAAAAAATCTAGCCACTCAGTGAAAGTATGCATACATCTTCAAGCATTATAAAAGAAAAACAATTTATTTATGTGCAAATTGAAAACAGGAAGTAATTGCTTGAAAGCACTCTATTTTTTATTTGATGGCAGGGTGTGTGGTAAAGCCAAAGTTAACCATCAACAAAACACATAATGGTGCAATATGCAGAATAAGAGTTGGTATACTATGTTTAGGATTGTCCTGAATTTTTATTGGATATTTTTGTCACATTTTACAGCTTTTAAGAGACAATATTTGGAATACCTGGGAAAATAAGTGGTATTACTCTAACAGCCCTTTTAACTGTTCCCTGAGAATCACATAAAAACTTATATAATATTGTGAAAAATGGTCCTAACCACTAAAAAATATCTTCTGCCTCCAAAGTAGGTGGCTGTTTTATGTATCAGATTTGATAAACACAGGAGAATATTAAACATGAAGAAGTTGTTAAATTTAGTCTACCTTATCCAATGACTTTTCCAGTAGTCTAGTCTAGCTATCTGCACAGACATACAGAATTATTGTATAAAATTAGTAATGTTCTAGTAGATGTTAATGATGCAGAGTGTAAGAGAGAAGGAGGCTATTAAGAAATATCCACTTATCTCCTGTCTCTTCTTTTGCCTGCTATAGTTCTTTCAGCAGCTCAAAGGGTAAACTGTGGTGAGTGAGAAATAGAAAAGTTGCTGTTATGATCAAACCCAGTATACTGCTGGCCTTCCACTTCACTGTAGAAGCATACTTCAATGATAATGAAACAGCAGTGTGGGAAGATGCCCCTGCAACATTAGTTTCAAAATAAAGAGAAATAGTGCACCTTGACTATAACTCAAGCATTGTCAAGTATTTAAATTGCCCTTCTTCAAGTAGTTATTCAGATCTCAGTGAGCAGCTAGATTCACATACTGAATAAGCCTGAATATCAAGAACATTTTTAGTTAAAAAAGGAGACTTTTTTTAAATCTCAAAGATACTGTGGCCAATATGACTGATGCTAGAGATACTGATTTATGGTGGTGACATTGGTTATTTACAGTGTTATTGTAAAATAACACTATAGTGTTATCATGATTTACCATATAGTTTATGCAAAATACCAGGTGGTGTTTTACAGTAGCTCGGTAAATAATGCCACTCTTCACTGCAGCCTTCTGACAATGCAATGATTTATGATGTCAGTTGAAGATGAGAGGCTACAGAGTAAGTAGTAGTCCCCAGTCATGAATCGTCTCTTGGCACCTCAGTACCATATTAAAGTCTGGAATTCCTGAGTAGGAGATTTCTGAGTAACTGGCTAAGTGTGGCATTTCCATTATATTGTTATAAAACTGTTTATAACAATTTGTTATAAACACATTTGTTATTCACATTTGGGAAAGTGGGGTTTTGGTCCAAACAAATGAATAATTACCTAGTTATAATAATTATCCACAGTTTTTCAGAAATGATGAGCAATTTTTGGCATCTCATTTTAAGCACCCAACTTCAGATCCTTTTGGGAAAGCAGTCTGTTTCAGGTATCATTCTTGACATGACATTATTATGGAAAAAGTATATTTACTAATCATTATCTTAGAAAAGGGAAATTAATCAGAAAATTGCAAGGATAAATAAAAACAAGGGAAGGCAATGAAAACTTAGGGAAAGTACTATTTGGAAAATTCCTTTAACAATAATCTAGCAACAAGTGATAGTGTAGAAGTAGGATGCATAAAGAAATGATTGCCGCTTCCATTTTTTTACTCACATTAGTGGCCTGTGTTCAGAGAAGCTGAACATCCACAGCTGCCATGCATGTCAAGAATAGTAGAGAGAAATAAATGACACAAAAAGGTACTGAGTTGAATATAACTTTCTTCCGTGATAAGAACAAGACGCTTCTCAAACAGGAAAAAAAAGTCTAGCAGGGCCTACAGAAGAAGGTTTCTAATTTAGGTGCCTATAGTTAGACTCTTTAAGTCCTCATTTAGAACCCTTCAGTAGGCAGCTTTGGTTTCAATTGGATCTTCGTGGAATCAGCACCACAGGCACCTTAATCATAAATTCTGATTCAGGCACGAAATAAAAGACATCTATAACATGATTACAGAAGTAGTGAGCACCTGCAGTTCCTACTGACTTCACTGATGCATATTAGTACTCAGTGGGTGCGTCTACATGTGCCTCTTTGAAGTGGGCTTAGCCTAAATTCACCATTTTAAAGGCATATTAAGGTCTACATGTATGTACCCATAATATGCCTTAACAATGGTGATTTAAGGCTATGTGAGTCTAAATTTGATACCTGCATAAAGCAGATCAAATTCAGGTGTGAAGAGCTAAGTCACATTAGTGCAAGTGCAGCGTGCATCAATGAACACACAGTGTTACTGCGCATTAATGCATCTGCACATGTGGTAATATGACTTCACTATTCATAGCTAAGTTTAATGTGACTTAATGTGCATTAGCATGTCCATGTGTAGATATGTGCTTAAATCACCTTAATGCACCTTAAGCAAAGGCACATTAAGTTTAGGTGCATGCAAGTATACGTTTAGACATTCCCAGTACTTCTGCAAATTAAGGTATTACACTTCTAATTTTTGGCACTGCTGCTCTTTTTATGATTGTCTTGGGAGTCTGGTAACAGACATGGAATTTCCCATTAATAGGAGTGTTCCATTTTTATCCATGGCATTGTGTGATCACAGAGTCACAGGAATGAACTCTACTCAACTCTTCCTCTAGGAAAAACTGCTACTTTCCTTAAAGAAGATTTTTATGGATTTTTTTTTCTTTTCTGTCTCATTTTAAAAAAAGGAGGAAGTGAGGTGAAGGTCAAAAGAATGAAATGAAAAGTTTTATGGAAGGATATAGAGATAAAGGAAAAGGTAACATTAAATCAATTAATTTAAAAGAATGATCAGTTTTGCTCAGAATTGTTCCCTCCTACTACAAGAAAATTACCCTTCTTTTAAAGGACAGTCTAGAATTTGGGTTGCTGACTTGATTTTTCCCTTTGAGGCTTTAAGAAAAATTCCTAGGTTTTCTTATTTAATACATTATGTGAGAGTATATCTGATCTAAAAGAACTGTGAAATTGTGAAGCAATAAAACTATCTATTTGTTCTTTTCTTGTTTGGTTTTTTTGAAAGATAAATAGACCAGTATATAATTTTGGGTAAAATCTAATGTTTGAGGTTTCTGGCTACTAATGGCTAGAAGAACACATATTAGTCAATCACTGCTGGGGAAAAAGATGCAGCAAGCAGCTAAGAAAGAGCAACAGAAAAAAAAAAACACCAACAAGTTTAAACCTTCCAGTCCCTGGGACACACCCCTTCTTGGTTCAGTTTTGCCTGGTAATCTGAATGTCACTTTTAGTTAAAAGGCAGGGCAGATATGCAACTTTATAGACTAACTAAATAAGACAAATACAGAGAGAGCACAAGCTTTTGTGAAACCAAGTTCCCTTCATCAGATGTTGTGAAAGGATAGGTAGAAAGCAGAGTGCAAGGAGAGAGACATTCAAATACAAAAGACAAGAGAGGAAGGGAGAGATATAGAGGGGGTGGGAGGCAGTCCTAAGAGACAAAAGCAAGGAAAAGCACTTCTTTCAAATCAGATTTATACACGCACAAGATAGGACCAAAGGGGGCTACAAAAGCTACTTCACATAATGAGATAAGAGTCCATAGTTTGTGTGTAACCATACTTAACACAGTCCACTTTGTGGATGATTTCTTGTTCCAGTTTCCTGTATAAACTAGCTTATACATTTTCTTTTTTTTGCCTGAGAGCAGCAATCCTGAGGTCAGTGATAGTGAGGCTGGAGTTTTCTGCCACAGACTTTTTTGTCTTTCTTCAGTTAATGTCAGATCAGTATTCATTCATTCTTACATGTAGACCTCAGCCTGTTTGTCTGATGTAGATGACAGTGGGGCATTATAAGCTGGTGATGGCATATATGACCTTGGTAGAGCTGCAGGTTAATGAACCTTGGGTGTTGTACTTCTTGTTATTAGGTCCAGTGATTATGTGGTTTGTATTGGTGTTGGGGCACAGCAGACATTTATGTCCTTTGCAAGGCCTGGTGCCTCAGTGAGGATGGGAGTTGAGAGATGTTGTGTGAGTCTGGGTGGCTGCCAGTAAACCAGGACAAGTTTGGTCCCAGAGACTACCCTGGTGTGGTCATCCTTTTCCAGGAGGGGTTGGGGGTCATTAATGATGGATCTTAGATGTTCAGGCTGTGGGCTGTAGGTGACAAACAGAAGGATTCTGTTTTCATTGTTCAATGGTTGGCATTGTAGCAGACTGGAGTGAGGTCTGAGTCTGGCTTTGTTGATTTGTGTGGCTATATTTTTTGTATTATATTGTAAGTGCAAGAATCCCTGTTCTAGATTCTTAAAGTGTTAATCCCAGTTGATGTGGTCAGAACAGATCTGGTTGTAACATAAAGCTTGTCTGTAGACAATGGATCAAATGGTGTGCTTAGAATGAAAGCCAGTGGCATGAAGGTAGCTATGGCAGTTGGTAGGTGTCCTATAGATTGTGGTGCTGAAATGGCCACAGACAACTTTCACTGTATTATCTAGGAAATCAATTTGGTGTGCAGAGTATCCCAGAGTTCATTTGATGGAGGAGTGGAAGTTGCTAAAGACTTGGTGAAATTTTTCCAGAGTCCTTCCATTTTTGGTTAATATCTTTCTAGCACTACTTATCTGTGTCCTAGTTTGTGTGTTGGGTTCCTTTTTCCATGTTAGGAGAATTTACAAATTCTATTTTCTTTAACCTTGAAAGTACTCTCTTCCTTTCAAACCAACCCAGACTCTATGGGCTAAGTCCTCTTTCACTTCACATGCCTAAGTGGCATATGCACTGCTACATAACTGCATATTTTTGCACTTATGCACAGTTTATAGCCAGGTAGAAACATCCTGCATGTGCAGCTCTGAAGCAACATAATGGGTGGAAGACCATCCCATGCTTTAGCCAAATACCCTGATGGTTAGGGCACTTGTCCTAACAGAATTCAATAGACATTGGATAAACAACACCGTGCACGTTTCTGCCTCACTGGGAGAAGGAATAATGTCTGTCCTGTAACTTGATGTTAGAGCACTTTGCTGAGGAGGAAAAGTTATATGTTCAAACCACTTCTAGGTTTCCTGTTCATTGATGAATGCATTAACCAGAGGGATAAAATATATGAAGGTTCTTCTCTTTCACCCTTACATTAGTTGAAGTTTCTGAGACTAAGATGTCAGGACTTACATACCTGGGTGATCCTATTTTGCCCTGTATGTACCTGGCCAGAGCACAGCCCTACTGTGAGCATGCTAGGTGTCTACACTCAGGTTCCTAAGTTTGAAAATATGGGCCCACTTGCCTCTCTTCTTGAGATTAATCTTTCATCCAAGTTTTAGCCTTACTTTTTGTGCATGGCACACTGAAAACTTGACATAAAACAAAAATGCAGTTTTACCCTATTCAAACAAAGACTGATAAAAAGTGCAAGATTTCAGATTCCACATAAATGTCAAACATTATAATTTGCATATAATTTTAAAATACAGATTTTACATAACAACAACAGCAACCTTGAAATTGAAGATCCTTACTTCACCTGATTTTTAAATCAAGATTTTAGAAACTTTGAATAGCCTAACTATAGAGGCTATTCATGTAATTGTTTTTACTGTACAGTGCAAAGCATTTATTATAAAGAACAAAATAAACTATTCTATATAACATAGGTTTAAAAAAAAAAAAACTTATTGAGATCAATCACCTTTCCTTCAGTTCTAAGAATGAAATTTTGCTGATGACAAATACTGAAATTTTAAGGGAATTATTAAGTAATCTAGTATTCCTAGAAAGAGACTGTCAATTGCAGAAATGATATGGAGGTGTTACAGAGCTCTAATTTCCCGCTAAATAATACTCCTCCAGCAGAGTACAATTTATTTGAAAATTGTATTTTAATAGATCAAATTGAGATTCTATTTTAGACCTATGAACTATTTTTGACTTGTTAGATCACCATCACTAGAAACATAGGGTGTGGGAATTCTCTCTTACAGAGTAGGCATTTTAGTCTTTGGAGGATATTATTGTTTCTAGTATTTTCTAAAATATGGTTGCTGACTAAAAAGTCACTGCAAAATGGTTCTGTGATTATTGCTTCCCATGACTAGAATAAAGCCATTATCTACAATTTGCTTCTTGTGGGTGATCCCTTGGCCCTCTGCAGAACCTCATTGATTTACTTGGTTTGCCTGAGTGAATCAGCCTGAACAACTGAGACCTAAATTCATTCACTTGACAAGGAAAAGTGGCTTTTATCACCCTCGGTATGAAAACAAACTACACTCTTCAAAGTGTATTTGCCATCACCAATAGCCCTAGTAAAGGGCATTCCAGCTGTGGGGAATGTGTTTTCTTCTCAGTACTCCCAGACAAAAAAATGCCTATTGTAATATAATTAAATCATTTTATTATGTACAAGACAGAGCAGACTCCATCTTATTCTCCTATAGAATTGTAGAACACATGAATCTAACAGAAATTAACATCTTGTTTAAGTTATATTTGATAACAAAGGGTACATGTATATGCAGAATTACTGTATATTCAAAATAGAGCAAAATGAATACTACAAAATAAATGTTATTTCAATAAATTGTTTTGTGATTCTGGCTGAAAAATGGTGAAGATCAAGTAAGGTTTTCAATGGATATTTCTTAACCAGATGTACTCAAAATACACACAAGTAGCAGACATCTAGAGTAAGAAAGTGCTATTTTAAATTCCTATCACTGAATACATTGCACATTCATTTCCTAGTAAGGAAGAAGCTAAGATTTTGACAAAAAAGAATTCAACTGCATAGTTGAAGTAACTGAGGACAGTTCAATGTGTACAATCAAGAGGAAAAATTAATAATATATAATTATTTTCTCCCTCATAATGGGAAAATAAATAGCAAAGATATTCTTTTTTTACATTTTACTATGAAGCTCTGATAATTTAATGGCCAGCATGGTTCTGTCAGTACTTATCTTGATGCTAGTTGGAGCTGCATATATGAATCAGAAATAGTATGTAGTTACAGTGGCAGTATTTTAGGTTTAGCAAAAACAAAACAAAATACCCCCTCCCCCAAAAAACCTCTCCTCATTCTGAAAATATCGGCATTCACCTTATTTTGGTTGTTTTTTTCTTTATCTAGGTTTAAATAGTCTTTAAGTCAAGCTATTCAGTTTTTGTTCACCTCATAATAGACAACGGTGTTGATAGATAACAAGTCAGAAACAAGTTTATGCACGTTGCTTTAGAGAAATTGAATTTTTCTTCCATTCTCTTATTTGCACTTATCTCTCCATATATTGCTCTCCTGTGTTTATGTCTGTCTATTTTAATACAGGAAAAGAGTTTTTAGCTTCATGAATGAGCAATGCCACAGCACACATACTTTGGTGCCTGAACACCTCTTGGAGTAATAATGAAAACTGCCACTTCTTAAAAGGTACTGTGTTAACTCCAGTGAAAAACGGAAATCTGTCAGTAGATTTCTGGCTTGCTTTGGACTGGTTGCACATTTTTGTTTTATTTTATTTCCTAGTTGCAAAGTGGCAATAACATTATCAATCTCTATGAGGACATTGGATTTACTCAAATCCAAGAACAGGTTATTTTCCCTGTTCAATACAGGGGAAAAAACCTTGTCTTTGATTTGAGTTCTTGCCTGGGGTAGGCAGGTACTACAGCTCCAGCTTTGAGACTGCCAGAGCTGAGGTGGCTTGTGCAGGGTTGTGGGGGAGCAGCAGGGAAGAGACCTTATCAGGCTGGGGAGGTGTGCTCAAGGGAGAATGTACAGGGGAAATCCAGGTCTGGATTCAGCCATAAATTTCATAGACATTGGGACTGGAAGGGATCTCATGAGATTATTGGGTCCAGGCCACTGCCCAAAGAGCAGGAAGTCAGCTGGGGGAAGATGACCCCAGCAAGATAAACATTCAGATGCAACTTGAATTTGTCCAAAGTAGGTGCTTGCACGACTTTTGGAGGAAGTCTACTCCAGACTCTGGAGACTCAGACAATAAAGAAGTTTTTCCTTATGTACATCGAAAACAGTCTTCCATCAGTTTGCAAGAGTTGGACCTTGTTTTCCCTAAGGGAGCCCTGGTGAACAGATGTTCTCTCACATCCTGATGTACTTATAGGCTGCCACCCTTTCAGACCTACACTTTTCCAAGCTGAAGAGTCCCATGCCTCTCAGACTCTTCTCATAAGGCCTGCTCTCTTGACCTCTGATCATGCACATGTCTCCAATCTGGACTCTCCTCACCATGACCTGGTTCAGCTTGGAGCTGCTGCTGCCACTGCTAGTTGACTGGGCCATACTGAGCAGGGGCTGGAGCCAGAACTGGAGCCACTGCTGGTACCTGTCCTGGCCAGAGTCAGAGCTAGAGTTGGTTCATGAGGTAAGCAGTGGTAGGTGGTGGGGCAAATATTGGGGGTGAGGAAGTGGCTGGGAGGCAGGCATCAGGATAGGGCAAATAGGGGAGCAGGCATGACAGGCTAGGCAGAGGGCAGGTAGCAAGGGGACAGGCAGCAGATGGGCAGAGGCCCAGCTGCCTGTCTCCCTTGTTGCTGCTTTTGTGCCATAGTGGTGGTGAGGAGGGAGAGGGGCAAATTTATTTTAAACCCCCTCCTCTAGTTTTAGAGTCTATATATTGACAATTATGATAAATGCATAATATTTATAATACATTTCCATATAAGAATATAATTATTGGGGGTGGGTCGTCTTGAATTCTCAGTTATCTTTGATTTAGTTAAATATGCATTATTGCATTTTCATAGGTATTTAAATACATGTATGCTTGGAGCTATATAGCAAAAGAACAAAATATTCCACAATTAACAGATCATGTCTCTGACTATTTCAGATATAAACTGATAACTAATGTGAATATTCATTTAATCAGAAATGTTGGTGGTCCATACATAACATGAATAGTGTAATGATCTTAAGCTGTGATCAGGCACTCTCTCTGTTTCTTTTATTTGATCAATGTATGCTTCTTTTGATGTTGATGCATTCAAGTCACCATTGTAGAAGATGCCAGGATAACACTTGGTTGTTACGGAAGAGGTATCTAGTATATAGAGTATTGGCAGAGATTCATAGACATGTTGTCAGTAATTTCTAAAAACCTGTGCATCTCATTTATTTTAAATTCAGTATGTACAAATACTCAGAAATTAATGGAAAATTAAGGGTAAAATTCTATATCACTTAGTAGATTAACAGAATGAAGCTTACAAACAACTTTGAGTGTATAAGTGATTCTGGGTGCATATAAGTCTTCATTATAGTAATATGGAGACATCTGTGCCTCTTTGGATGGTGATCCTTTTGCTATAATAAGAACACTTAAGCACCCAGAGTGAGTAATATAATCACTCCTACACTTTAGTCATAAACTTCGGATGTGCTCACAAGCTGAACTTCTCCACTAGGTGAAATAGAATTTTTCTCTGAGAAAAACGGTGTGTTGTCCTTCCACTTCCAACTACAGTGTTATTCTATAGTAATCAGTGGTGTCCATGGCAGGATACACAAGGATGTGTGTTTAGAGCTTACAGTATAAAGAGAACTCCTAATTTAGCATCCTTCAATCCATTGAACCTGAAGGGAGATGTCTTTGATTTTTGTGTCTCAGACTTGTAATTAACACGTGTCAGGTAAACAAAGACCATTGTACCTAGTAAATTAACTAAAAGCTCAGGCTTAAGTGACCCTGGCAAAACACTTGCATTCCATTTGTATAGATGTTCAGTTTCTCTTGGGAGAGTCGCTGCTCTCCCAGGAGAAATCAGGAGTGTAGCGATATTCAGGCTTTTTCTCCTAGAGGAGAAAAATAACCTTGGAATGACCAGGGTTAAATCACTTCATGGAGAGTTTCTCCTGAGACAGAAAATGTCTATATAAACTGATTCTTAGGTCCTTCAGTCAGGCAGTCAGGTAATAGGAAGACAATAGAAAGATTTGTGAAAAAAAATGGAGGTTAGTAAAAGGAAAGGAAACAAAGAAACCAGCAAACATCACCTCTAGAAAAAGCAAATAAAAGGCACTTTTACACATGCTCCAGGAATAGGAGGAAAGGGGGAAGTGCTTTAATTAGAGTGGCTCTGAAAGCTGCTCTAATTAAAGCACTGCAGCATCTTGTTATGAACATCCTCATGCTTCGAAATGGTGGTGGGGGTAATTGAACTAATGCTCATTGAATGAAATGTAGTTCAAGCACCCCTACTGCAATTTTGGAGAATGAGGACACTGATACATGAGACACAGGAGGCTGCTGAAGTGCAGTAATTAACACCTGCAGCAGACTGGATTAATCTAGTCTGCTCCAACATGCTGTAATTACAGCGCATGTACAGGCACCCCAAATGCCCTCCTGGTATATATTCCATTTCTCTGAGCATTGATATAATGCATTGGTAATGATTAATACTCATCTGGGTAGATATCTGGCATTAGGAACAACGACCTGATCCAATAAAATACATAAACCTTAATTTAATTTTAAACATAAATAGTTTTGTTGGCTACTTGATATGCTTATGGATATGCTGGATTGGATGAAAGTTAGGATCCTTCCCACACTTAATCACATGTAGCATATATATATAAACTGAGTTGGGATAGGACATCAGGATATACTATTAGGACAGCTTATTGACTGTGTTCAATCCTCTATTCAAAGTAATGAAAAAGAGATTAAGTCATGTATACAGAGGAATTTAAAAGTTTTCATCTACACAGTGAATTTTTACTTGTTAATTTAATATTTATAGACCACAGAAAGCTACCTAAGACTACAATTCAAATTGGAGTAAACTTGAAGGCAAGCATGATGTTTAATCATAAAAAAAAAGAAAATGTACTAGGCCATTTTTTGCCATTTTGACATGATTAGTCAAATTTCTATTTGAATTGGAGATTTATTTTGGCTTTACAAGACATTTTCTACTCATTGATGTTTCAGTAAGCAATTTTATTCTGTCTTTAATGAGACTTTTTCTGGTTTCAAAAATTTTCAAGTGAGCACTGATGCAGAAACGAGACAGAGTAAGAACAACAATACATGTAGCTCAAACAAATGCATTAGAGTGAGGGACAGATAAGAAACAAATACAGTCTCTTAGGGCTTCTAGTATGTCCTGCTGTCATTACAAAATTATTTCCATTTATGGAACAAATTATTCTCACACTTCCAATGTGCAGCCCACTTGGCAAAAGTACAAGGTAAAAGAGATATCCTGACTATTACCCAAGATGGGTTTTCATCCAAATAATCTTGCATACCCAAAATTCAATACATTAATTTAATTCATCTTTGGATCAGGTTCAGAATGAAGAGCATGCCAGCATACTACCACATAAAAAACAGCAACTGAATATAATAGAAGAGTTAAGTGCAGACCCAAACCCAAGAGACTCTGAACAGGAATTATTATTTAGGATTTGGTTACTATTGTGATCATGATGTACTAGGAATTCTCAAAATATTCATTTCATAATCTATGCTCTGAGGAGCTGTCTGTATAAGCTGTATAGATAGAGTTTTGGGGAAAGGTAATAATAATGACCACCCTCACTTCAATGGCAAGGATGATGGATGATTTTGGTTGAGATGCACTTGTGTATATTGCCATATATCTCCTTGTACCTAGTCTAAACCCTCTTGAAATTACTTAAAAACGTTCCCTTTCACCACTTCCTGAGCATATATTCCATTATGTCAAAAAACATTTTATGATTTTTACCATCATAATCAATTAAAATAATTATTTGCTTAATTGTCCTACCTTTATACTCTATTCCATAACAATTCAGGTAGCATAGGTATTACCTTGTACAGGGACTGAATATTTTATTTCACCTCAATCTAAATCTTTCAATAATTGTACATTATCATATCCCACTTTTATGACAAATATGCCATTTTTCTTTTTCCTTCTAAATCCATCATGCTATTATATACACAGTTTTGTTGCCCATCTTAGAGCTCCTCTTAATTAGTAAAAACATCGTTAGTCCTGGCATGCCTATAACTAAACAGAGCATTTAAATAGTGGTTTATCTATGCGAAAAGAGAGATGGCCATCTTAAGTGTAACTTGACACTCTTACTCAGACAGACCTAAAATGAGGTAGTTTATTTTCATCCTCCTAATCACTTCAACTTTTTTCCTGGGGTGCATACAGATATTGAGGTCCCGGCTCTAACTCATGAACGCATGTAAGTCAGGAAAAAAAAACAATTTTAAATCAAATTAATGAATGTCGTAGATGTTTTCTTTTAGAATATAATTTGGTATTTTTCTGGTTCCGAGATGGCAAAACCTCTTGCTGAAAGGAGTACTTCCAGGGGCAAAGGGAGGGAATTCTAGTGGCAAAGGTCAGGGGCTAGTGGGAGGGACTTCTGATCACAAGATGGCAACTAGGGGGTGGGGCACCTGCCCTCAACAGCTTGCCCAAACTCAGTAAGTGGCCCTCTGCCTGAAATAATTGCTCGGTCCTATTATAGACTATGGTTGGTTATAAAGCTCCCGCTACATTCACACAAAGCAATGTGTTGTATTCTATGCCTATACTTTTGCAGGTCACATTTTCCCCAACCCTACAAAAACAAAAAAGTGATTGCCTGAGGAAAGGTGCAAAAAGGGAATAGAATGAGGTTTCTTAGAAATTTGTGGTGGAGCCTAGCTAGCCAACACCTTAAGTCTACACTTCAAATCAAGATTTGGGCTCAGAAAGTTCCAAATCCATACCTATTTTTACATTAAGTTCAATACAAACAGTCCCATGTTTTGTAAGGTGTAGTTTCATATCTGAAATATAACTGTTATATTTAAGAATGCTAGTTTTTGAGGGTTTGAGTCAATGAAAGAGAAATATGAAATTTATGGTTCTGGTTTCTCTCATCTCTGTTAAAATTCTGACCTGTACTATAAAGCAAGAGTAGAGGAAAGTAATTCATTCAAAACTTTAAAGGTACATGACTTAATTGAATGACAAGTAGCTTGAATGTCTTAAAGATATGAGACTTTTTAATTGAGTATAACCTAACAGTGGATGGATTGCAAGATGATTCTTTCCTCTTTTGCATGGCCAAGGATAGAAACTAATTAAAACTCATTTGCTATAAAAGATTTATAGTTATGGAAATTAACCTGACTATATCAAGATGTTTGAAGATATTGAATTTTTCTTTCTATAACAGGATTACAATTTATAATGAATCCAGTTCCTCATTTTATTAGGGCTTGTGAATACACATAACAGTATTAAAAATAAAAAGGAAGTGTTTTAATGAGATATTTGTTGTTCTTTCTATTACAGGCAAACAATATAAGTGCCAGTTTTTCATTATTACCCTAGTATGGATACTTATTTTAAATGATTCAAACATGCAGCATGAAGAAAAATGTAATTCTCTGCAATAGCACAAAAAAATCAAAAGTACAGAAAAAAATCTACATTCTTGTACCAGAAAATTAGTGGTCACAAACACATTTACACACTGACTGCTGTCATATATTCAGATCCTTGTCATCATAAATTGGCATGGTTCTGAAGTTAATGGAACAATACTGAATATACCACCTGAGGACTGGTCCTATTCTCCATTAGTATTATTGGTAGTTCAGTAGTGTTTCAGTAGGGATCTCCAGCTGAGATCAATATCTATTATAAATAATCAATATCTAGGTAATATATAGACATGCACTTATGGACAATACTTCCCTCAAAACTTGACCAGCCAAACAGGTTGGCAAATGATCAGAGGGAAAGGGAAACAGGAGAAGTGAAAGCTTGATTTTAATCTTTTAGAGATGCTGAGATGTCTTTAGTAATATCTCTTCTGCACAATTTAATGAACATTATTTTAATTCAGCACAGGGAACCTTAAAGGACTATTCCTAAAGTTACATGCTAATTTTGTCTAAGACATTACCAAAGATGTGGATGGTAACAAGGAAATAAAGGGAAAATCATTGACTTGTTCTCTATAGGAAAGCTCCCCTTCCTTTTTTTTTCCTATTAAAATGAATACAAAATCATGATCAGACTGAAAACATATAAAGTACTAAAGAAGTCCTTAAAAATACAAAACATCATACAGTAGGGATTATTTGAACAAAAACAAGTAACAATAGTATGCAAAATTTCTATTAGGAGACCTAGCTATAGAAACTTTCGTTTAAAATTATTCTGACCTGTCTGGAGCTCATTATGTATTTAAACACACAGGCCTGTCCAGACAAGCACAGCTGTGTGGTATATGGTGCTGCAGACAGGTCTGCAGTGCCACACACTATACATGCAGGCTTTCTCTATGCTGTGTGGGGGGTTATTTTGCAGTGTGGGGCAGGGTTTTAACCTGGGAGATCCCAGGGTAAAAAAAACCACACAGAAAAAAAACATGTTAGCGCTTGTGGAGGCAGCACATGCCACCCAAAAGCAGTGTGTGGCTGGCTGGAGCCACGCTCCAGCTGCTGGTCAGGCTCCCAGCTGTGCGAGCACCATGGCTGCAGCTTCCCTGGCCCTCAGGACTCCAGGTAAGGCTTCTGAGGCCATCACAGTTGCTGTCCCCAGCTGCCCCTACCCCACCCGAGGTAGCCAGCTGTGTGCCAGAGGACGTGTGGCACAGGCATTCCCCAGGGACAAGTAGCAGTGGCACAAGATATGCTACTGCTACTTGTCCCCAGGGAACTAAACATTCATGCTCATCTGGACGCAGCTACAGAGTTCTTCTTCACAATTATCCATCAGGCACAATTACTTCTTTCTTATATTTTTTTTAAAACGTGATGGCTGCTTCATCCTATGATAATTCTGATATCTTAATATAATTACTTGGAAGTTGTCATGTCCAGTTATCATTAACTCCACTGGAAATAATGACTTCCAAGTTCCACAGAGAATGGCACAAGGTGTTTAGTTACATACCACTGTGCTCAAAGGGAAGATAGAATGTAACACAACCATAGTTAGAAATTAGATTTCCTATGCATTCACAAATCCTTCAAGCTAAACTGTGGTTTGATGTCTCCTGGTCACCTCATATATTGGGGGTTAAGTTAATTAAAAGAGTTGCCCTATTCTACTAAGGGTCTCTGTAGACTAATTATTAAAGTGCCATGGACCATTACAAACCTACAGCAATGGAAACTCATGAAAGGGGTTGCTTGTATTATGAACATTCTGGTATTCAATAGCTTCTCTTCTGTGGTAAAGAGCATACACAGTGATAAGGAGACTGTCTTCTCTCCTGCTTTTGTGCCATCCAAGAAGAGGAAAAATGAAAACCAAAATGGTATCCATAGAATGGGATATACATATTCATTAGTTCTTTTGTATATTGCCTGCATATATTACTTGTAATGAAGGTACAAAAGGTCCTATTCTTTATTTTCTTATTTTTCTTTCTTCCTGAGCAATGGTTGCATACAAACATCCCAGTGTGAATTGCTCCCACCCGCCATCCTGAAGGGAAAAGCTCTGGCACTTGGGCCACACCCCACTGCTCCAGCTGAGCATAGAGCAAACTCTGCTCCAGTTATCTCAGGGATAAGGAAGCCCAGCCACTCTCCTGCCTTCTGCTCAAGGCTGCAAGGAAATGAGGAGTGCTGAGGCAGATGTGTCTCCTGCATTAGAGAGATCCCTGAAAACCCAAGACCCTGGGCCAGATTCCCACACTTCCAAGACCCCATTCTGAAGCATCCCAAGACCCACATTCCTAAGACTTGGACAGAACCTGCTGAATGTAGTTGGGGCATGGCCAGCCCAACCACTACCAGCAGATAGATGAGAAGTATTAGCTTGGGGTATGAGTGAGCATTGATGACAGTTATTGCCAGCAGGTAGATACCCCTGAAAAGTCTTGGGCTTGGAAGAAGGAGATATGGCCAGCTGTGGTCTGGTCATTCTGAAGGGGAGGATACATCTAATCAGACCCAGGTTCAGGGGGAGATGGAGGTATGAACCAAGACCCACACCTACTCACCCTGACAGACAGCCTCTCAGCCACATCCCCACACATCTGCTTTCTGTCAGACTTCAGACAAACAGAGCTCTCTCTCTCAATTTGCATGATGTACATTCCAGTTGTTGCTTTGTACAAAGAAATATAGACTAGGAAGTAAATAAGTTATCCCCCCAGAATCAAAAGATACCTTGTTTAGTTTCTTTGGAGTGAATACTGGAAAATTATTTGTTTCAGGATGACTGCCTATATTGCCAATGGAATTTTTTATCATAGCCTTCAAAGGTAAGAGTTACATCAACTTAGTGCTTTTAAAAAAAAATCACACAAAATCTCATTTTTCCATAAAATGTCTTATGTTTGATATCTCTATAAATGAAGGGAAACTATGTTACTGAGTACAATAACATACTTTTTAATAAATAACAATTTTATGTGTCTGAAGCACAACTTCATGTGCATTATTAGAACTGTGAAATAGCATTATGCTTAACACAACGCATTGGAGACAAATGTCCTTTGATAAAGGCTTTTGCATATTGACCTATACCCGTGTTAAACACTGTATTGTGTAATTGAACATTTTTATTTAATTGATGTATTTGCCATATTTTACACTCCACTGTGTGTGTCAAAATATGCTCATACAGAAAATGAACAAGAGAACAATGAAAAACATTTTTATTTCTAGGATTGTTTTATTTCTAGGACTGACAACTTAATTGGAGACAGATATAGAAAGAAGCTTATGCATTTAAAATTTAACTTTCGGGTCTGAACATACCTACTGTAATAATATCTTATCATTTAATTATTAATAGGCTTTGTTAATCCTTAATTATGCATTATAAATTATTCTTTTATAATTTTAAATAGATACAATATCTGATTGATTTGACAAAAATAACCCTCATATTTAATTGTAGATTTGCATAAACTTACAGCACTGATATAATTCACAGTGATCCATTAATCATTGTGGCAGCAACTGAAGAAGCAACAACAGATCTGAATCACATCAGATTGAATTTAGTAAATTACAGCCATCTTGGTCTGCAAAGGTGTATCTTATTAAAAATAAGAATAACAAGTCTGATTTGGAATTGTTGAAAATCTTGCTTAGATAAAATCTCATATAGCACGTATCAAACCACATACATAAAGAACAAAACAGTAGCAAACAAAAAAAAAAACGTGATAGAATTATATAGACTTTGGGTTTGAGAATTCAGCTTAAAAAAGGAAACCTTTGGTTCCAGTAGTTACATTATAATTATTGTTTTAAAACCCAGTGGCTCCTTAATATAAAATACTTAAGGCCAAGGACAGGGTTGCCAACAAAAAACATTTCTTTTTTTTACCAACAATCTACACAGTTTTACTGACAACCAACATTTTCACTGCTATATATTTTCATTGATGAATGTTTTACAGAATATAAAACCCCTTGAGTGTAGCAGTGCACCCCCCTACTGCACCTGGCAGCATCTGCAGGCAGTTAGCAATCACTGCTGGCCACCACCAATGCAGCTGGTGGCATCTGTGGGTGATCACTGACTCCTGGCTGGCACTCGCCACCCCCCCACAATTGACAGCTCTGTTGGCATCTGTGGAGGCTCTCCGCGTACTGCCACTGCACTCCCACTGTCTCCAGTGTTGCTGTGCCCCCACAGCCACCAGGGGCACGTGTCATTCATGTCAAATATAGTAAAATATTTTGTTGTCTGTAAAAAGTTTGCAGATGGTCAGTAAAACAAATTTCTTGGGTTGGCAACCCTGCTTGACTGCACCATTGGTTTTATACTATGCTTCTCCATCCTTCCAGGATCCTGTGCTTAACCTCAGACCATGATACTCCCCAACCACAACCCAATCCATGCTGTCCATCCCAGTTCACCTCCTAGCCTTATCTCTGTCAGCCCTGCTCTCTCCATCCCAGCATGGACTACCAAACAAAGGACCACTGTGTGCCTTCCTGTGAGATGAGCAGTGTTATAAGCCTAGAAGGTGCATCAGCAACAAAATCATATGGCTAAGGAGGCAGGGCAGGGAGCTACAGAAAGTCCCATGAGCCACAAAGCTCAACAGATAGGTGGCAAATCTAACCAGGGAACACAGACTGGATCCAAAGCACTCCCTTTTCCATCTTACAGACCTAACGGATAGAAAAGCAAAACTCGTTTTGCTCCCATGATCATGCATTCCTTCTACACAGTGGCCCAACATCAGTGAGGAGAGGAAGCAACTCCATCCGCTTACCAGAAGAATGTGGATGGATAGGGGAGTATAATGGACATCCCTGACACAGCTTCAAAGAGAGATGGTAGTTCAGCCAAAACCCTGTTCTCAGCATTTCCTACTGGCTAACTGCAGGAACCTCTCATAGGTGACAAGTTTTTTTTGTTTTTTTTAATGGCCTTCTAACATGGTTAGTTATCTCTATGCACTGTGTAAGAAGCAAGCATATCTAAGACTATGGAGAGAAATAGATTCTACCTGCTTTAAAAGAGGAGGGGTAAGTGCTGCCAGGGAATATGCATTAGATATTACAATTCAACTTATATTTTTTTGCTCCTATAGTGATACAAGGTAGTTCAGTCAATGCATCTTTACCACTGAATGGCATAGCTTTAAAGTTTCAGGATATCATTCAACACCAATATAACCAAAAAAGCTGCTTATAACTCTGGGCTTTAGGTGCCTAAATTATAGGTATCACTATCTTAAACGTATGTATGCCTACATCCCATATCAGATATGTCCCTATGGGCACATGTACGTGAGACATTTAGACTAGGGACAGAAGTTACACATAAACCAGTTTAAGTGATCAGAAACTCATCTAAACCTGTAACAGAACAGAAGCTCAGTGCACATAAACCAGTTTCAAAACGTCCTAAACTGGTTTAAGATAAACTTGGTTGAATGTAGTATCAGACTTAACTGATTTGGGACAAACCCATTTGGGAAACTGGGTTTGTCCCAGACCCCTTCCTGGTTCAAGTTAAATCACAGTCCCCAAGCATCCCAGCATGCTTTCCAGCCAGGGGTTGGGCTGGGTTCTGCTATCTGCTTCAGAAACCAGGGCTGGTGTCACCCCTCTGCTCCCTAGCTGGAGTAGTGAGGGCTGGCTGGGGGGTGGGGATGCAAACACAGTTGGGGATGCAATGTAGTCGTCAAGGTGGGAAGGAATTTCCCCCAGATACCCCGGCTAGGATCTGGGGTCAGGGAGGGGGGCCTTTCCCCTGCTCAAACTTACCACTGTCTGCAACTGTGGACTACAAATTTCAGAGGCAGCTGAAAGCAGGAATAAGAAGTGATGAGCAACCCTGCACAGTCCTACTGCTTTAATTCTGGACTGCATATCCCAGAGACCTCGGGGGCAGCAGGAAGAGGAAGTGAACATACAGCCAGAGAGCTATCCTCTTGTGCCCCCTGGATTCTAGCTTGAGCTACTGCAGTCATGTGGCTGCATTTCCTGAATCAAAGGTAAATGTCTGCTCATTTCTGTTTCAGTTTAATCTGTACATTTTAGACTAACCTGCAAAGACTGAATCGATTCAGCCACGGGCTTTTTGACTATCTGTACCTAGCCCTGATGCGTAGAAGACTAATTCTACGCACATTAGCGAGGACAGCAAAACCCAGGCTAATGTACTAACGCATAGTAGAAAAACTGGTTCAAGTGCACTAATACAAAGTAATTCTGATTACAGCACATTACGTTAGTACTTGTCATTACAGATACTAAACTTAATGCACTGTAATTATGGCACATTAATGCATGTGTAGACGCACTCTTTGTGGGAGAAGTGGTAAGTAAGTAAATATTATGTGCCTAAATCCAAAACAGCAATCCTGAACACTCTTGTTTAGCTGCTTTCTAATAAAGCCTGTGATTAACCTTTAACACTACCCTAGTCATCAACAGCAGAGTTTCTCAGGTGCCTAGAGTTCTGCTTCAAGCCCTCAGTCTATAAGGAGATTTATAACTAGCTTGTGCCTAAGGAACCATCTTTTTATTCTGTGTTTATGCAGAACCTAGCACAATGATGGGGGCTATTAAGTACTACTGTAATGCAAATATGCAACACCTTTCTTCCATTTGCTACCCAATCCATGGGTACTATTAGCAGTACAATTGACATAGACATCACTTTTGCAGAACAGCTGCAGGTCCAAGAAACTCTGAAATATTTTGCCAAAAAATTTCCTGTAAACTGGAAATTTTGCTTTTTAGCAAGCCCTACTTAGTGGTTTGTAGAGAATCTATGTTTGGGTCTAAATGTTGTGCTCTGATAGCCTACTTTAAGATGTTCTTATGAAAAGCTACAGTGGCAGATACATTTCTGTTAGGTAACTTGGCTTGGAAAACACGTTTTCTGAGTATTTGTTCAGTTGCCTCTAATGCAAATCTACTACATAAATTATTATTAAGTAGAAAACTATTCTGAGGGTTCTGTCAAAAAACCTATAAAATCCTCAGAGTTGGAGGGCAGACAAGGGGAATTTATTGTTTTCTTTGATTGAAAAAAAATGTTTAGCCTTGATCAATTCTTGTGGCAATTTTGCTGCTCATGATGCCCCACTCTGAGTTTTGTGGATGTATGTGGGAAGTAGTAGGCAAAGGAACTGTAAAACTGAATTGAATAATATAATTCTTCTGTTCACTGGAAATGACCAAGTACTATTCAAACACATTCCAGTCTTATTAGAGATATTTGTTTTACCTCAGATTTTTATGCATTACATGGTTAAGTTACACGGAAGAAATGCATATTTCTATATTATGTATGATTAAATTGCTTAAGAAAGTAGTTAAAACAAGCTTGGTTTAACTCTTACTGAGTGTGTTTACACATGCACAGTAGTCTATTTTACTGCTTATTAGTGTGTCATGGCAAAAACCAAGTTAATATGCTAATGCATAGTAAAACTGGGCTAGTGCACATTAAGCATTACTAAAAAAAAAGTACTTTTAGTACTGCACATTAGGTCAGCCTAGGCTGCTTGTACATGCCACAAGGGTTTAATCTGGTTTAGTTCTCCCTAAATTGAAGTGGTGGGTTGTTAAAAACACTGCTTCAACTTAAAGAATTAAATCAAACTAACCCCCCATGATATGTACACAAGGGTGGGGGGAGCGTATCCTGACCTGCCTCTTCAGTGGCAGGGAGTGGGCGTAGGCAGCTGCTGGTGGGCACAGCAGTTCCTGGTGGAAGAGTGGGGGCCTCCCAGGAGGCACATGCCCACCGACATCCGATCTAGGTGGTCCCAGGGGGCACCGAAGCCATGGAGGGAAGCACCTCCCCTTCATAGTCACAGAGGGACGCACTGAGTCCCCAAACAACCCTGGCAGGCAGGCAGGCTCTAGGGAGAGAGAGAAAAAAAAAAGATCAGGCTCACTGCTTTTTTTTCCTTCAGTGAAGCCTGCCTGCATGGGCTGCTGCTGGGTCCCACAGCCCCTGAGCATATCAGCTTCCAGCACCTCGTGCACTGTTGCACTTTGTTAGGTAGCAAACTAAAGAATGTCAGAGGTGTTTTATCTTGTTACATACCAAAGTCATATACACCACTGATCGTGCAAACAGCAACACCATTAAAGCTGTACAAAAGGGCATTTAAGCCACTTTAAAGGCCAATTTTGTGGTGTGTACAAAGGCCCCTAATGCACCTTTAGATAGTATCTCATATTAGAGGTACTAAATTTAATGCATAGTAGCAAAAGTGCATCAATGAACATGTAGACACAGCCTTTGCTAGGTAGACATGATTTAGAAAACCAAAACAACATTATTTTGTTAGAACAAACTTTTATTGTTGTGCAGGAACATAGTATAAAACCACTACTTCAGCCAAGCAGGGTTGCTAACCCAAGAAATTTTCTTATGTTAGAATAATTTTTTCTGACATCAAACATTTTCATATTTCAAACATATTGCTGTTTTTTTTTACATTGTCCTTTTTATACAACCACAATGTAGTTTTGCTCAGTAAAGAAATATTACTATTATCTTAATTTATTAAAAATAAATATAAAATCCTGTCAAGTGTAAAGAGCTCTGACTGATGAAGCACACGGAGGGTGCATCTATATGTGCCTATTAATATGCAGCAATAAAAACTAGCACATATCATGCTGTAGGTTATTGCTCCCAGGAGTCCCATTTACACACGTGCCCATGATCACAGAATTTTGAACCAGGTTAGAGCAGCCCCAGCTGGCAGAGGGTCCAGGGGATTAGCCTCCCAGCCTGGGGCTGCTCCAACCTGGCTCAACATGCTGCAGAGGGGCTAGCTAATGCATGAGGTTGCTCCAGTGTGAGGCTAGCTGGCAGGCAAACCCTACACCGAAGCACCTTCATGCCCCAGCCAGCCCTGTCAGTATCTACATATGCATTACTGCACACAAAAACCTCTGCCGTAGGATAGCACTTGTATTTACACATACTAACCTGCTGTAGAGTTTATTAGTTTCCTGTGGCCTAATAGGGCCATACATGTAGAAGCAGAGACTTCACTGTGGAACTAAGTAGATAACTCAGCAGTAAACATCTTATGCCCAATCACTGGTAAACTCAATTTCTTGATCTTTGACCCACAGCAGATGTTACACTTAAGACATGATTAACCAGTTAATCACATCTTAAGTAGTAACCCAGCCACATGTTAATGCAATGAATGGTATGATAAAACAGAGAATAAGGCACAAACTTATCAAACAAAATACATGTAATAACTTTGTGGCTGGTTCTCATCATGCTTTCAATTGCACGTGTGTCCAGACTGATCAGAAGTCCGAGCTTCAGGAGCTCATGGGAGCCCTTTACTGGCTCCAAAGTTGGGAGCACCAATCAGCCGATTGCAACTCCCAGACTCAGAAGTGCATGGGAATCAAGGTCTTTAATGTTTCCCCTGAGGCTGAGCGCCCTGATTAGCTGCCATTCCCAGGCATAGGGACACAGTGGAGTCAAGGGCTCCACTGTAGCACTGAAGCTGGAGTAGCTGCTGCTCTGTAGTCCCAGCCTCCAGGACATAGCAGAGCCTTTGAGAGCACTGCATCCCAGGGAGTAGGAGTGACAGCTGATTGGGGCTCCCAGCCTTGAGGGAGTATCAGAATCACAGGCTCCAGTGTACCCTGGAGACTAGGAGTCCAGATCAACTGCTGTTCCCAGGTGTGGGCGCACACTGGAGCCCATGATTACCTTGACTCTGATATGCTCCCAGTGATGTCTTCCCTGATCAGCTGTCTTCCTAAATACTAGCCCAGGCAGATCATGATCTTGGGTTCTCCTTGCACTGGCAATATGTCACAATAGGAATCTGAACCCTGATCCCACAATCACGCCTCATGCCATGTATCCATGTATGTGTAGCATGGCAGGAAGCAGGAAGCATGATTGCTGGGATGGTGCATCAGATCCTATGGTACCTTTAGCTGGATATCTGCCATAGAGTGCAACGTAGAATGCTGAGTGAGGAGTTTGGCTACTTGTCCAGTACTACACGATGCATGGGGAGGGCTAGACACCTTGGGTTGAGACCAAGACAGCCAGTGTGCTGAGGAGAGAGCTGCCTCAGGTCAGTATGTACCTTCTTATAGTTAGCTAATGGAAAATGCTGAATCTAGGTGTCAGTTTTAAATTCCAAGCACCTTACTCTGCAATGCATAAATGTATCTCCAACCCCTAATCTGGAATTTTCTATATGAATATTACCTGGCTTCTCCCTTTTCTTCACCAAAGAACTGTGTAGTTCTTTTAGTATTCCCTTAGAGGGGGTGGTACCCTCCATTATATAACTGCCTAGTTGCTAGAGCACTCATCACAGATATGTAGAGCTTGTGTTCAATTCACAGTTCTTCCTAGAAGGATTCAAGGCTGAATCTGCCACTTCCCACAATGCTTCTCTGACCGGTAGGCAATATTTGGCTCTGGTGGGGTCATCCTCTCCCAACTCCCATTAAAGCTCTGCCACTTTCTGAAAAATAATGCAAGATTCATTAGGCCAGAGAGGGTCAGGTGGGGGCCTGACAATATAGCCTCCTGGTTAAACTACTCTGGGAAAGGAAAAAAACAGGATTTTTGCTTTTTCCTCTCCTCCCTTCTTCCACCTCCCTGGCTCCCACAGAGACTCTTCATTTGTTGTTTTTCCATTGGCTATTTTATAGAAAATACATAAACAGTCCTGTGAGCAGAAACTGCAATCCGGGCCTCTGCTGTCCCCATTGCTGTTTTAACCATTCAGTCATTTCATTTTGTTTACTTCAGGCCCTCTTTCCAAATTGTAACACATTTTGGACTCTGATTCTTCCTTCAAAATCCTTCCTGCACAATCCCTCCCAGCTTGTTTCATCTCAAAGTTATATAAACTGTATTCTCTTACTTCATCTAAACCATTAATAGAAAGAATATGGTCTAGGACAGACCTCTGCAAGATGTCATTTGCAATGGCTTCCTACCTTGACACTGAATTATTTGAAAACACTCTACTCTTGAAAACTACTGTTTAAAAATATTTTTTCCTTTCAACAGTGCAGCCATCTTGCAGTGTTTATAACTAGACCATATTTCTTTAGCTTGCACATGAGAATATCAATCTCACTAGAGGTGTCGCCCAAGAGACAAAAAAAGTCAGTGATAAAGCAGTTAATGTACTTCAGCTAAGGAAAGCTATTAACAGAGGAGCAAACAGGAGTGAGCCAGAATATGAATAAAACACAGAGTGGAAATATATATATATAAGCATTTAGCATTAATAGATTACCAAAAGGTACTAATCAGACCCAAATTAGCAGAACTCTGTTATTAATCACTGTAAGGCTTAACTCAGTTCCCTAATAAGTGGCAGAGAGGAAGCAGCTTTCCCAATTAACCATGTACCAATTAAGTGAAGTGGCTTATGGTTTAAAGATATTTCAAAGTAACAAATGATAATTTACAGGCTTACAAGGATCATTTCTGAAAGTCCTGCTTTGGCTGAAATAAAAACTCTGAGATGAGAAGTACTGCCTATTGTTGAAGTACAAACAGATTCTATGTTTTTGTTCAGTTCAGTTTCTAAATATTTTTTAAATTCCCTAAAAGCCATTCATGCATCATAAATTAAGGGTATTGGCTGTTTGTAAATATGAGCTTGTGCAAAGCACAAGAGACAGTTTCAACAAGGTACTTGCATTCTTTTTTTCCCCACAAATATTCTTGGTTTTTTGTTGTTTTCTTTTGTTTTTTAACAGGATTAATCCCCCATCCGAGACAAGCAACAAAGCATTGCACATTTTAGCCAATGACTGATTCACCTAAAACTCATAAACAATCCTTGGAGCAAGGACTGGAATGCAGGTCTTAACCTTCCTTCTGAGTCCCCACAACCACTAAGCTACAGAGAATACAAAGATTTGCTCAGCATGACTAGGGCCGAGAAAGAACGACAACCTCTCCAGAAAGATTCTGGTTATTTATGCTTCCTGAGCTGCACAAAGGAGCTAGAATGGGAAAAGAGAATCTGCTCCAACATGTAGTTTTTAATATACTAAACATTCAAAATAGATGTGCTGTATTTCCTCACTGGTAGGTGAAATTACCTTAGCTATGTTCTGCGTTAATGGTTTGGCAGGTGAATCATTTAAAAGGAATATACTGTATTGCTATGATAATCAATGGATCATAATTTGAAAGTAAAACCATTTTTTTCCCTAATGTACTTTTCACCTGAATTTAAATTCCCAACACCCAAACTTTTTACTGGCAGTGCCTTTCCCCAGAAATATACATACTTTCTTTTCTCAGTCTAATTCTCCCAAAGACTGAATCAGAACACACAGAAAGGATTCAGAGCCAGAACATGAACTCTAGACACATTTAAATGAAAACTTCATGAGTTTTGAGAAGATTGAAATGAGCAGTGGAATTCAGCCAAGAGAGTGACAGACCTATCAGCATTCAGTGATCTTTGAAAGGATTTAGCTTACAGGAGATAGTGGAGAGAACAAATGGGATATATGGCAAACAGAAAAGATAATCATCAGCAGAGGCTTCTCAGGACAGGTCTGGTCAATTTAAAATATTTAGAGAATCATATCATCCCTTAAAATAAATAGGGTAATTTTTTTAATTCTCTCATCATAATCATGGGGATTAACTAATCATTTGTGCCTGCAGCTACCTTTAAGGACAGTCCAGTACAATATCAGTTAGCAGGAGGAAAGTTCAAGCCATGTGTCCTTAATCAAAGCAAGAAAACCTGAAGCAGTGTTAGGTGAAAAAGTTTGTGGAAGACAGCAATGGAGACCCACAGGCTAGGTACAGATATTCAAAAAGCCCAAGGCAGAATCTAAAGTACATGGTTTTCTGTAAGTGGAGTCGTTTAGATCAATAGTGAACACAACACACATTCGCCCTTTGGTGGAGGTGTGTGGGGAAAGTAAATCTTAGACTGAGTTCTGCAATTTTTAAACTAGTCTATGTGTACTGAACATCTGTTCTGTTATGGGTATAGGCTAGTTTCCAATCACTTATAGGCTAAATACAGACAGTTGGAAAGCCCAAGGCTGAATCAAGTAATCTGTGGCAGGTTTGTCTAAGCTACATAGATAAGCAAGTGAACAGACATTCACTTTTGATTCTGAAAATGCAGTCACATGCCTGTAGTGGCCAAGCCAGAAGCCAGGGTGTGCTAGAACATGCCTCCCTGCTCAGTGGAGCAGATAGTTTGGGCCAAGCCTAGCCCACCCACCCTGCAAAAGGAGGTTTGCAGGGGAGGTGAAAAGCATCCTAGCATGCTGGGGGACTGAGAGTTAACTTGAATCTGGAGGGAATCTGGGACAGAAATTCAATACACTGATTTAACCTAAATTAGTTAGGTCAGATACTTCATCCATCCATTACACCCATCCAAGTTTATCTTAAACCAGTTCTGACTATTTTGAAAGTGGTATATGTGCAATGAACTTCTGTTGCAATACAGATTTGAACTGGTTTCTGATCACTTATGACAATTTATGTGTAATTTCTGTCCCTAGCCATACTGGTAAAAATATATTATCTATACCTGGCCAAATATAAAAATCTGACATTTGACAATTATGTAACTGTAGTAGCTATTAGTGAAGAAATAATATTCCTATTAAATACATTACACACAAGCTCCATTCTTTTAATCTCATCAGAAACACCATCCAATGGCGCACACAGTTACTACAGGAACAGAGATTTTAAGTTTCTGAAACTGGAACAGTTGGTTTCTATATAATTCTGGCCTGAACCACTAAAGTGTTCCAGCTAAGACTAGTATAGAACTACTTAAATGATTAAATAAACAATAATAATAATAATAATAATAATAATAAAAACAAGGATAAAAGTGGGGAAAGGAGGAACCACAAGGGCCATGGGGAAGTATATTGTTAGTGGAAGGAAAGAGGGAGGTGAATCAGCCAGATGGCTGAATCAAGAAGAGAGTGGTAGTTAGTAGTGTCAGTCTGAAGTCTGGCAGAAGGCAGAGTAGATTTGCACCTTCTACACCAGGGACGGACATTCTGGCCCACCAGGTAATTTCATCCACCCCACGGGCTGTTGCCCACAAATTAATTGTATCCAGCCTGGCCTGCATCTGCCCCTGCTGTGCTCCACTCACTCCCACCAGGGCAGTGTGCTGCACTCCCACCCTTGCCCATGGGAGACCCCAGTGTGATGGCCCCATGTAATGCCAATGACTCACCTGCCCCACTCCCTCCCATGACATGCAGCCCCTGGGACTCAGCTGGAGTGAACACTGCTGGGGGGCTCTGTCTGCCATGGGCCAGGAGCAGACTGAGACCCACTGCTTGCTGCTGTTGCTTCTGTCACTACCTCCAGCAATGGGAATTGCCACCCTCCATACCCACCCACATACAAACCCCCACTCATCCTACCCCCACCCCACATCTCCCACA
>NW_005842248.1:1679728-1683549 GCF_000455745.1 Alligator sinensis
AATCTACAAGATTAAGATGTTATTTTTGAGCTATTATGCAATCGTCTCTATATACACTATGCTAATACCCCCAATATTTTTTTAAATAAAATTAAAATATGTTATAGTAGATATTTTATTTGTACTATATGATTTGGTTTTTTCCAGTTCCAAGATTGCAAACCACCCTCCCAGAAGGAGAACTTCCATGAACAAGGGGGAGGGACTTCTGGTGGCAAAGGTCAGAGGGTTAGAGGTTAGGGGTGAGACTTCTGGTATGAAGATGGTGGCCAGGGGCAGGCACCTATCAAGGGGCAAGGGCTACCCTTGCAGGCCCTTGACAGATCAACAAAACTCACTAAGTGACCCTCCAGCTGAATTAATTGCCCACCCCTGCTATACACTAACTAAACCAGAGATGCCTAAACTTTCACTGCAAATTTACTCTGGCTTCTGCCTGAATCAAGAAAGACATTTATAAAAGTGTACTGTTTGGATATTTATTTCAGAGGAGTAGCAGTAGTTTTTATATGATTTCCAAAAACAGAAGTTTGTCTTATTTTTTTCCTAAAAGGTAAGCAAAGAAATCCTTTGACATTAAGTTCTATTCAATCTAATAAAATCCTTCATTGGATCATTATCCGAGTATAGTTAATTTTATAGGCCAGTGGCTGTTGTATACATTTGCAAACTGAAGGAAAAAGTTATATGCCCCCCCCGTTGAAAAAGAGGGAAGTAACCAATTACACCGTTTTCAAAATAAAATTGTGGAAATGAATAGGAATACCAAGCAATATCAGGATAGCATTGTGCCAAGTGACAGATGCAATTAATAAGAATGTCCCCATCCCAACAAGCTTATAAAGTAGATAAGAAAAAGAATAGAACAGGGAACTGGTAAGTAGCAGTAACTGACTATCAAGTCACATCTGGGGCAAGAATTCATGCTACTGTCTCAGGTGTCAAATTCATTAAGTTACACTACCTCCCAAAAATTAGCAGTTTGAAGGCTTGGGGCAAATGTCACTGTTCATACTCCTAGGCTAGATGGAACATCTGTGGAAAGATGATTCAGGAAATATTGACTCTGGCTTAGGATTTTACCTTGTTAGAAGTTGTTTGAAAATAGGTAGGTCTGAAGCAAAGGGGGAAAAAGCATCATCTTCCTTGCTGTTCAAATTGTATAAATAATTTATAAAATAATATGTAGATTTTTAAAGGAAACAGACAAATACGTCAACATTGCCAAACAGGGTACTTATGATTTATGTCACCAGGATTCTCTAACAAAATAACATCATTGTCTTATGTGACTGCTTATCTATTATTCTGTTTATTCATTTTTCTTTGAATAGCACATTGTGCAAAGAGTGTTGAGAAGGCTAGAAGGCCCAGTCTTAACATTTTATTTTTTTGAAATGGGTTCATTTTGAAAATATATAATACAGAAGTATAGAGAGAATCATAGAATTACAGAAAAGTAGGGTTGAAAAGAACCTCAGAATGTCATCTAGTCTGACCCCCTGTTCAAAGAAGGACCATCCCCAACTATCTAATCCCAGCCGAGGCTCTGTCTAGCTATGTCTTAAAAACCTCTAAAGATGGAGATTCCAAAACCTCTCTCTCAGTAACCTATTCCAGTGCTTTAAATACCCTCCTAGTAAAAGTTTGTCCTCATTTCTAACCTAAACTTCCCTTACTGCAACTGGAAACCATTGTTCCTTGTTCTGTCATCTGCCACAACTGAGAGCAATGTAGATCCATCCTCTTTGGAACCTCCCTTCTTCAGATAGTTGAAGGCTGTTAATAAATCCCGCATTAGAAAAGACAAGACAAGACTAAATAAGCCATTCGTTCAGCCGCTCCTCATAAACCGTGTTCCCCAACCCTCTAACACTTTTCATTGCCCTCCACTGGACCCTCCCCCACTCTTTCTGTAGTAGGGGATTCAAAACTGGACACAGTACTCCAGATAATATTTCACACTTCTAACACATCATCTAATGTTATTATTGCTAACCAATTTCAGGCAACTGAAATATAATGGTTTTCTCTAGCATACACACAAATGTTGTCAGGGTAGGTAGAAACCAAAAGGAAGGGTCATTGTTCCCATCAGGATATACGCAACAAGCAAGACCAAATTAATCAATCTTTAATCCTGCATGAAGCCAGGCTTCCAGGGAATGGAGGAAGGACCTGCTAGAACCACTGTTGGCGTACAAGGCCTTTTCAAGGATCAATACTGTTAGAGGGTTTTCTGTAGTGGGCAAGCCTTAGGTCTGTCATCAGATGGTACACATGCAGTGTCTCCTCCTAAGGCTTATAATGCAAGGAGAGACTATTTAGGAAATATTTATTTAGCATAGTAGATATTTAGTATCAGTTTCTCCAGGGCTTTTACCTCATAAGTCTCAGAACTTTTAGTATTTACAGCAGTGGCTAGTGACCTTTAAAGTGTGTGGGCAAAACTGACAAGGGTACTGTACTTATAGCATCATGTTATCTGACTTGAAACAGCCTAGTCAAACCTAGACTAAGGAGCTCTGCTAGTGACTAAAGCATCCAGTATTGAAACCTAACCTGAACTGGCAGGAAGGGAAGGACGCTGCATAAAAACTGGGCAGTATTTGCATTCCACTGGGTCAAGGAAGTATTTAGATTCATCTTAGATAGAATGTGCAAAACATTTTTTTTCCTGACATTTTAATAATGATGAGCAGTAAAAAACCCATATAACCAATAAAAGTACATAATGGCAATTCTTTCAGTTAAGTCCAGAATGCAATTAACTGACACATCCTATCTGTAGTTTTCCTAAATGCAAAAAATAAGAGCGAGACAGAGATCATAGAGAATTTTATATTTGCCTAGTAGTGGAAAAATGAAAACAGTTTTCTTCAGGAGAAACATACAATAAGCAAGTCACTGGTTGTAAGGGGAAACTATTCATCTCATTTAGAACTTACTATTAATTTTATTACAGGGCATTTTACATTTTTATCCTTAATTTCTTATATTTTTAATATATTTTCTTCCTGTTTGTCACACTAACCACAGTACCATTCATATGCCTTCAGTAACTTTTATTTTCTTTCCAACCACACTAGTTTCTTATCTTTATTTTATGTAGGTGGGCCTTACCTTCTAGCTCTGAAATTCCACCACGGTGTTGCTTTGACACTGCCTTTGCTCTGCCAGTGATACTAACTTCTTTTTTAAGCATCTTTATATTTTTTCTCCAGGCTCTCTCTCAGGCATGATGAAACAACTTCCTGTCAAATTCTGTAGCTGACACCTTTTTCTCACTCATGTTTTGTTTTAGGAATTATCTTGGCACCTATTGTCTGCTGACTTAAGAAGTGGTTAGGAGAAATATGGAGGGATATTTTTCACTGAGACTAGACTTCTTCAGTGAAAAATACCCCTCCATATTTCTTCCTATTCTTTTGTCTGTTCCTCCTTTTGCACCTGGTTAGGTACAAAGAATCATGACTGAGTCCCTGTATTAGGGGTTAGGGAAGGATTTTATCAGTGCACAAGCACAAGCTTTGTATGATCCTAAAAAACATTATGGGACTGTGATCCATGACTAGGGCCTCTGGAAAAAAAAATAGTACAAATCTGTTACATCCAGTTATCTCCCTTCTTGTAGTTAATTTGTAAACTTCTTGGGACAGGGATCATGTCTTAATTTGTTCAGTGTTTAGGTCATTAGGTCAGAGTTTAGGACAGGTAAGGGTTTTCATCACTACAGACTGGGGACTGTAGTCCTTTTGCAATATAGTCAATGAGAACACATCTTCTGAAAGTGTTTACATTCAAAATTTACCTTAGGGAAA
>NW_005842248.1:1683580-1694841 GCF_000455745.1 Alligator sinensis
TTATAGTCAGATGCATTCAGAAATTCTGTTTTATGCTCTATTAGGATTATTTGGCCATGTCCACACAGGCATGGATATTTATTTCCCCAGGGACAAGAAGCAGCAGCACCCCTTGTACCCAAGAAACACCTATGCCATGCACCCTCTGGCACATGGCAGGTTACCCTGGGTAGGGTAGGGTAGGGTAGGGGAGGGGAGGCTGGGGCCTGAAGCCTTACCCAGGTCCTGGGGGCCTCAGGTAGCTGCAGTCATAGTGATCCTGCCACTTGGAGACTGGTTGACAGCTGGAGCGTAGCTCTGGCTGGCCAGGCTCTGGTTTTGGGTGGTGCACGCTGTCCCTACATGCACCACCCAGCTTTTTTTTTAATGCAGGTTTTTTTGACACCCCCCCACCCCACTTGCTGCTACCTTGTAGTGCAGAGAACATCTGCGTGTACAGTGTGTGGCAATGCAGATGGGTCTGCGGTGCCACATACCACATGGCCAGGATCATCTGAACATGGCCTTGGAGGGTAAGGAAGATAGTACTCTTAAGAAAAACTGTAATGTCTCATCCCAAGGCTCTCTTGTGGTGATAAAGCAAGTTGACTTAAGATTTGTCCTGGGGTGCAGAAAATGGGGATGGGTTAAAAGTTTATATTTACAGCAATACTAAACTTTGGTCTAAGTCTTTTCTTCTTGCATGGACTGAGAACACTGTTTCAAAAGGGGAAAAAATAACTAAACTGGTAAAAATCATGCAGAACTGTATTCATGAGCACTCATGAATGTTCATTAAATATGTATGCCAATAATGATTGTGCCTCTGCCGAATATTGGTTGCACTCCAGCAACTGGTTCCTTTAAGGCATGAAAAGTAAGGGTCCTCTTGGGGTTCCAGAAGCATGATGATGTCAACATGGAAACAGAAAACAATGCAAAGATGTTCTCAAAGGGCTTGATTCTTAGGAATATTATTATAAGCTACTCTTATATTATTTAATCCATTTAGATAATTTAGTGGAATGTGTTATGTGAAAGAATCCAGAGTATATAATGGAGGCCTGTTTTATCAGTATCCATACTGTTTAAGTCCAAATGAATAAATCAGATCCAAGATAGCCTCAGTTTACTCTAATCCACTGAAAAAAGATTAAATAAGTATTTAGAAAGCTGAAACATCTGAAGAATAGCCTATGCTTCTTACAAAACTAAGTAAAAAAGTAAGGAAAAAACAAAGTAGAAATGGAATTAAAATATGAATTTTGAGGTTGACATGGCTCTTTAGCAAACTTTACTGTTGTATGAATTAGAGTATAATATTGTCTTTTACTCTTGCTTTAAGCCCTGGTTACTGGCAATTCATGCTGAACGAGACAAGCCTGTATTTTTCTGTGTTTTCTGATAAGATGTTTATCAGATTTCCTGTCTTGGATGTCTACTAATTTTCTGATGCTTAACTGCTTCTTTTTTTAATTACAATTAGATTTGAACCAAACCTATTTTGAAAGGTTAAAGTAATGTTGAATATGAAGGGACCCATGTAAACTATTTTAATATCGAAAAATCACCTACTTTCTATGGCTAGGTAAAGGATATTTTTGACCACTTGCACAGTAAGCAGTCATAGATCTTACTGTTTCTGGGCAGCTGTGTATGCCACCTTCATTCAAGTATGAATTTGTTTCACTGGAAAGCATAGGACTAGAAGACAGTAAAATCTTAACTAACAATTGGAGCTTTGCTATCAACTTCAATGAGACAAAGCTTTCACCTTTACATTGTATAAGGGTTTGGTCAACATTGTCATCTGAGACATCCTTTGCCTGAAAGCTTGTTTGATATTTCACCCAACTAAATGTTATCGCAATAAAAGGTATCACAAAAAAGCAAGCAAGCAAACAAGCAACCACTTTGCTTTTTACATATTTCCTAGACCATTATAACTATAACAGTACTCCAGCCTTCAGTGTCTATGATTTGGTCTTAGAGGGAGCCTAAACAGGACTTAGATGGAATTTAGGGTTCTCCAAAGATCAATCCAGTGTGGTCTTGATCTACAAGCCATAAGCCTCAGTAGGAGCCTCCGTTTGGGCTTCTATTTTGCCCCAAGCAAAATTACTTTTGTTTCCACACATGCCCAGCACAGGTTCAGTGTATTCAGAAGCACTCTGGTTAGTTCACATAGGCACCCAATTTTTACCCAACTTCTGTTGAGATAGTTTGGTGTTAGGGAGGTGCCTAAAGGCATGTCTATATTACATCCCCACGTGGCTTGATAAGAATACTACTAAGTACTTCTGGCTGATGAACTCCTGCCTAAATGTTTGACAATTACATCTACCCATGGTTCCTCTCAAAACCTGTTTTCTGATATGCTTGAGAGCAGCAGCTGGGGAGGACTTCAAAACAACTTTACTTCCAGAATTATACATTTGGAACATGGAGCACCAGATGAGATGCTGGGACATATTGGGGCTGAGGTGAAGGCATATCCATCCATGTAAGCATGTTTAAATCATACCTAACCCCCACCAACATTAATTTAATCTAAACAATGACAGGAGGAAAAGGTGCCTACTTTTTGCCCAATAATGCACGAAGAGTCCTGGGACCAGGAAATGGAATTCAAGGCATCTTTCTACAAGGAAAATAACTTAGGCAGTAGGCTACGAGGCATGTTCCCTCTAGTCTTCCTCCACGGCCTCCAGAAAAACAAAGAAAAGAAAAAAAAAACAACCTAGCACCAGGAATTGGAATCTGGTATCTGAGACTTTCTTCAGAGAGAGTTCTGTAACCACTTGATTTGAGAGCTATGGTTACTTTTCCTTGAGCCCCTCTTTTACCACAACACTTGCATGTTTAGCTGTCCAGAGATAGGTAGTTAAAAGATAGCAAAAACAAACTTGAAAAATAATCTAGATATTATCAAGATAATTTTATAAATTACTTTTGAAGAAAGATACTGACTTTAAAAAAAATTACATTTTTTGTAGCAATCATCCTTTTAAGTATATAACATGGGATGGTCTTTTTCTGAGTGAATCAAAGCTAAGAAGCGTCTTATGGTTTTAAGAAGCATAATGCACTATCTGTCAACAATAAGATGAATGAGTTGCCATTAAACTATTCAAATATTTCAAGTATGGTTCTGTGAGTGGAGAAAGAGAGCTGAGCTATAACTTTGCTCTTACATATGGGAACAAAAAACATTATTAACAGATTATATAAGACTCCATCCCTGGATTTAATTTTCCTTGGACTGGACTGAAAATAGTAATGCAATGTTGAGATTTGTATGTAACAGAGGATATAAGAACAGTTGTCTTTTGTTCAAAACTTTACAGAGGAATGTAAGTCACATTCTGGTTTATGATGATAGCTCTGTCCAAGGTCTGTGCTGATCTGCTCCTATCTCTATACTCAACTGTTTTCTTCATGGGTCATAATTGTGGATCCTAGGTTTCCTTGTTAAGAATAACCAAAATTATCTGATAAAAAAATCAAAAATCCATTTTTCCACCCTAACCCCTCTCTCCCTCACAATGAAGATTGGCCAAAGGGCCCCAGCAGTTGCCCTGCCCCTTGCTGATGATTGACATAAGGGGTGGGGTTGTGCAGTGGTCAGCCCTCTCAGCCAAATTAGGAATGGAGGAAAGGGGGAAACTGCCATCCTGGCTGCTTCTGTGTGCTGCCTTCTTCCCCCCTGACAAGCTGCCAGAATGACAGTGAGAATTGCTGGCTCCCACTTGGGAGCCAGCATTTTATTTTCACTATTTTTTTTTCCCTGGCAATTTTAAAGATTCTAAAAACACAAATTCCACATTTGTTCCATGGCAAGCAGATTTCTAGGACCCCTGGTCATCACCTGCCAGAGAGACCTTCTAGCAGAGGATCACTCTGCTTTCATTTTTTTTCTGCCCCACCCACTGAGTAAACTTTAAAATTACTAGAAGAAAAGACAAGACAGGATTAAAAGAATAACTAAGGGTGATGAAGCAGCTGTAGCTGCTGCCCAACAGTTTCAAACCTAATTTTGGTAGTTACATGAATATTTAGCATCTAAAATTAAGACGACCTGATTTTTAGAGGTGTTATGAACCCCAAAGTTCCTCCTCACTTGAGTGGGAATTATTAAGCAACAAACAGTTGAATGGACTTATTTTGCATGCTACAGTTTCTCATTATAAATTAACAGGAGTGTGGACATCATAAAGAGCATAAGCAGGGTACTAGGAAGAGAAACATGTTCACAGCACAGGGATAACACTTGGATACACTTTAATTAATCTGGTTTGACTCCTCACCTTCTAAGCTCTGCTATCTTATTTATATTACCATTTATTGGGAATAGGATTTTATCTTCCCAGCTGTAATCTCTTTATCATTTTTTGAATCAGAGCTTCTCTTCAAGAACTACATTACCGTCATTGTTAAAATTTCACAGTTCCAGTTCAGAAATTTAGAAAGATGAGAATCATGGATCACTTTGTAAAGTGCTGAGCTTTTCCTGATTTATTTAGCTTTCTAACCTCAAGATTGGATTTCTGCAGCTTTTCCTATGCCAAGTTCACCATTTAGTTAGAAGAGCATTCATCAGATTATGTCTGGAACTATGATCTTTTCTTTTCCTTGTATTCAAGTACGGTACAACCTCAGAAATCCAGCATGCTCAGGACCGAGCACTTGCCAAAAACTAGAAAATGCTAGATTTTTTAAACCAGCGTGGTGGCCAGTCACAGAGTGGGGGGCGGGAGGGGCAGGGATAGTGGTGGCGAATCCCAGAGCAGCAGCCACACATGGAGCAGTGACAAATGGGGGGTGGTGAATGGCGGCAGCGACCACCATGTACAAGCTTCCCTCTCTGCATCCGGGAAGGCAGGGGGAGCAATGGCTGGTCCCATAGTGGCGGGGGAAAGTGCTGTCCTTTTGATAATTTTGGAATTTTCACAGCTGGATTTATGAGGTTATACTGGATTAAAATTTATCATTTAGTTCCTGTTATTTTAAAATTATTTTAAAATAACATTTCATTTGTTTTCTGTCAGAAACTAATTCTTCTGCTTTTCATCTTAATGCTCTATGGGCTCTTAACTCATTTGTACATTATTTATGATTAGAACTAGGAGAATAGGGGAAAATGCATTTCTTATAAATGCTATCTCAGTTGGTTTGCCTGGAACAATCTGGATGATCATAATTATATTCAATGGGGCATTCTAATGTAAAAGAAAAAAAAATAGAGTAGGCCATAAATAAAAGTATTATTTATAAAATACTGAAGTACTCTAAAATGAGAGAGAGCATGGATGTAAGTTAAAATATGTTTCATGTCCCACAACTGGGATGGCATTTCAGGCATTTAGGAAGAAAGACAACTAAACATGGTTTGGTCTTGAACTTCAGTGACTCATCTGCAAACCACTTGCAACAACTCATATAGTTGAGGTAACTATGTGTTTCAGCATGTCTATCTGGTCAAGAATTGTCACAATCCTTAATCTCTACTCCAGATCTCTGAAGTTGCCCCCTTCACCCCAACCTGACCATTGCTCCATTCTCCCCTCATTAGTGATAAGGGACTAGAATATGAGGTTGTCTCCTTGCTATATGACTTATTGGTGTTCCACTCCTTTAGAGAATACATTCCCTCAAGCGTTCTCCCAATTCTGGATTATCATTGTACAGACTGATTAGCCATGGGTATAGAACAAATACCCATGGGTACCTGCCACAAGGAAGCAATGGCAATTAGCCAACAATTAAAACCAATTTCCAGTGAAATACCTGGATAGTTAACCAATCCCTTATTAACATCAACCAGTCAACAAGATGAACCCACATGTTTGTATATTACCTAGATACCAATTCTGATATTTTGGTGGGTAATCACTACTACTAATTGTGAATAGTTGGATTATTATTTTTGCTGTTGGAAACAGTACATTTGATAGAATTGAAATTGACTTGTGGGGATAGGTAAGTTTCAGTGGTTAAATAAATGGGGAAAAAGTCTCAACTACAATATGCAGACAATTTTTTTTAAGCAAGCTCAACTACAATATGGAATTTACAGACAGCATGGGTGAGAAACCTCAGTAGATCCAGGCTGTTTGGGCATTCAGCTGGGGTATGGGAGATACAGATTTAAATCTGACAAAATTCCCTACTTGTTGGAATGGATTTCTCTAAGCACCTGTTATGGATGTTCCAGTTGTTATAAATGAGCAATCGAGTAGCCAGTGGAGGAGGAACTTGGCTTTGGGTTTTCCACATCACAGGTACATGGATCTAACATGGGGCTATTGCATCAGTCTTTTTCTAAACCAATGCACATATATTTATTATGGACAAGTGGAACAGCTTCATACAGAGAAAAGGGAGAGGGGACAGGAAGAGGGAGGAAAAAGCCAAACAGCAGCAGGCTCCAGAGCTGAAGGCTGGGACTCTGAGCAGATCCCATGCGGGTGAGCTCTGAGAGCTCACCGCACATGCAGAGCTGTGCTGACATGTGACCCTTGAAAGCTCGTTGGCATCAGGAACATAGTGAGGGACTACAGCAACATTCCCTTAGACCATGTGGCACATGCTTAATAAGATCTCTTCACTGCACATGTACCATAAAGTCTAATGGGTGTGGTCATACCCCCATCACTGAAATCTTGTGTCTGTCCATGGGTACTTTGAGTTTATGAAACCTGATCTACAATTCCTGCCCATCACATCTGCATCTGTTTCCCAGACTAAAAAGGAAAGGAGATAAGAAATAAGTAAAAAGAGAAAGCATGATGCTTAGTGATACAAGAGAACCTCTCTTTTTAAATTAAACAAATCCAAATCTGTCAGAGCTGGACCAGCAGGCCAGTAGCTTCAGACACAATACTGCAGCACCTACATACTTATGAATCCTGTATTTTGAGTCTCACTTGTTAGCCAAAATATTAGAGCTAAAGAACAACCTTGTAGGTACAGAGATAGAGATGACTTACAGCCCACATACTCAGTCTTTCAGCCACACCACTGTATATTTATTCTGCTAACAGTTGCTCTCTGTCAACTTGTCAGTATTTCCACATAAGACATGGTTTCAGACACACAGACTTTTTGTTGGGAATTTTCTAAGGCAGTTGTAAGTTCTTGAGTTATTAGTGGTATTACTATTATGTGAATTTCTTTGTTTCCTATCACTGAAGTACTTAAGTGCATGAATATAGTGATGTATCAAAATAGTAAAACAACTGGAATTCAATTTCTTTCCTTCTGTCAAAGAAGCTATATAATTTATAGCCAGGTAGTAGGTGCTCAGAGCTTGTTACTAGAATTTTTCCAAAACCCTCTTTGCTTCAAGGCTGCAACAATGGCATATACCTTGTGTGGTATTTTGCTTTAAAAGGGATTAGGGAGTGAATTCCACTTTCAGGGACTCCCTACTGCAACTGACCCCATTTTGAGGCTTAGCAGAGTATGTGTGTGTCTTACATTTTATGACACTGAAAATGGAGCACAGAAAGTGGTTGCTTTTTCACGGGCAAATTTAAGCCTTGAAAAAATGGGACTAGGAACCTGATTTAGAAATCAGACTTGAATAATTGCTTCTTAAATAGTAATACTTCCTACAATTATAAAAAGGGACACAAGGCAACATCAACTCAAGCTGGTTTGACTTCATTCCTTTTGTTATGTTACTCACAGAAAACCCTTAAAATTATTATCTCGTGGGCTCCCCACAGAATTAATAACAAAAACAAAAATCCCTTTTTGAAATAATTTGAATGACAAAATACCAGATTAGAGGTCAAATTTACAAAAGGTCAATAACTGCAATTCAGTTTCTGTTTAGTTGTTTAAGCATGAAATACTTTGGAAAGCTGTATTCAAATTTCATTTTAAGAGTATTCCAAACTATTCTGGTTTGGGGGCCAAATGTTGGGAAGAAAACTCTAATCACTTCACCATGAAGAAAGAGATTTCAATAAAATTGACTGATTGATTGGTATCTAATGTGAAGATTGTATAGAGCACATGTGTACTTAACTACAAATGTTATAACCTCCCAAGAGAAGGCATAAACCTCAGAATGCAGCAGTACAGAGCAAAACAGATTCTGAAGAAATATAAACCAATTTCTACTCTACCCTTAATGTCCTCTGTGAGAGTCATACTTTATAGAAGGTTTTACTTTTGCTCACTGTAGCTATATTAGATTTCTGGTTAGTTAGTGCACAATATTTTCTTTGCCTAATACACACACTGATGAATAACAATGAATGACAAATTTGGACAAGTGATAAGGCAACATGTAGAAAAAATATAAAACAAACCATAGACAAAACAAAAAAAAGCATAACCAAAAAACCATAACTACTAGTAATTTTGTCTTGCTCTAACTGAAGTATTTGCTGATTCTCAACCCTTCCCCATTTGTTCTGAAAAAAAATGCTAAGGTAGTACTTGCAGAAATATTGCTTTAATCCCAGAAAATCAGATGCTGTTTCTTTGAGTAGGCCCCTTGCACACTTCCACTGATGGAATATGGCTATCCAACACCACTGAGGTACTGAGTGATCAGTATAGTAAGAGACAGAAGTTAATTAATTGTTGAAATTGTAGAGGACTTTGAAGTTTCCTCAGTGGAGAATATTTTTTTTCATTAAAATTCCATAACATTTCATGAAAAGGGATATAGAAAATGCAAATACTAAATAATGCAGATCTAATATACCATAGAGCATATACAATATTGTAATAAATCAGTTAAGAATATTAATGGTTCCTGAAGGTTTAAATTTGATTTCTGTGTCTGCTATTCTGTCAGTTAAAAAATATGATAGACCGACCTTTAACTTTGGCTAATATTGATATTAACCATATATAGAAAAGATTTCAACCTAAAATTGGTAAAACTATTATGAGAACAACAAGTATATCCTTATATCTATAAAAAAAAAATCTTTTTGCAAAGAGGGCTCAACCCAAAACTATATGGCCCTTCCTAAATATCTGTTAATATCGGTCATTTCCTTCATGGATCAGTTTGGGTTCAGGTCCAAAAGCAGCATTATCACATTCCCTAATTAGAAATGCCCCAACTGCATTTACATCTTATTCTCCTTATAAAAAAAAAAGAAAGTAAAGAAAAAAATCATTAGCCCATTAAGGCTATTAAGCACAGATATATTTTTGCAGTAAGCCTATACCTCTGTAACGTAATATTAATTCATGACCAGACAAAGGATAACTGCTGTGAGAGAGCAAGTCTACAGCCTCCAAAGACGCACGTATTATAGATGGAAAACCCTTTAATAGCCAATTGATTTGGAATGATTGAAATACTAAGGGGATAGGATAATAGCAGTAGTAAGTTCTGACCCACAACTATGAATTAGGTTTTTATTATATTAAAGAAAAAAATGATACAGGAAAATGACATGTACATGTTAAAATTAGAATGATTGACTGATGCAGCCATTTGTTGCTACAGTGATATGAAGAGTTGTAATTTATAGAATGTGTATTTCATAAATTAAAAGGTTTGAGGTACATGATAATCTACCCTTGCTATAACCAAGATGTTTAGTAGCTTTTCCAAATCATTTACAGTAAGTGAGGCTTTCAACCTGGCAACATTTCTTAGATATTAAAAAGATGTTATAGTAACAGAGTGAACAAATTTATCCAAAGATAAATCAAATGGCACTATATAATTCAAGGTAGGTTTTAATGGTCTCTGATGGTATTAAGAGAACATTATAAAATGGAACCACTAGAGAAGATACTTATTCAGCAAGTGTTTGAAGCCAAGTAATAAGACTTCAGTTTATTTAGGAAGCATTTCATAAAAAGGTTGCAATCCCAATTTCGTATTATACCATACAGTTAGAACCAAAAAAAAACCCCAGCAGAGGAATTTAATGATGGAGCCAAATAAATCTGAATATTATGTGTATGGCAGCAATAAGAGACCACATCGTTAATCGACAGCCAACCAGTGGCATCATATTAGTAATCAAATGAAAAGACCTTCTCTTGCTTTCTGTCACTCTTTACTGCTATGCTAGAAATAGCTATGATTACCTAGATTAACACTTGTTTTCAGGCTTTTTATAAATATTGCACTTTTTCTGAACAGATGACATTTTAATCTAACAGGAGGAATCCAGATGGGTGGGTGTGTTGTTTTCAAAAGACCAGGAATTAAGTTAATAGAATGATTAAGTTTGGTTATACAGAGAGCCTTCTTAGCCTACTGTTCAGCTGTTCCCTCCAGTTCCCTCCTCCCTTTCCAGGGCAAATGTAACAATTTATACATAACAGAAAATAGATTAAACAGTTGTTTAAGCATCATAGGAAAAATCTGCAATAAATCCCGAACTTTAGCCATTCTTTTAAACTCTGGCTGCACCACCTTTCTGGAGCTGTTGTTTTACAGTTTGGATTTTTTTTTTTTCAAAGGCACATGCATAAACATTCTGGTGCTTTTTTTTTTGCTTAAATATCACATGGAAAATATTTCTTATGTTAAACACAGACCTGCTTTCATTAGAACTCACTTAAATGGTGCTTTGATTTTGAGGCTACAGGTAAGCAGGTAATACAGGTAGTCATTATGGGGAAAAATAAATTAAAAAAAACCCCAACCTCTCACACTTTCTCTAAATTGTAAGATTGTACACAACATATAAGATTTGATGTTGGAGTCCCTTACAATGGTGCCATCTTTCCCAGTACCCAACACCACTGAAATGTGTTTTTGTAAAGACCTGATAGTCCAAGGGACTAAGGAGTCCAAGGGGCTTGGAAGTGTTCTTCTAATCCAGCTAATTTCACTGTGCCATAGATAGTGGAAGTGTCATCATTTTGATCTTAAAAATGCGTTACTAGAGTTGTGTGCTGATTCAAAATGGCTGAATCTGGTGTTGCAGTCTTTTATTAACAGAAAAGTTAAAGATCTTACAGATCAGATTCTATATAAAAGAATCTTACTGATTAAATATTGGATTTCATGGAGCCATAGAAGGTATTATGTTCTTCTAATCTTTTGGAGTGAAGATGATTTCTGAACTGAAACTGTTTATTACTTTTTATCCCAGTGAAATAATTTACAAGGTATGAATGGTATCTAGGTATCATCAAGATTCTTAAGTATGTGTGTAAATTACACACACAGCACAGACAATGTTTATATTCCTATTTATACATGCACACACATGTATGTACATATGTATGCTGAGATTGTAACTTTATTAACTTCAGTGGAAGTTCTTATATTTTAAAAGATGCTT
>NW_005842248.1:1694851-1696860 GCF_000455745.1 Alligator sinensis
AACCAAGGCTTTAGAGATTACAAGTCAGTGGGCTATATGTGATGCATCCAAAGATGCTGACAGAGTTAGCTGTGATTGTGAAGCTTCTGGCCATTATTTTTGAAAACTCATGGCAATTGGGAGAGGTTCCAGAGAAGTAGAAAAGGGCAAGTATAATACTTATCTTTAAGAAAGGGAAGAAGGAAGACCTGGGGAAATATAGACCAATCAGCCTCACCTCAGTCCCTGGAAAAAAATGGAGCAGGTTCTCAAGGAATCCATTTCTAAGCACCTGGAGGAGAAGAAGGTGATCAGGAACAGTCAGCATGGATTCACCAAGGGCAAGTCACGCCTGACCAACATCATGGCTTTCTATGATGAGACAACTGGCTCTGTAGATACAGGAAGAGCAGTGGAAGAGAGGATATACTTTGACTTTACCAAGACTTTTGATACAGTCTCCCACAATATGCTTGCAAGCAAGCCAAGGAAGCATGGGTTGGATGAATGAACTGTAAAGTGGATAGAAAACCAGCTGGATCATTGAGCTCAATAATCAATGGCTCAATGTCTTGACGGCAACAGGTATCAAGAGGAGTGCCTCAGGGGTTTGTCCTCAGGTTGGTTTTGTTCAATATTTTCATCAACGATCTGGAAGATGGGATAGAGTGCAACCTTAGCACATTTCACCATGCTGGGGGAGTAATAGTTATACTGGAGGGTAGGCTAAGATTCAGAGACCTAGACAAATGTGAGGACTGGGCCAAAGGAAATCTTATGAAGTTCAATAAGGACAAGTGCAAAGTCCTGCACTTCAGGCAGAACAATACCATGCATCAGTACAGGCTAGGGACTGACTGGCTAACCAGCAGCTCTGAAGAAAAGGATTTAGGGGTTACAATGGACAATAAGCTGAATATCAGCCAACAGTGCACTTTTGTTGCAATGAAGGCTAACAGCATACTGGGCTGCATTAGTAGGAATGTTGCCATCAGATAGAGGGAAGTGATTCTTCCCCTTTATTTGGCTCTGGTGAGGTCACATCTGGAGTACCGTGTCCAGTTTTGGGCCCCCCACTACAGAAAGAACATGGACAAACTGGAGAGAGTCCAGAAGAGGGCAACAAAAATGACTAGGGGGCTGGAGGATCAGGACTTATGAGGAGAGGCTGAGGGAACTGAGTTTATTTAAAGAGAAGAGAAAACTAAGTGGGGATTTAATAACAGCCTTCTAGGCTGTTTTCAATTATGGCAGATGACAGATTAAGATGCAATGGTCTCAAGTTGCAGCAAGGAAAGTTTGGATTAGATTTTAGGAAAAAAACTCTCACTAGGACAGTAATAAAACACTGGAAAAGGTTACCCAGAGAGGCTGTGGAATCTCCAACCTTGGAGGATTTTAGTACCAGGCTAGACAAAGCCTTGGCTGGGATAATATAGCTGGGGATGGTCCTTCTTTGAGCAGGGGGTTAGGCTGAGTGACCCTCTGAGGTCCCTTCCAGCCATAATTTTCATTAATTCTATGATTCTATTATACAGCATAAGTAGACAATTTCACTTTTTGATTGTACATATGCTATTATATTGATAGTAGTGCAATAAATTCAAAGACAAATAATATTCATAGATTCATAGATGTTAGGGTCAGAAGGGACCTCAATAGATCATCGAATCTGACCCCCTGCATAAGCAGGAAAGAGTCCTGGGTCTAGATGACCCCAGCTAGATACTCATCTAACCTCCTCTTGAAGACCCCCAGGGTAGGGGAGAGCACTACCTCCCTTGGGAGCCCGTTCCAGACCCTGGCCACTCGAACTGTGAAGAAGTTCTTCCTAATGTCCAATCTAAATCTGCTCTCTGCTAGCTTGTGGCCATTATTTCTTGTAACCCCCGGGGGCGCCTTGGTGAATAAATACTCACCAATTCCCTTCTGTGCCCCCGTGATGAACTTATAGGCAGCCACAAGGTCGCCTCTCAACCTTCTCTTGCGGAGGCTGAATAGATCCAGTTTCTCTAGTCTCTCCTCATAGG
>NW_005842248.1:1696984-1697253 GCF_000455745.1 Alligator sinensis
GCCCGATAGAGGGGAAGTATCACCTCCTTGGACCTATTCGTCATGCATCTGCTGATGCACGATAAAGTGCCATTGGCTTTTCTGATGGCTTTGTCACACTGCCGACTCATGTTCATCTTGGAGTCCACTAGGACTCCAAGATCCCTTTCCACTTCCGTGCCACCCAGCAGGTCATTCCCTAGGCTGTAGGTGTGCTGGACATTTTTCCTCCCTAGGTGCAGCACTTTGCATTTCTCCTAGTTGAATTGCATTCTGTTGTTTTCTGCCCA
>NW_005842248.1:1697837-1702134 GCF_000455745.1 Alligator sinensis
CCCTCGGATGGAGCTCATCCGGGCCTGCCGACTTAAAGGCATCCAGTTCTTCCAAATGACTCTGCACCATCTCAGGGTCTATGCATGGTAGTCTGGCGCCTTGCTGCTGCCTCTCTACAACCCCAGTGAGAGACTTGTCGTGCCCCTCACTTAAGAACACTGAGGCAAAGAACTCGTTGAGGAGTTCAGCCTTGTCCCCTCTGTCCGTCACCAATTGTTTCTGCCCATTTAGCAGGGGTCCTATTCCTCCCTGGGCCTTCCTTTTACTCCCAATATATCTAAAAAACAATTTCTTGTTGCCTTTTACTTGGGTTGCCATCCTTAGCTCCATGGCAGCTTTGGCCCGTCTAACTGCCTCCCTATTCATTGTAGTTTTGCAAATAAAACATTATTTTCTAAGTATTAACTACTATCTTTTATATAAACACTGAAACCCAATGAATTTTAGAATTGTTGAAAAATGTTGGCAATGACAAATTTAGAAAGCAGCATTTCATTTTGTATCTTTTCCATACTTAGGAAGTTATATTGTGAACCTATTGAAACAAATTTCTCCAGTACTAATATTCCTGATGAAGCTAATAGTATATGTTGTACAAACAAGCCAAAAATAAATTAATAATTGGAATTGAGTCTGGTCCCATTTATTTTACAACTAATTTGCAATATGTGGCATCTGGCAATCTGCCTTAGCCCTTTGAGCCCGTAGTGATTCATTAAATATGATTTGTTTCCTAATGGGCACCAATTCAATCAGAGTTCTTATTGTAGAGGTTGTTTACATTTCTCAAGATAAATGAAATCAAGTGCCTGGAATACATATTTTTGTTAGCCAATCTAATTTAGGACTCTTCTTTTACTTATGGAAAACTTTCAGCATCATGTTAAAAGTTTTCCATTTTTTTCATATTTCTAGTAGTATAACCTCTGCCCCTTACCAGTGAGGTCCTATCATCTTAATTCTCTTCTGCAACATATTTGTAATTTCTATTGTGTGCATTCATAATGGTTTTCTTTCTATGATTCAGCACACTGAAGAACTTTGTGCTGCTTAAGTGAGAAATCCTAAGTTTAGTACGCCTGTGCAAAGCAGCAAGTATTCACTTTGGATTCAGAATCGGCTGATTCAGAGAGACAGTGATTTGATTTGGTGATTCAAGTCACTGTCCCAAATTGATTTGGCTGATTCAGAGATCTGATGCTGATTTGGAGATTTGGCCATAGACTATGATGGGGAAATCACTAAAATACTTATAACGTAGTCATTTTTTTGCAGATGAAAACATCAGGAATGGTAGCCCCACCTGAGGGCATGAAGCCTGCCACATTTGAAGGAGATGGCTGCAGTGGTTTCTGTGAAAGTGCACCTCAAACTGTTGAAAGCAAAACGTGCATCATTTGTATGTGTTAAGGCAGAGTGGGATAAATGCAACTGGGGTGGTAGCCCCTCGTGTGGGCATGAAGCCTGCCACGTTTCAGGCAGTGGTGCAGGGGTTTCCAGGAAAGTGTATCTCAAGGTTCTGAAAACAAATTGAAAAAGCAAATAGGTGTGAAGTGAGGAGGGTGGCACTCTGTCAGCGTGTGGAGCTTGGGAAACCCAAGCAGTGGGAGGATCACCTTCAGGAACACCATGTGATCCACCAAACCAAGATCAATGGAGGTGCAGTGGGGTGTCACAACATCACCAGCAATGCTGAACACCCTCCTGCTTGGAACACTGGCCGGTGGACAGGACAGGTGTTCCTGCGGAATCGTGGCCAGATCCTGCCAAACCTGGCTGCAGGTTGTCCAATAGGCCAAGGGGTTGCAGAGCAGCGGTTCTACATTCTCAAAGAGATAGGTAGCTACTGAGGCCTCTGTCCTACCTGCCTGAGGGTGGGGTCTGGTGCCTCTGGACCCCAACATTGAAGCCATGCTCTTGGCCCACATTGACAGTAGCTGTGGTGGAGAAGATTGGCTTGTGATTGGAGTGCCGGCATGGGAAAGTGGATCCCCCTCTTCCACGTCCCCCGCCTCTGCCCTTCTGCCTCCATGACTCTGTTCAGCAGCACCTCCATCCAGTGATCAAGGGTTTTACTGCTGCAGATGCTCCCCTTCACACTCGGGTCACACGTGCCCACCAGCACATGAACCATCTTTGACTGCAACAGATCCAGCTGTTTTTTGATGCCCTCCTTCAGCTGCTGCACCAGTTTCTGCACTTCTGGTGAAAGCAGCTTGCCCTAGCCAGGAACATTGATCCCCTGGAACTTCACCATTTCATTCTCAAGTTCTGTCACTACAGGGATCACCTGGCTAAGGAGGGCATCACCAGCACTGAGGCTCTTGGCCTTGAGGAATAGCTTGAGGATCTGCAAGAGCTGGGAGTTGGTATCCCACTCTGTTTTGTTAAGGGGGATGCTGATCCCAATCTCCCCGACCAAGGCCATCTCATGGATAGCCTGATGTTGCTCAACCAGCCTTTCCAGCATCAAGAATATGGAGTTCAACTGAGTATCCACATCCTGCATGATTTCACACTTTGGGATGCACAGCTATGCCTGTTTGTCCCACCTTGATGCTTTGGTGGAAATGGCCCACCACCTTCCTGAATTTTGAAATGAGCTGGCTGGTAGTGACAGCACCATTACTGGTGGCCCTGTCTCCCTCCAAGGTGTCCCTGAGTACAAGATGGAACTTGTTTGCCTGACAGCGGATATTAACAAATTTGGCATCATGCACAACTTTGATCATATCGGCCCCATTGTGGGTGACGATGAACCCGCAAGCGAGCTCGCCCTGCCCAACAAGGAACCCCTTGCACCATGCAATTCATGGCCACCATGATTTCCCTTGCCGTGTGGGACTCATCCATCACCTCCGCTTGAAGGAGAGCCCACCAATGGCCTGAATGATCACACCAATGCCCTGTACGAGAGAAGTAGGCAAGTTCTCCACCCTGGCTGCTCCAGATGTCTGTGGTGAAGTGCATGGCTACCTGCGGACCTGCCTTCCACAGCTCCTCCCTCAAGTAATCCCTGCAGGTCTCATATAGGGAGGGCACCACTGTCCTGCTAAAGGTGGTGCATGTGGGCACTTGGTACAATGGGGCCATGAGTGCCATGAGCTGCATGAAACCTGGACACTCAAAAAAGGAGAAGGGCTGTCCATCCACAGCGAGCATCTCCCCAATGCTCTGGGTGATCTTGTTCACCTTTGGAACATGCCCCCTTTGTCTCTGACTTTACCCCACTGGTCCAGGGTGGCCTGCCTCTGCTTCTTGGGGATGGGGGCCTTGGAGAGACAGTGGGACTTCTTTTTTGGGCATGCTCCCACTGGTGCCAGGCTGAGAAGGAACAAGGACAAGGGAGCAACATCACATGGTGATGAAGTGTTTCATGTCCTTGCCCCAGCTAATCTGCCTTCAGCAATGCTGGCAGGTAGCATACTTGGAATCATCTGCCACCTCAAAATGCTCCCGCCCTACACTACGCACCAGCTTCTGGGTTAAGTGTGGGCATCCTGTCTTATCCCCCTCCTTACCAGGCAGAGGCACAACAAGAGGAGCTGAGCCACTTGCCCCCATAACCTCCTCCAAAGTGCCTTCCAGAGAAGGAGACTTGCCTCTAGGTGAACTTTGAGGGGTGTGAAGCCCTAACTCAGATTCCCCCTCCTTCTCCAGAATTTCCTTTACTGTGGACCTCAGATCCTCTGCTTCCAGATTCAGCTCCTCATCTGGCACTGGAAGGCTCATGCTAGGAACTGAAATTGGGGTGGAAAATGTCATGCTGCTGCTAGTTAGTGGTGTTAGTGGTGGTGGTGCAGGTGCAGGCACTGCTCCCACCTCCTTGCTCCCACTTGCAACAGAAGGCTCATCGCTGCCAGGAAAGAGGGTTTGTCCATGTTTGGGGTGGGGGGGACTTGCAGGTCTCCCTCTGCCCCCTCTCCCTTCTCTGCCAGCAGACCTAGCACCTGCCTTTCCAGCACACTTCATAATGTTTGGTGTGCTGCAAAATGTGTGCGTGCATGTGAACCAGACTGCTGCAGTGTGTAAAGGGTGCATGCAACTCTCAGGGCTGCTTCAGTAGTCTAGCTTGCACAAGGGGTAGTATCCCCAGGTACCAATTAGTTGGGCCTCAGAACCTCCTGAGAGTGAGTAGCCCTGAAGCTTCTTGCCGGGAAAGCAGCAGGGAGCTGAACCCAGGCTTCATTGTCAGTAAGTAAGAGGTCAGGGGGCTGGAGGAAGGGGGAGGGGACCGTGGAGAGAACCCCCACTTGCCCCCTGAGCCCCCTGATCCCTTCCCCACCTGGCCCCATC
>NW_005842248.1:1702549-1713566 GCF_000455745.1 Alligator sinensis
AGATGCTGTTGGGGGGGGGGGCATAGCCCCTGTGGGAAGCAGGAAAAAATATATTCATGAAACGTATTTAGAGTTCACTTTATTATTATGATAGAGGCACTGGTAGTCCTCCAAATTGCTTTAAAACTGTAGATATATCAATAAAGTATGTCTAACTGATCGCTGTCTCTGTCTCACTCTCTCTCTCTATATAGTAGTCTTTTGTTTTAATTGTGGAGGAACATGGATTTTGGGGTATTTTACGGAGTGACGTTGGGATTATTTTATCATGGATTTTTCAGTTTTCCAATAGGGAACACCAAAATTCCTCCTAGGGAGGTCAGTGGCAGGACCCTGGGGGCTCAAAGTTGGCACCTTGGACCCAGCTGGCTGTGGCTGACCTCCTGGCTAATTGGGGCCAGGAGGACATGCTTTGACAGTTCAAAACAGCCCATCACACCTGGAACATCTTCTGGGTGATAGCTGCTGGATGGCTGAGCAGGGGCACACATGCCAGTAGCGCCACACAAAGGCCAACTCTGCAGCCACAGCCCACTGGCAGCTGGTCCAGATGGGCAGATGCCTCATCTGGGTCTGGTATGTGCACAGCAGTTCACAGCCAGGCAGCAGCTTCCACTGCCAGACCCCTGCAGTAGGTAAAGGATGCAGGGAACTCTCAGGGCTGCTTCAGAAGTCTATCTGGCACAAGGGGTAGTGTCCCCAGGTACCAACTGACTGGGCCCCAGAAGCTCCTGAGAGTGAACAGCCCTGAAGATACTTGCCAGGGCACCTTTTTGTACTGATGGAGCCAGGATAGGACAGCTTTTTATACTGCTGGGGAGAGCACAGGTACTGGCCCTGGGCTCTAGCTCCCCCTGGCTGTAGATCTGGCAGGAGCCAGGCAGGGTTATTTTGCCCCAAGTGACAGAATTTGATGCACTTTGTTGTGGAGGTCTGAGCATGTGCACTGAGGCAGAAAGCCCCAGCTCAAATTTGCCCCGCTTCTATTTGAGCTGCTGCACGTGCACCTGCTTGCATGTATGAATGTGCCCCCATAGGGCAGGGTGGAATTGCTTCTGTGACACCATAGGTGGACAGGGTTGTCTTTGATTGTTATTTATATGCAATCAGGAATCATTTTTTTTTCCTTTTCTTTTCTGTTTCTGCAGTCCAGGATGAGAAGGCAGTGCATATTCAGTGCTGAAGTCTGTCTTGCACAGGTAACTTGGGAAGACAGCAACACATCCACTGATGAAATCGTATCCGAAAGCAGTGAGAATGGGGACTTTGTTCCAGACATGGGAGATTGCTCAAAGCAAGAAAACCATGTGTCTATGGAAGCTTGATCCAGCTCAGATGAGGAGGTGTTGGTGCCACAAGCAGGAGTGATGCCAACACTTCCAGTGGGAAAGGGAAGAGGACCAGCTGATGTGAAAGACTTAGAAGAGCTACAGCAGGACGTGGAGCAGAACCACTGCTGCCACCCCTCAAAAGCATTGCAGATTATGACACCTTTAGAGGAAGGAATAGCAGAGTGTAGGAAAAAAGTCCACAGCTAATGCATCATTGAAGAACAGCCAAGGACAGTTCATGAAAGTGCTGGGACAAAAAGAGAAAGTAATAAAGACACACTGGTGGAAACATTTCACCTGTTTCTCTCATGAGATACCCTGACTGTTATAATAAAAGACACAAACCAAGAGGCAGAAAGAAGTTTCAGGGAGTGGAATGATAGCCATCCTGAAAATAGAAAGGAGTGGAAAAAGCTGGATGAAACAAAAATGAAAGCCTACATTGGCCTCTTACTGATAGTAGTCTATACCACGGTGGTCATGAGTAACTGGAGGAGTTGTGGGAGCAACACACTGGGCATCCTTGCTTCCATGCCAACATGAGTTTAAAACCATCCCATCAAATCAACAACTACCTGATATTTGACAACAAACTGACATGTGAGGAAAGGAGAGGTGCGGACAAGCGTGCTGCCTTCAGAGATACTTGGACACAGTTTATGGAGCAGCTTAGGAAATGGTATATTCCAGAAATACACTGGACAGTTGATGAGCAGCATATTGTGTTCAGGGGTCACTGTCCCTTCAGACAATATATACCCAGCAAGCCTGCCAAATATGGCTTCAAAATTTGGTAGTGTTGTGATGCAGCAACATCATTCCCCGTGTCTGGAGACATCTACCTGGGCAAGCAACCAGAAGCTCCACACAAAGGTAATCTTGGTACCCAGGTCGTAGAAAAACTGGTTCTTCCTTGGTACAAGACTGGAAGGAATATTGTGGGTGACAATTTCTTCACAAGTACTGACCTGGCAGAAAGACTGCTACAGCAGGACTTAACCTATGTGGGTACAATTCGGAAAAAACAAGGCTGATATTCCAAACAAAATACAAGCTAATCAAATAGGGGGAAACTTTTTCATCCAGTTTTGCTTTTGATGGGGATCTCACCCTAGTTTCCTATGTTCCAAAGAAGTTCAAAGTTTTGCTGTTGCTGTCAAACATGCACCATGACCTGTCAGTGGGTGGAGAACAAAGAAAGTTGGACATCATCTATACTACAATAAAACAAGGGTGGGGTGAATAACCTTGACCACTTAGTCCATATGACCACCTACAGATGGAAAATCAACAGGTGGCCAATGACACTATTTTTCAATATGTTGGATGTGGCTGCCCTTGCCAGCCCTACCATTTGGCTAGGCCACAAGGCAAACTGGAAGCAAAGATCACATTTAAGAAAATGGCAGGTTTTTTTGCAGGAGCTTGGAGAACAGTTTATCAATGGACAAATAAAAAGAAAAATGATGGATACATGTAATCTGTCTAAGTCCATCAAGTCTGGTATGACTGCCCTAAATTACAAATTGCCCCAGTAGAACCTTCTGCAAGCATGTGTAGATGTTGTGCTTTTTGTCTAAGGACAGATGACCGCAAAACTTGGAAATAATGTGAAAACTATAAGCGATTTGCTTGTGTGCACCATAGTACATCGCGGGTGCTTTGTGAGGAATTCAATATTTAGTTAAAATGGTTAGGAAATGTTTTTGGAAGTAATTCTTAGTTCGAAAACAGCGTGAACTGCAGACTTAGGAAATTGTTCATTCACATTTTAAAAACTCTAAAAAAAAAAAAAATTAAATGTTGTTCATAGTTCGAGTTAAATAATATTTTGGGTTCAAATAATCATAAATACTCTTTCAAACCATCTGTATGTTTAATAAATAGATTTTGGTACATTTATACTGTTGTCACTAGTTCCATATTGTTCATTTTGTTTGACCAACAATGTTGAATTGCAGGGTAACATGTTACCCCATGAGAACAATGCTCACAGTTTCACGAGAGCAGATGAGTGATAATAGCAGTTGCCCTGACAAGGGAAGAAACAACTTTTTGCTGTAATATTGATGCTCACCTGTGGTGTATTACTCCCTGACCTAGGTTTTGATTCCCGTTGCCTGGACTACTTGTTTCCATCACTGCTAGGGTGTTCTGTACTTCCTGCTTGAATCTAGCTGTTCTCTGAATTAAACCCTCTAATCCAGTTCCTTGGCTCAATCTAAACACTTTCAGCACCAAATTCAGACTCCTTATGCTACAAACAGTGTCTTTTAAGTTCAGTTGATTGATATATGATCAGTCAAATGATTTCCAGTCAATCTCCACTCCTATTTTTGGAACAAGAACCACCCTCTCAAGTAAATGTCAAGTCATCAGCACCTAATCCTTTTCTTTATTTCAGTGTAACACTTCTGCTTGCTTGTTTTTTGGCCAAATTCTGACTACTACAATGGTGAAGAGGGTCACAAAATGCTTGGATGAAGGAATAGAGGTAGATGTTATTTACTTCACGTCTTCTCAGACACGGTTTATCTGTACTCTGAGCCCCATGGGCTCCTGGACCCCTTTGTGGTCCCCATTCTATCATAGGTGTTTTGGGGCACCCTAGCCTTAAGGGCTATGCGTGGCTCCTACCACCCCAATACCACACCCCAAGCCTCGAAGATGTCACGGACATTGTTCTGCCTCTTTCCATCTCCACGCCCTCTCTGGCACTCGGGCTCTCCGCAGCCCTGTCTGTCTGTCTGACTCTCTCTTTCCACACCCTGCCTCTTGGGCCTTCTCAGTAAAGCTGCCCCCTTCGCTGGGGCCTTCTCAGTAAAGCTGCCCCTCTCTGGGGCTGGGGTCTATGCACCCTGAATGCTGCGCCCTCACTGGCGCTGGGGTCCTCACACTCCACTGTGAGTCCCCTACGAGGCCTCCTCCAACCCCTAATAGCCTCACCCAAACCAAACCGGTGATAAACAGCAACACAAAATGCAAGGCCATCCACTATAACATAAACATAAGCCGCTCGGCTATAATCATGCTTTGCCTACCAGGGTTCTTCATCCCACAGCCGTATCATGTGCTGCTCCTTCAGCAGGCTTCTCCTCTCTTCTGCAGCAGAGAGCTCCTTCTTCCTGGGCTGCTGGCAGGAAACTCCAGTCTCAGCTCCCACGGTTTATAAGGGCCAGGCCCTGCCCCTTACAGTCAGCTGACCGCTGGCGGGTGTGGGTCGCTTGCTGACTCCAGTTGCCCTGGCAACCAACAGCTGGGCTCCTTATTCACTGCTAGGGCTCTTTCTCTAGCAGTTTCTCCTCTTTAGGAGCAGGGCGACCCCCCTGGGTGCCAAAGAGAAGGGGCACCAACAGACGCTGTCCAGCTGGAGCAGGACGTGGGTCGGAGCCTTGAGCGGCTCATTTGGGGGGGCATCAAGCAATAGGGGATACAATGTTTACCAGGGTGCCTGTTGGGGTAACTAGAAATAATGGCTGCAAACTGGAAGAGAGCAAATTCAGATTGGACATCAGGAAAAAATTCTTTACAGAGGGGGTTGCCAAAATATGGAATGCGCTTCCAAGGGAAGTGATGCTGTTCCCTTCTTTGGCGGTATTTAAAAGGAGACTGGGCAAACACCTGGCTGGGGTCATCTGACCCCAGCACTCATTCCTGCCCAGGGCAGGGGGTCGGACTCGATGATCTAATAGGTCCCTTCTGACCATAACATCTATTAAACTATAAAACTATGAACGAGTGGCCCGAAAGGACAATCTAGAGGACAGAGTTTCTAGTCTTTTTTAGCCACTTATAGGTTTAGTGTCTACCACCTTACAAAAGTATTTTTTGGACTTCTAAGACTTCAATCAAAGGTGGTATTAACAAATGTCAAATTATTTCAGAAATACAATGGATTGTTTTACAATCTAAAATAAAATATTAATTGTCTTTTTCTTTTAAGAATGAATTGGGGCATGTCAGTTTCTACAGAAAAAAGTTAGTGTCTTAGTCATACAGCATTTATGACTATCATTCATTGTCTGAATTAATAAGAAAATTATATCATTGTAATGACAATAACTTACAGAGGTTCAAGGATGGAAGATTTAACAAGAGAGAATATAGAATTAGAAACTGATTATAACAACAGAAAAAAATTGAAGCATATTGTTCATGCAAATAACTGTGAAAGATGTTCCTAAATATCTTTTTGACTGTCTTCTAATTGAGTAGTACATTTTTAAAAAGTATAAACAAACATCAAAGAAAATGGGCTCAATCTTGCATAACTGAAACTGGTGGGACCTTTTCAACTGACTTCAATTAGCACAGGATTGAGACTTATATATCAAACCTTAAAGTAATAAAATAAAATCCTTCTGCTCATTTTTTAAAATTTCTCATGACTAATTTATTAAATTAAACATTATTCATCAGGTAAAAAGGGAAAATAGTTCTTAAACAAAAATGTTAAAAAAATCACTTTGTCATTAGAAATATATTGTAAATATATAAGCACTTTGGGGCAAGACATTGCATTGGAAGGAACAGTGTAAGTAAGAAAAAGTCAAACCAGGCAGACAAGTACAAGTTAGCTTAATTTAACACCTTATATGAATTAAGGAATATTTGCTAAAGTATGAAAATGCCAGAGGAAGACATCTGGAAAGGAAACACTTTATGCAGTAGTGCCTCATTCACAAGAGTTTTATGAATTTTTATTTCATTATCTACACACAATTTTAATAAATCGATATATAAATCTGTTGATCTTAATATCAGAATTGGAAACCCTATGTTTTAGATTCTTCTAAGGCCTGATTCATCCTCCATGTACAAAAATAACTCCACATGTAGTTCTGTGTGAGAAAAGTTAAAATCAGGCACCTTGTTATTGTAAACAAAGAAAATCAAATACATTTGTGGATGGGAAGATTAATATATTTCATTTAGTGTAGAGTCAGAAGTTAACACTAAATCACATACTCAGATTAGTTGTACTTAAATCTGAAAAAAAATTCTTGTTCATTTCAAGAGTCTCTATCTTATCAAAGTAGCCTCCATATTTTTTCAGAGAATGAGTAGCACCTCCAGAAATAGCCCTTTGGGAGGTTCTCCAGTGTAGGAGAATGCTAAACACAGGTAGAGTTGGAAGAACTAGACCTACACATCTCTTCCTATTGACTCTGATGCAGGGAGTATATATCAAATGTGAACAGTTGGATAATGGCTGATGTATCCTGTGCTCTGTTTTGTTGTTGAAATTTTCTAAAGTTCCTAAAATACTTTTAAAATTCCACCTGTTCACCTTACAGAAATATTATTGACCAGTCTACCATTTGTAGAGGCAGAGACTGTAACTAACTTTGTTTTCAACTTACCCCATTCAGTATTCAGTACTAGGTGGAGTATCCAGTAATTCAGTATCCAGAACTAGCTGGAGTAGACAGGTGCCAGAGGCAGGCCCACTGCGCATGCGCATAGTTTAAAAGGGCCCGCCAAAGGAAAAAATAACCCAGAGAGGCTTAGGGAGCAGCGCAAGATGCACGGGTGAAAGCCCATTGTGCCCCCACACGCCGAAGCCCCCCAGCAATCCCCAACTGCCATGGAGTCCCCCGCCAACTCCCAGCAGCAGCCGGAGGTAATTGGGGCCCATGGGGGAGAGGACTATCCCAGCTCAGCTGCGGGAAGCAGCTAAGTAGGAACCGGGGAGGGTCTTGCCCTGCCCCGGCCCCCACTTGACCCAGTCCCCCAGGGCAACAGTAGAGGAGTGGAGGGGGGGGACTCACCAACCCCTCTCCAGGCAGGCAGGCAGGCAGGCAGGGTCCCCCAAATCGCGGGCAGGGCCCCCCCTTGCCCAGGAGTAGACAGGTGCCAGAGGCAGGCCCACAACGTATGCCCATAGTTTAAAAGGGCCCATCAAAGGAAAAAAGCCCCAGAGAGGCTTAGGGAGTGGTACAAGATGCATGGGTGAAAGCCTGTTGTGCCCCCACACCCCAAAGGCCCCCACCAACCCCCAACTGCCACGGAGCCCCCTGCTGACCCCCAGCAGCAGCTGGAGGTAAGCAGGGCCCATGGGGGAGGGGACTATCTCAAATCAGCTATGGGAGGCAGCTAAGTAGGAACTGGGGAGAGTCCTGCCCTGCCCCAGCCCCTACTTTGCCCAGCCCTCCAGGGAGCCGCAAGACCTGAACCGTGCGAACAGGCTGTGCAAACAGGCATGCTTGTCTGCCCGGTGCATGAGCTAGCACAGAGTTTGAGTGGGAGGGCCCGAGGCCCTGCCTGTGTGCCCCTTGGGTAAGCAGTCTCAGCCATAGCCAGCTCACCAGCAGCAAGACATGGATGGGCACATGCCGCACCCTGAATGTGCCATCAGGGTCTGCGGCCCCCACCTCTGGCACCTCAGAGACCTCCACCCAGACGAAGTCCATTGTTACAGGCTCCACGCAGATGGATCCCCTTGCTCTCAGCTGCAGGGGCTGCCTATCAGTTTTTCAGGGTCTGGGGCCTGGGAGCATGGCCACCTCCCCTTCTGAAGTCTGATCCCTTTTGCGGTGTCTGGTGCGCCAGCTGGAGGAGCTCCAGGCCACAACCCAGAGACTGCATGCCATCAGGGACTTCAAGCAGGAAATCAAATCCTACTGCCAGGCCCTCCATCCCTGGGAGATGGAGGATAGACCACAGTCTCCCTCCAGGACAAAGGAGGACTTGGGGACCTCCCATTCTGTCCAGCCATGGGGTTGGACCAAGGTGGTCAAGGGCCCCAAGGCCTGCTGCACCAAGGTCCCTGCTCTGCCTGAGCTTGCAACAGGTACAAACCTCTTGCAGCCCCAGCAGAGCCTGCTGAGTTGCCAGCTCCTGCAGGCCACGTAGATTCAACTGCAGCTACCACGCCCACTCTCCCTAAGACAAAATGCAAAGTGTTTGTCATGGGAGACTCCATCCTGATGGGGACGGAGGGAGCAATCTGCCTCCCTGACCCCTCAGCCCAGGAAGTCTGCTGCTTCCCGGGAGCCCATATTCGAGATATTGCAAAGAAGATCCCTAAACTCCTCCAGCCCACTGACAACTACCCTATGTGCCTTATCCATGTGGGCACCAATGACATGACTTGGAACCCTCCCAGCCAGGTCATAAAATGCTACAGGGATTTGGGATCAGAGCTTAAGGGGTTGGGGGTGCAGGTGGCATTTCACTCGATCCTTCCAGTTTCAGGCTACAGGCTGAGGAGGGAGAGGAGGATCCAGGTAGTGACTGCAGTGCTGGTGTCATTGGGAAGGCTTCGGCTTCCATGACCACAGTCCACTCTTTGGTGAGAGAGGCTGTGAGCTGCTGGGAAGGGATGGCCTCCACCTCTCTCCAGTGGGGAGGAGGCTCTTCTCAGTCAGACTGCCTGACCTGCTCCACCGGGCTTTAAAATAAGTCCACTGGGGAACGGGGGGACTAGCATCACTGCTGGCCCACTGAGCAACCCTTGCAAAGCCAGCAAGCCAAGGCACTTAAGGGAGCCTACCCCTGCTCCAGCCCTAGAGTGAGCTGCGGTAAAGACAAGGGCCCCAAGGAAACATGTGCATGCCTGTACACCAGTGACAGGAGCTTGGGGAATAAACAGGAGGGACTTGTCCTCCTGCTCAACACAAACAATTACAATGCCATAGGGATAACGGAGACCTGGTGGGAATCCACCCATGACTGGGCCATGGGTATAGACAGCTATAACCTGTACAGGAGGGATCGAGTGGACAAAAGGGGCGGAGGTGTAGCTCTCTATGTCAAAGAGAGCTAGGCATCACTACAAGCTGACATCAGCACCCAGGGTGGATGACTAGAGACCCTCTGGGTTAAAATCCATGGGAAACACAGCACAGGAGATACAACGGTGGGAGGCTATTACAGACCTCCCTCCTAGAATCAAGAGATTCACCAGGAGTTCACCAGGGAATTGGTTAAGGCTGCACGCTCCCAGTCCATGGTTGTTATGGGAGACTTCAACTACCCAGACATCTCATGGGAAGGGTGCTCAGCCAAGTCCGAATGGTTGCAAAGCTTCCTCACATGTGTGGATGAGCTCTATCTTATTCAAGAAGTCTACGGGCCAACAAGAGGCAAAGCGCTACTCAACCTGGTACTGGCAACTGGGAACAGCCTAATCAGTGACCTAACAATCAAAGGGAAGCTGGGTGACACCGACCACGAGCTGATCACCTTCACCATCCACCAAAAAGCTGTCAAGTCAGTCAGCAGTACAGAGGTCCTCAACTTCAGGAGGGCTGACAAGTTCAGGAGACTTGTCAGTGAGGCCCTAAGGGACCACAACCACAAGGGGAGGGGAGCCCAGGAAGAGTGGTTGCTCCTCAAGGGAGTGATCCTAGATGCATAAGCTGAAGCTATTCTGTCCCAGAAGAAAGGCAGCAAAAGGGCACAGCAGCCCCCTTGGCTTAACAAGGAACTAGCAGTCCTCCTGCATCTAAGAAGACAGACCTACAAGGGATGGAGGACAGGATCCACCTCCAAGGAGGAATATACTGCATTGGCCCGGACCTGCAGGGAGCAAACCAATAAGGCCAAGGCTGCAATGGAACTCCAACTGGCTACAAGTATCAAGGACAATAAAAAGTCCTTTTTTAGATATGTGGGGAACTGGAGGAAAAGCAAGGGCAACATTGAACCCCTGTTAAAGCAGTAGGGAGAACTGATGACCAACACCCAGGAAAAAGCCAACTTACTAAATGGGTACTTTGCATCAGTCTTTCACAAATCCCATGGGACTCTCCTGCCCATTACGGGACAGGGACACCTGAGTGAGGGTGCTTCCTTGCACTCCATCAATACTAACCACATGAACGAACATCTTGAGAGGCTGGACACCTTCAAGTCAGCCACCCCTGAACATTTACACCCCAGAGTACTCAAGCAGCTGGCCTGCATCATAGCTCAGCCCCTGGCATGGATCTTTGAGAGCTCCTGGAGCTCAGGTGAAGTGCCTGATGATTGGAAGAAGGCCAATGTGATGCCTGTCTTCAAGAAAGGGAGGGAAGTTTATCTGCCAAACTACAGGACAATCAGCCTGACCTCCATCCCAGAGAAGGTCTTAGAAAAAAATCATTAAAGAGGCTATTCTTAATAGACTGGCCGATGGCAACACCCTGAGGGATAGCCAGCCTGGGTTTGTTGCAGGTAGGTCCACGCTTGACCAATCTCATTTTCTTTTATGACCAGGTGACCTATCACCTGGACCAGGGGGAAGAGATTGATGTCATATATCTTGACTTTAAAAAAGTCTTCTATCTGGTATCCCATGATCACATTTTGCAAAACTGACCAACTGCAGCCTCAGGTCCACCATGATCCTCTGGCTGGGGAATTGGCTCCATAGTTGGACCAAGAGGGTGGTGGTTGATGGAAGTCAATCGTCATGGTGCCCTGTGACCAGTGGGATCCCCCAAGGCTCTGTCCTTGCATCTATTTTGATCAACTTCTTCATTAATGATGCAGACACTGGAGTCAGAAGTGGACTGGCCAATTTCACTGATGATACCAAACTTTGGGGTAAAGCATCCACACCTGAGGACAGGGGGGTAATCCAAGCTGACCTTGAAAGACTCAGGAAATGGGTGGGTGAGAACCTGATGGTGTTTTACACTGAAAAATGCAAGGTTCTCCACCTTGGGAGGAAAACCTGCAGCATGACTATAGGTTCAGCA
>NW_005842248.1:1713585-1732512 GCF_000455745.1 Alligator sinensis
AGCACCATGGAAAAGAGGGATTTCGGGGTCAGAACTGACCACAAGATCAGCGTGAGCCTGCAATGTGATGCTGTAGCTAGGAAAGTGAGCAAAACCCTGGCTTGCATCCACAGATGCTTCTCAAGAAAATCCCAGGACGTCATTCTCCCATTGTACTCGGCCTTGGTGAGGCTGCAGCTGGAGTACTGCATCCAGTTTTGGTCTCCACAACTCAAAAAGGATGTGGACAAGCTTGAGGGAATCCAGAGGAGCGCCACGTGCATGATCAGAGGTCAGGAAAGCAGTCCTTATGACAAGAGACTGAGAGCTTTGGGACTCTTTAGCCTGGAAAAGCACAGGCTCAGGTGCCATCTGATGCCCACCTGTAAGTTTATAAGGGGTTTTTGACCAGGATTTGGGGGAACGTTTGTTCACCAGAGCGCCCCAAGGGTTGACAAGGTGGAATGGTTATAAACTCCTGCAAGAACATTTTAGGCTGGACATAAGGAAGAACTTCTTTACTGTCCGAGCCCCAAAGTTCTGGAACGGCCTGCTGCCGGAGGTGGTTCAAGCACCTACTTTGAACGCCTTCAAGAGAAACCTGGATGTTTTTCTTGCTGGGATCCTATGACCCCAGCTGACTTCCTGCCCTTGGGGCAAGGGGCTGGACTTGATGATCTTCCAAGGTCCCTTCCAGCCCTAATGTCTATGAAATCTATGAAACTACAGTTTCATTCCTCTTTTCCCTGGAGAAAGCTCACAGAGAAACTTCTCAGATTCTGTATTTGAAATATGATACAGCTGCTCAGAATCCTTCCAGGTGACACCTATTTTCAAGTTGTTTATGATTTCCTCCTTCCCAAAAGGAGACATCTAATTCAAGCATTTTAACTTTAAAGACATTGTTCTGAACATTTAACTGTGAAGAAACACATTGGCATTACTAGGATAATTTTAATAATCAGGCTATAAAAAAATTGATTATATAATTTTAAAGAATCCCCACACCAGTCTAAGCTCAAGAAAGCCATCTAGATGGTCAATGTTCACTCTGACCAATGACAGTGACTTACTGCCCTCTGTCACAAAGTGTTTATCAGATCTGCTAGGGGGAAAATATTTTGGTGGTTTTTTTTTTTTTTGTTAAAAGGAAGTGATTATCAACTAAATCAAAAGCTTGGACAAATCAATGAAAATGCCCCTATCAAAAGGATCTGACTGAAATCTTGTAAATATCACATAATAGTTTCCTTAATGTTTAAATGAAGAAGTTAAACTGTAGTATGACATTAACCATTTATATTCCTTCTGTCAGCCTGCTGATAGTGCTTTCATTTATCTTCTCTTTCTTATCTTTACATAACAATGGGATTTTGAATCCAATCTGGGTAATTGGAAACAGTTGACACCAGACTGGTGATGTTTTGTGGAAGCAGTTCAACAGAATTATTGTCATTGGTGGCATTCCCTTGATATGAAGTTGACAGTCTTTCACTAATTAGTCACCATCTGTGACTCTGTAGATGACTTGAGGAGGCTGATCTGCATCCATACGTTTGTCTGCCAAAGCAGCAAATAGTTCCTAGAGAAAGGATCCTGGTGATGGCCGGTCATGGCTTTTTTCCCTTCTCTCACTCATCTATCCACTTCCATAGTTAAAGGGGTTTATTCAAAATGCCTTGCTGTGGTGTCATGGTGCCACAAGGGACTATTCAGTGCTTGAGTCTCCATGGCACTGACGTTCTTCAAGGTATTCTTGAATCTCTTCTTTTGACCACCTTTATAGTGGTGACTATCAGTGAGTTGGGAGTATAAGACCTGCTTTGGGAGCCAGTTGTCATGCAGTCTCTGTCCAACAGAGCCACCACTATGTAAACATGGCTTCAATGTTGGTGGTGTTTGCTTGAGAAATAATACTGCCATTCATCCAGTTCACCCAATTGATATAAAGGATTTTCTGAAGACACTGCTGATGGTAACATTCCAAAGCTTTCAGGTATTTCTGATATGTTGTCCAAGTTTCACACCCGCACAAGAGGGTAGGGATGCCAACAGCATGGTAGATGGGAAGTTCTGTTTGGGTTCTGAGGTTGTGATCAAAGACACATTTTTGGAGACATCCAAAGACAGCATTGGCAGATTTTATCTGGTGTTGAATATCAATGTTGATGTTTACTGTTTGGGGAAAGTGGCTACTCAGGTAAGGGAAATGCTCAACCTTTCCCAAAGATGATGCTCTAATTATAATGCATGGACGAGCAGTTGGTTGGTTTAGAGTGGGTTGGTAAATTATCTTGGTTTTCATGAGGTTGACAGTGAATTCAGGCACCTCATGGAAGTAGTCAAAAGTAACGTGGAGCTCTTCAATTGAATAGACACATGTGACAATCATCACCACATTTAAAATCAGTACTGGAGGTGTTAATTATCTTAGATTTGTAACATAACTGGTTGATGTCAAAGAGATTCCCATCCATGCATTAATGGATACTGACTCCAGATGTAAGCCTATCGGCAATCAGATGCAGAATAGCTGTGATATAAATGGAAAAGAGTTTTGACCTAATCATTAGGGCTGTGTGAAATTTCAGCGGTTATTTCATTTTGGATTCAGATGTTTCAACGGTTGAAACACTGAATCCAAAATGAAATGCAGGGCTCCAAAACATCTCCAAAACAAAACAGACCATCCAAAACATTTCAGAAAATTTTCAAAAATTTTCTGAAGTATTTTAGAATTTTCAGAGCTGTTTCAGAGCTGTTTTGCAGGTGGGCTTGCAGGAAAAGAGGGAGGGGAAAGAGGCAGGTAAAAGACTGCTCTGATATTGGGATATGTAGCTGGCTAGTGACAACAATCTGTCCCTGGGGTCCCTTCCAATCCCAGTGCTCTGGGGGAGGAAGGGACCCCAGAGAAGCAGCATAAAAGGCTGTTTGTGAACTGAGCCTACCATTTTGCAGCTGCATCTGTCTCAGCAGAACAGCAGAGACTGAGAGCACTGCAGCACAATTCTGTAAGCTTGCAGCCTGGTAGTGCCTTGCTACCAAGTTGTAGCCATTTCATTTACCAATCCTTTCCTATTTATTTACCCTTGCCTACGCTTCTCCAAAAATCCTGTTATTTGTTCTTCTTATTTTTTCTCCTCCTCAAACAAACAAAAAAAGCAGTGGTTTGCCTGGGAAGTACTCAATACACATAGATTTAATTTCTACACACACGCACACATGCACACACGCACACACACACATTCATTTCCAACACACAAAATATGAAGTGTGCTGGAAAAGCAGGTGCCAGATTTTCTGGCCAGGGAGGGAGACGGGGCACAGGGAGAGCTGTAAGTCCACCCCTCACCTCACCAAACTTAGATACAGACTCTTCCCTAGTACTAGCAGGCATGAGGTTTCTTCTGGTGCTAGTGGCAGCAAGGAAGTACGACCAGTGCCTGCATCTGCATCCCCTCCTCCAATAACACCAGCCATTATAATAACCCCCAGCACCACCAGCATGACGAGCAGCACCAGCATGTCATTGACAGTCTCCTGCACCCTCATTTCAGTTCCCAGCCTGAGCCTTCTAGTGCCAGAGGAGGAGCTGGATCTGGAAGCAGGGGACCTGAGCATCCTAGCAAATGAAGTTCTGGGGCCTCAGGGGGAATCTGAGTTTGTGCTCCACACCCCTCAAAGTTTCCCTAGAGCCAGGTCTCCTCTCCCAGAAGGCAGTTCAGGAGAGGTTGCAGTAGAAATTCTGGAGGCAAGTGGTTCAAGTGAGTCTGCTCCTCCTGTTCTTTTGCCTCTACCTGCTGCTGAGGTGGCAGTCCCTTCATATCAAGGGACTGCCACCGTGACAATAATTCTGTTGAACTGCTTCCACAAAACATCACCAGTCTGGTGTCAACTGTTTCCAATTACCCAGAGACAGGCAGGATTCACACCCGCAACCCAGAAGTGATGGGGTAGTTGGTGTGGGATCATTTTGAGGTGGCAGATGATCCCAAGTATACCATCTGCCTGCACTGCCAATGTAAGACCAGCCGGGGCAAGGGGGAGAAACACTACAGCACCACGGAGATGTTGATGCATCTCTGCAGGCACCAGCCCCTTGTCCTTGCTCCTCCTCAGCTTGGCACCAGTGGGAGCATACATAAAAATAAGTCCCCTTCTCACTCCAAAGCTCCTGTCCCTCCAAAGCAGAGTCAGGCCACCCTGGAACAGTAGGAGACAGTTGGACAGAAAGGGGGCACGTTGCAAAGGTGACCAAGATCACCCATAACATCAGGGGGATGCTTGCTCTGGATAGCCAGCCCTTCTCCCTAGTTGAGTGGCCAGGTTTCAGACAGCTTATGGTGCTCCTGGCCCCATCCTACAAAGTGCCCACATGCACCACTTTCAACAGGATGGTTGTGTCCTCCTTTTATGAGGCATGCAAGGTGTACTTGAGGGAGGATCTGCATAAGGCAGGTCCAGAGGTGGCCTTGCACTTCACCTCAGACATTTGGAGCAGTCAAGGTGGAGATCATACCTACCTCTGCCTCAAAGGGCACTGGTGCCATCAGTCAGGCTGTTGGTGGGCTCTCCTTCAAATCGAGGTGATGAATGAGTCCCACACAGCAATGGAGATCATGGGGATCATGAGCTGCATGCTGCAAGGGTGGCTTGTTGGCAGGGTGATCTCACCCATGGGTACATGGTCACTTACAATGGGGCCAACATTGTCAAGGTGGTCTGTGAGGCCAACTTTGTTGGCATCAGCTGTGTGGCACACAAGATCCATCTCAGTCAGGGACAACTTGGAGGGGGACAGGGCTGCCAGTGATGGTGCCAACACCACTAGCCAGCTCATTTCAAAATGCAGGAAAGTGGTGGGCTACTTCCACCTCAGCATTAAAAGGGGCAAGATACTGTGGTACAAACAGGCAGAGCTGAGCATCCCACAACACAAAATCATCCAGGATGTGGAAACTCAGTGGAATTCCACATAGCTGATGCTCGAGAGGCTGGTGGAGCAACAGAAGGCCATCCATGAGATGTCCTTGCTTGGGGAGATTTGGATCAGTGGCCCCCTTAACAGAGCTGAGTGGGAAATTTACAAACCACTTTTCACAGATGGGCTATGAACTTTACTTCATCAACCTCCTAGATGCAGAAACTCATGGACTTAATATAGACATTGGATATATGACACACTACAACCTGCCAGACATCTGACTCCACAGGTACCTCTCCACTTTTACCTTCTACATACCCCTTCCCCTCTACCCCAGCCTGTCTCTCACCCCCTGATGCCTTGATTTACATTTTCAATGATTGGCTTTCTTGCCTGCATTGCATGCCAGCCTCTGGCTGCTTTACTATTCCTTCTATCCAGGAACAGCACACACACACCAACTAGATGCTTCCTTAGTCTGACAAAGGGTTTTTAAACCCAAAAGCTTGCAAAGAGTTTCTCCAACTATTCAAGTGGTCTACTAAAAGATATCAGATTGACCCAAAGAACCTTGTCTGCAAATGCCATATCCTTAGACCAACACAGTTACAACCTACACCCCTACACTTGTCCCCAGTCAGCTGACCAAAAGGAGGCAGGGCCCTGGGCACATCTAAACCCTAGGGCTGGGGCAAGCAGGGAGAGTTATCTGGATAGTTTCTGGAGAAGAAGTTCCTGCAGGAAAGGAAAGAAAGCTCTGTGACAGTTTGGCTGCCTGAGATGTTGCTAATGCTACTGTGCTGCTTACAATATTTATTTGTTGTTATTTTAAGTGGTGGACTGACTCAGGCTGTAAGGGAGGAGGAAGGCTCATTGGGGAACACTACTGCATTGTGTAGAGGCCCCAGTGCCAGTGAGGGTGTGCCTTAACACACATACACAGTCACACACGTCACAAGTTTTGCTTGTCAGCAGCCTGAGTTGCAATTTCCCAGAAACCCCTGCACTTACCTCCTTTAAACTTGGCAGGCTTCATGGCCTCAGAAGGGGCCAGTACCCTTACAAGTTGCATCCTAATTAGGCAAGGAATGACAAAGTTATAAGCATTTTTGTAATTCTTTGTTATAGCCTATGGCCAAGACACCGAAACACCATCAAAATTCCGAAACAGCTCCAAAACAGTTTCAGCCGAAATGAAACCAGGCAGTGATTCAAAACACCAAAATGAATCACTGTCCCTCCAAAATGCTAAATCTGAACTGAAATGAAACACAGCTGTTTTGGACAGCCCTACAAAATGCCAAAACAAAACAATGTCCCTCCATTACGCTGAATCCAAAACTGAAACGAAATGGAGGCATTTCACACAGCCCTAGCAATCATACATCCTTGCTTCACTCCAGTCCTAAAAATGAATTATTATGTTTCCTAGCCATTCTTTTGGAATCCTGTTGCTATCATATCATTGTGAAGAAGTCTGATAATGTAAAAAAATCTGGCAGGCATCCAAATCTCATCGGGATATTCTATATGGATTTTCTATTGATTAAATCAAAGGCCATAGACAAGTCAATGTAGACCATTTAAAGATCTCAGTGTTTCTTCCGGCAGTTTTTCTCTAGCCATCTAGCAAAAAAGATCAAAAGTACCATGCTGCTGAGTAATCTGAAATCACATTAGGGGTCATGTAGGATCTCCTCAGTGAGGAAAGTGAATATATTAAAGAGAACATGGGTGAACATCTTCCCAAATATGGACAGGTGTGCAATATCACAATAATTGCTGCAATCCAATCAATCTCCTTTCTTGAATATGAACATGATTTTGCACCTCTCAGCTGACTGGGAATCTGTTCATAATAATGATGTCTAGCTTGTGAGAGACCTTTTTTTTTCCACCTTGTTTACACATTTCAGCTGGTATTCCATCAGGGCTATATGCTTTGTTGTTCTTCACCTGTTTAATAGCTTCAAAGGGTTCTTGATAAGTTGGTGGATTTGCAAGGTAGTCCTTGATAGACTGTTGTGAAATGACTTTGATGGTATTGCATTTCACATTAGAATCTCAGTTCAGGAGAAAGTGCTTCTGTCACCATGTGCTGATGGTGAAGCTGTTTTTAAGGACGGTTTTTACATCCTTTGACCTTAGAGGTGTGGCTCAATGTGTATTTGGTCCATTTATCATTTTGGTTGCACTGAAGAAACTACACATCACCACTGCTGGCAAACTTTTGAATCTCTTTTGCTTTGTCTTCCTGTCTCTTCCTGTCTTCTCACACTTGAATTTTCTTTCGAGTCTCATCTTTAATGTTGTAATAAGTTTATTGCTTCTGTTTTTATATATATACACTAGCCAATTGCCTGTCAAGATTGATGGGGGAGAGTAGATGGGGATGGAGCCTGGTGGGCCCCCCGCTCCGGGCTGCACCCCTCTTCCCTCCTTCTGCTTGGGGTCTGGGCCAGCTCCCCCCTTCCCAGCTGCAGTGACAGGGGGAGGGGAAGAGCAGGCCTAGGCCTGATCCGAGGGATGTCAGGGAGGACCAGGTCTGAGGGTGGGAAGAAACTGGCCTGCCACAGGGGGAGATGGGGGGGAGCAGTGGGCCTGGGCTGAGGCAGCAGCAGCAGGAGGACAGGAGGAGTGGCCTCAGGGCCACTGTGGGGGAAGGGGAGTGGGGGAGTAATGGGCCCAGACCCAAATGGGTGAAGAGGTCAGTGCTTCCACTCCCCCTGCTGCTGCCATGTCGGGCCGGGCCCAGTGCTCCCCCTCCCCCACCACCCACTGGCATGGCGAGTCCACTCCACCCCTTTAGGCCTGCTCAACCCCCCCCATGTTGGGCCCAGGCCCACTCCTCCCCTTCCCCCACCCTCACCACCTACAGCGCATTGGCCCAGGTCCTGTCTTTCCTGCCCCCACTGCCGCAGCATGCCCGCTCCTCTTCCTCCCCACGACAGGCCCACTCCTCCCCCCACTGCCACTGCATTGGCCCTGCAGGTGGTGACAACAGAAGGGGGGAGGGGTGGGCTGCAGCCAGCATTGGTGACATCACCCACCCATGGTGCCCTGACCCTGCTGCTGCCACCATCTTCAAGGAGGAAAGGGTGGAGTGAGGCCAGCTATTGTGGCCTTGCCCCTCCCCCCACTCCATTGTCACCACATGCAGGGAGCAGGGCAGGGGCCGCGAGGCCAGCTTTGGTGGCCTCATCCCCCCGTTCCATCCACTCCATTGTTGCCACCTCCAGGAAGTGGGGGGGGGGGGCAAGGCCAACTGTGCTGGCCTTGCCTCCCCCCAATCTATTCCCTGTGTCCTTGTCATCATGGTGGTCCTCCACTGCACCACCACCTCCTGTCCCAATGCTGTATTCGCACTCTGATTGACTGTTTCAGTCAGCCAGTCAGAGCACAAATAAAGCATTATGGGCAGACAGAGAAACAGACAGACAGATTAAGGTTTTTATAATGTTAGAATATTAAATGTTGATGTAATTCTGCTAACCTTTGAATGTTAGCCGTTTACTGTATTTCCCTATCATTCTCATTGAACTGGTCCCAGTGTTTCTCTGTGGAGAAACCTAAACATTCTTTGCACACTCCATGGATGTCTTTCTTAAGACTCTCCCAGTTATTAATGGTATTGAGAGCATTAGCAATGTTTGGCAGACAGTTTCTCACTGAGACACTGCTGGAGTTGATCACTTTTAGCACAGTCTTTCAAGCACTCAATATCAAATCTCTTCCATCATTGTTTATTTGTTTACATACTTTTGGGATGATGTAAATGGACATGATAGAATGTATCAAACAATGATCTGTCCAGTTGTTATCTGTGCTGGTCATTGCTCTGCTAATATGGACATCACAACACTCCCAGGAACACACTATGATTTAGTTAATTAACTGTCAGAGTTTTGAGCAAGGATGCATCCATGATGTCTTCCATTTGTTGCTTTAGCAGAATAAGGAGTTTGTGATAAGGTCATATTCTAAACACTTGCTCAGGAGAAGAATTCTATTTAAAGTGACTGCTCTGACCCCTTCCTTTCAGAATCCCTACCCACTCTAGCACTAGAATCACCACTAAGAATATATAGAAAACTACTGCCACAATACTATGAAAATAATGAGTTAAAATTAGGAGACACTACTGAATTAAAGTTCTGTTTCTATTACATATCTTTCATATACAGTAGAGATACACACAGTCTCATGTCTCTCTTCTCTGTGTATGTTTACTTATATATACCCACACATACATAAACACCAAGAAAATATATATTCCTAATGACATTCTATGTGGTTCAAGTCTGGTTCCTCTTACTGAAATTTAGTTGTTAAAAGTATCTCAAGAGAATTATTAATGTTACCATTATATTTTGTATGATCAGTTGTCTCTCCATAATTGAATCTGCATTATTTCAATAAATAACTTCCTTGTTTCATCTATGAAAAATGTTCTTTTTAAAATCTATTTGACTTTTTGGACTGGCAGACACACTCTTGATTTTTTTTTAAGTCTATATGCATCATGAATTGTGGTCAACTTCTTATTATATTAAATACATAAAAATGTTAATATAATTTTAGTTAAAATCAGTAAAAGGCAGGTAATATAGAAATAAGGCTCCAATGACCATTCTAACTTAGCTATATGATATATCAAGTATATTTTATGCTATGACAAAGAGCGCAGTAGATCAAATAGAAGGCAAAGATGCCTTCTCCAGACTTTTCTTGGGGAATGCATCTTTTTCCTCTGAGTAATATTTAATAAGGTTGTTCAGTAAATGGATTATTTTTTCAAAGAAAATATAGATGTTTGACTGAGTAATAATAATTTGTTTATGGATTTCACTAAAATGATGCAGTAGAATTAACAATAAAATTATATGCTGTATAATAACATTACATGATTTGTGGTCATTGGTTAAAGCATACAATAAAATTACACAGTCTACTAATTTAAACAAAAGTAAAACTGAACATAATATATGATGATACATAAAAATAAATAGAATGGAGAAATACAAAACAGTAGAATAAAAAATAAAAAAACCCAGCAAATTTGATTTTGTCCCTTATTCTTTGAGCAAGTAGCACAACTATACCTACAGAGCATGGAATAGGCTGTACATTGTTAGGCACCACTTTTTTATTATTATTATTATTAGCCTAGTGCTTAAAGTCTTTTACTAATGGAGAGATCTGTTTCTCTCTTATTTCTGAAAAGAATGAACCACACCACAAATAATGATTCAGGTAATTTATCTCACTCTTCCCGCAAGAACATACCCTGTTCAAATATAGGGTCTGACACCACTTCCCCATGACTACTTCAGATCTCATTAGGATATCTGACTAAAAACCAATATTTCTTGACTATGAAATGCCACTGAAGTGTCTTATAGGACCCATAGGTTTCATGCCTCATGCTGTCTCTCCATTCTCTTCTGTAGTCTGTTTATCTGAAAGGATGTACCTTTTTTCCACTGTTGGTAATGGGAGAGGATGTATCACGGCAGTTGGAACAGCTGTGGTACAGCAAGGGAGATAAAATCTTTTCAGTGTCTATCATACAGAGGAGATTGAAGCCTGAGGCATCTGAGGTGGCTTGAGACATCAACATGACATCTCAAAATAGAATTATTGTGGACCTTTTAATGAAATAAAATACTTCTGTAATCAACATCTCTCACTAAAAGCAGGCATTAACAAAAAAACCCAAACAAACAAAAAACCCCTTCTCCTCCCCAAATAGCCTCTCCTCCATCAAAACCTACCTGTTGACTACTTCTGATATTGAATAAAGGAAAAAAAATGAATAGATGGTACTTAGAGCCAAATTTGCAGCTCAGACTGATAGCAGAGGATACTGACCCAAGTTCTTTGACTGTACCTCTTCTCCTTTGATGCATAATTCTAGCTAGGAAATGCCTACCCTTATATCAGCACTGCTGCATGGCCCTATGCCTCCATGTATTTAATTAGGCATCTCTTCTGGACACTAAATTGTGAATGCAGATCCTTCAGTTACAGAGAGCCAGTCTTTTATGTCTGTTTGTTCTAAACCGCAGTTATTTCCAAGTATAAAATTCCACAGTTATTCCCAGTTATTCCCAAGTATAAAATTATTCACCTTCAATTTAGGTTCAGGGCCTTATCTAGGTCAAACCTTAGCCCTAGATCAATCTAATGTACCTGAGTTAATGTTGCTGTGGAAACCTTAACATTTGCATTGCTATAGCTTTGGGAATGTGTCTAATACAGGGGGCACTAATACAGGGGAAGCAGAAACCCTGCTCTCATGGGGCCCCAGGACAGGGACTACATACATGGAGGAAGAAAACCCCAAACAACAAGATTGTTTACCTGCCATAGAACAGCAGGTAACAAGGAATGGAGCCCAAAGGAGAGAACAAGGGACGGAGCCCGCACGTTTCACAGGCCATGACTATACACAACTGGAGCCGGCGGGTGACGTCAGGAGCAAACATCGGCTGGTGAAGATAAAAGGAAGGAGAGGGAAGCAGAGAGAATGAGAGAGGCAGCAGAGGCTCTCCACACTGGTGGCAGGCAGTGCCAGCTTGAAGACAAACAATCTGGGCATAGAGCAGCAGCAGAGGCTGCAGGAGCTCTCTATACTGGTGACAAATGGCTCTGGTATAGAAGAGTGGATTGTGCTTGGGGTAGGACACCCTGAGTGACAAAGGAGGAATCCCACACCAGTTATATCACTGGTCAGTGTGTGGAAGATTACATCGTTGTAGAAAGAGCTGCATCAGACCCAGAGGAGGGGGAGGCTCCCCACCCCAGATACTCACAGGTATCGGGCTGTGGAGGTAGGATGACCGGGGAGGAATTGAAGATAAGACAACAGAGAAGTAAGGGGGAATAGCGTTGAGGGGACACCGTCTAGCTGTGGCACTTGGGCAGAAGGAGGGAGTCCATAGTCCAACCAGATCTTTATTTCTTTTTTTGTGTGTGTTGTTGTTTTCTCTCCTGTTCCTTTTCTTTTTTGAGCTTACTGATTTAGGATTCATAGTCACCAGTAGTGCATAAATAATTAGAGTATTGTTGTTGGGATTTCCTCTTTCTGTTCCCTGCCTGTTAGTTCTTGAAGGGTCTCTTAGTTTCATAATAGGTAGGTAGGATCAGAAGGGACCTGAGCAGATCATCAAGTCCGACCTCTTGCCATGGGCAGGAAAGAATGCTGTCGTCAAACAACCCCAATTAGACAATTATCTAGCCTCCTTTTGAAGACCCCCAGGGTAGGAGTAAGCACCACTTCCCTTGGAAGTTGTTTCCAGATCCTAGCCACCCTGACTGTGAAGTGGTGCCTCCTGATAACTAGTCTGAATCTATTCTCAGTCAATTTATGGCCGTTATTTCTCGTTACTCCCAGTAGTGCTCGGGGGAACAGGGACTTTCCCATAGCCTGCTGGTCCCCCTTGGCCAGTTTGTAGACGGCCACCAGATTCCCTCTCAGCCTTCTCTTGTGGAGGCTGAACGGGTTCAGGTCCCTTAGCCTCCACTCATAGGGTCTGCCTTGCTGCCCCCTGATCATGTGAGTGGCCCTCCTCTAGACCCTCTTGATGCTCTCCACATCCCTCCTGAAGTGTGGCATCCAGGACTGGACGCAGTACTCCAACTGTGGCCTGACCAATGTTGCATAGAGGGGGAGAATCACCTCCTTGGACCTGCTTATGATGCATCTGTGGATGCATGACAAGGTGTGGTTAGTCTTCCTGACCGCGTCCAGTACCTTGTACTTGTCAGTATTGAATCCCATCCTGTTCTCATCCGCCCACCCCTGTAATCTGTCTAGATCTAGTTGCAGCCTGTCCCTCTCCTCCAGTATGCCCACTTCTCCCCACATTTTAGTGTCATCCGTGAATTTGAACAAGGTGCTTTTCACCTCCTCATCGAAGTCACTGATGAAGATGTTGAACAGTGCAGGCCCGAGGACCAAGCCCTGGGGGGACCCCACTGTCCACATCCCTCCAGGTCAAAAAAGACCCATCCGCCACCACTCTCTGGGTGCGGCCCTCCAGCTAATTTATGACCCATCTGACTGTGTAGGCATCGATGCCAAAGTCACCTAATTTCTTAATGAGAATGGGGTGAGAGATAGTGTCGAAGGCCTTCCTTAAGTCCAGAAACTCTATGTCCACCGCAACACCTGCATTCAAGGATTTTGTGACCTGGTCATAGAAGGCCACCAGGTTGGTCTGACAGGACCTGTTTTGAATGAACCCATGTTGGTTGCCCCTAAGCATGATCTCCCCTGCTGGTCCCTTGTAGATGTGCTCCTGGATAATTTTCTCAAAAAGCTTCCCCAGGACTGAAGTAAGACTAACGGGCCTGTAGTTTCCTAGGTCCTCCTTCCTCCTTTCCTCTGTGGGCAGGTCCACTTTGTAGAAGACCTGATTACCACCATGTCATCAGGGTGGTCCTGAGACCCACCAAGCAAATATAGACAATGAGAGGGAGAGACATAGTGAACACAGTCAGCAGGTCTGTAGCCCATCATGGAAACAAAGTTGGGAAACAAGCCCAAAGAGAACGTTGGGGTCAAGAATCATCTGCATTGGAGGGACAGCCTCTCAAAGATCTGGTGACCTCCTGGAGGTTGGCATAAGGAAGGGGTGCAGGGAAGTGGAGTCCCACAAACATTCGTCAAGAACAGTGACCGACCCTGAGGGACCTACAGAGGAAGACCCCTCCACTGAAAATACATTCAAAGTTGTGGCAGGCAAGTTTAGGGGCTTCCTCCGGGGTGATCAAGGTCCATCACAGTAGTCAAATGAATCCTCACCACGACCAGGCGTACACACTAGAGCAGAGCATGAATGGGTGTTTGAAGCCAGGCAGGCACAGAATGTTTCTCTCTTTCAATCTGAAGATTGAATTATCACACATTCCTGCATTATATCACATACACTTTTTAAAGAAAATATTAGGAAAGGTGTTAGTAATAAAGAGGAGTAGGAAACAATATTTTGTATCATGGAAATTTTTGTAGTCTCAGTAAATTTCTTATTCCATATTGGAATCAACCCCAAGCCTGTTGAATACTTAAAAAAAATAAAAAAAATAAAAAAGGAAAGGGGGGGGGGGGAACCAACCAAAAATAACAAATAATTTCCTCTTAGGGAATTTACATGCAACAAAGGAGATTCCAAAATACTCCAATGTAGCTTGTTTCATTTTTTCATTACCCTCTCATTTAGAAAGTTCTTAATATCCAACCTCAATTTCTTGCAAATTAAACTGAAAGCTTTTTGTTCTTTCCCCAGTGACTGTGAAAAGTATCCCCTTTAGAAGAATTCTTTACCTTTTGGAAGACTGCTGTTCTGCTTACCTCTTCTTGTTTTGAGAATTCATAAATCCAGTTTCTTAAGCCTTTCCTTATAGTTCATGTTGTGTAAACCTTTTATTTTCTTGTTTCTTTCCTCTGACTATGTTCAATTTGTCTACATCTTTCTTAAACTGTAGTGCCTGAAACTGGACACAGGATTCCACCTGAGGCCTCACCAGTGCCAACTGGAGCAGAATAATTACCTTCTGTGTCTTACATAGGACACTCCTGTTAATGCAACCCAGAATGAAAACTGCTTTTTTTTCTTACATTGTTGACTCAGTGCGAGTCAGCTACAACACCCAGTTCTCTTCCTGCTATTCTACTATTCACAGTTATCTCCTTTTATATTTGTACATTGATTTCTCCTTCAGAAATGTAGTGCTTAAGACTTTATTTAATTTCATAAGTTACCCTGCTGGGATAGGGTGGTTGGAAATGTGAATGAATCATTTAAGTTGAAGATACCTCTTTTCAACATCTTGGATTTGTGCCTCACTCCTCTCTCTTTTTCAGTGGCACTCTTAATAAATGGTTTACTATATATCTGTTGCTTTGCAGCAATCCCTTGGAGAGTTCCTATTTTTTAATTCCTTTTGTTTTCAAAGAGAAAGTGCATGTGCGTAATGGCAGTGCTTCTAAGCAAGGACATACCAAGCATGCTTTGCTGCCACACCCCATTCTTAAGCTTCAGAGCCAAAACTATGGTATTGACGCTTCTCCAAGTTCATGCCTAGAAACTGCTGTCAAGCATCCTGGGAACTATGACCTTGAGAGCAGCCAAAGATGCCCTGGAGTAGCCACATCAGTCTATCATCAGGCTTAGAGTGTGAATGAGTAGATAAGCAGGGTCATCCAGGAATCTTGCTGTGACACGCGAATTGCTTGGAACAACCTAGAAATAAGACCATCACACCATTAAAACAGCTTCTTCAAATATATATCATTGCTGGGAAATACACCAGGAAAAGACGATTCATTCTGGCACTGGATCTAGGACTTTTGACAAATGTTTCATTCTATTGTGTTAAACTCCATTTTATGCAAGGTCTTTATTCTTTCAGAAAAAAAAAATGCTTTGTCAAAAATCCTTCCCCCCCACCTCTTTTATTTCTATGAAAAAAGTGGATTTTATTAAATCCCTCACATCTTTGTTTTGGGCAAACATTTTTCTTAACCTGTCAAAAATGTTCTATTAATTAACTTATCTTTAGTCACTCTTTCAACATTATTCTTTTGAACTCATTTTTTGTAGATAGAATGTGATCTTTTTTTTTTTTTTAAACAAAAGCTTTTTTTTCATTGATTACAATGCTTCATTTTTATTTTTAGGCATAATCATAGCATACACATTACATAAGAAATGCAGAACACTTCATTAAAAAGAATAGTTACTTCATGCAGTTCTCATACAAGCTATTTTAGTGTAAAGAAAGCAGATAGAAAAGCTACAGAAAAATAGACAATGGATTTTGAAGTGGTTTCAAAAAAGTGCACTGTCACATGGTAGATTGTGTTATGCATGATAAGTGCAATATTTACTAACTTCTAAATAAAACTATCTTTTCACTTGCATAGCACTGAGCTTTTAGCCTGTAGGTGGCAGTCAAAATAAGCTGCTACTTTAATATCAAGAAATGAAGAACACTTTTTGTGCACATTCAATAAGAGCTTATGAATATAGGAGAGACACCAACTGTACATTGTTGTGTTTATCACCATGAGTAATATCACTGACTCCTACTTAATGTTCAATTAGCAAGTTTCCTAATAGTTCAACTTTCTGATATAGAACAAAACAAATCTGATGTCTGATGACTTAAAACTAGGGGTATGAATTCTAATTTAATAACCTTGACATATTGTTCAGTATTTTGCAACACAATTCAGACCACCAATCTCCTTGCCTTGATACATGTAAGTGTATTCTTCAACATGATCTTACAGTTGGGAAAATATTTGCCAATTTTAGCTACCTTAGTATAAATCTATAAACTTCTTGCTTTTAATTAACATATGGATTCTATTGTTAAACAACTAAAAATTGTTAAGGACTCTGGGTACATATATCCACGTGTGTGTGTGTAGGTTGCAACTTTAGCATATGCGGGTTCACATATTTCTTTCTTACAGTGTGGAGGGGAGCAGGTAGGTATTAAATCATGCAGTAATGACAGACAAGGGAAAATGATATTGCATCAGACATACAACATAGGCAGTAGGCCTGTGCAAAGCAGCAAGTATTTGATTCAGATTCAGATTCAGCCAATTTAGAGGGACAGTGATTCAATTTGGCAATTCAAATCACTGTCCCAATTTGATTTGGCCAGTTGGGATTCAGAGATTCAGCCGCTGAATTAGGCCAAATCTCCTCTTTTCCAATGGAAAAAAAAAAACTGTAGTCAGGTTCCAGGAGTGGCAAGAGATGCACGGGTGCAAGCCCACTGTGCCCCCACTCCCTGAAGCCCCCCTCCCCCCAATGACCCCCAGCAGCTGTGGAGCACCCCGCCGAACCCCAGCACCACTGGAGGTAAGCGGGGCCCATGGTGGGAGGGGGTTAACCCCAGACAGCTGCGAGGAGGCAGCTGAGTGGAGCCAAGGAGGATCTCACCCCGCCCCACCTCCTACTTCGCTCAGCCCCACAGGGAGCCATGCAACCGGAGCCTTGTGAACAGACGATGAAAACAGGTGCAATTGTCTGCCTGGCACATGAGTTAACACGGAGTTCACAAAGGAAGGTGAATAGGAGGGCCTGAGACCCTGCCAGTACGCCCTAGGGAAGGCAGTCCCAGCTGTAGCTGGCCTACCAGCAGCATCATGTGGATGGGCACCCACCATACCTTGAGGGTCCCCTCAGAGTCTGCAGCCTGGGTGTCTCAGAGGCCTCCACCCAGATGGAGCCCATGGTTCCAGGATCCACACAGATGGAGCCTCTGGCTCTCGGCTGCAGGGCTGCATGACACTTATTCAAGCTCTGGGAGCATGGCCACCTCTCCTTGTGAGGTCTACTCCCTTTTGGGGTCTCTGGCATGCCAGCTGGAGGAGCTCCGGGCCACAATCCAGAGACTGCATGCCATCAGGGATGGTGAGTGGGAGATAGATTCAAACTGCCAGGCCCTTCACCCCCTGGAGGTGGAGGGTAGACCAAAGTCACCTTCCAGGACAAGGGAGGACTTGGGAACCTTCCATTCTGTTTAGCTGAGGAGTTGGACCAAGGTGGTCAAGGGCCCCAAGGCCCGCCAAACCAAGGTCCCCACCCCACTGGAGTTTTGCAACAGGTATGAACCTCTTGCAGCCCCAGCAGAGCCTGCTAAGCTGCCAGTTCCTGTAGGCAACACAGGCTCAACTGTAGCTACTGCCCCTGCTCACCCTAAGACAAATTCCAGTGTTTGTCATGGGAAACTCCATCCTGATGGGGACTGAGGGTGCAATCTGCTGCCCTGACTCCTTAGCCTGGGAAGTCTCCTGCTTCCTGGGAGCCCATATCTGAGACATTGCAGAGAGGATCCCTAAGCTCCTCTGCCCACTGACCACTACCCTATGCTTCTTATCCATGTGGGCATGAATGACACGGCTTGGTGCAATCCCAGCTGGGTCATAAAGCACTACAGGGATTTGGAAGTGGAGCTTCAGGGGTTGGGGGCACAGGTGGCATTTTCCATGATCCTCCCAGTTTTGGGCTATGAGCTGAGGAGGGCAAGGAGGATTGAGGTAGTAAACCAAACACTGCAGTGCTGATGTCATCGTGAAGGCTTTGGCTTCCAAGACCATGGTCTGCTCTTTGGTGAGAGAGGCAGTGAGCTACTAGGAAGGGATGGCCTCCACCTCTCTGCTGGGGAGAAGGCTCTTCTCAGTCAGACTGGCTGACCTGCTCCACCAGGCTTTAAACTAAGACCACCTGGGGGTGGGGGGGAACACTGCCACTGCTGGCCCACTGAGCAACCTTTGCAAAACCAGCAGGCCAAGGCACTTAAGGGAGGGCACCTCTGCTCCAGCCCTGTAATGATCGGTAGGCAAGGGGACACTTGCATGCCTGTACACAAATGCCAGGAGCCTGGGGAATAAACAAGAGGAACATGGCCTTCTGCTAAACACAAATAATTATGATGTCACAGGGATAACAGAGACCTGGTGAGACTCCACCCATGACTGGGCCACAGGTATAGATGGCCATACACTGTACAGGAGAGAGCAAGTGGACAAAAGGGGCGGGGGTGTAGCTCTCTATGTCAAGGAAAGCTACATAGATTCATAGATGTTAGGGTCGGAAGGGACCTCAATAAATCATCGAGTCCGACCCCCTGCATAGGCAGAAAAGAGTGCTGGGTCTAGATGACCCCAGCTAGATGGCTACCTAACCTCCTCTTGAAGAACCCCAGGGTAGGGGAGAGCACCACCTTCCTTGGGAGCCCATTCCAGACCTTGACCACTCTAACTGTGAAGAAGTTCTTCCTAATGTCTAGTCTAAATCTGTTCTCTGCTAGCTTGTGGCCATAATTTCTTGTAACCCACGGGGGCGCCTTGGTGAATAAAACCTCACCAATTCCCTTCTGTGCCCCCGTGATGAACTTATAGGCAGCCACAAGGTCACCTCTCAACCTTCTCTTGCGGATGCTGAAGAGGTCCAGGTGCCCCAGTCTCTCCTCATAGGGCTTGGCCTGCAAGCCCTTAA
>NW_005842248.1:1733259-1753411 GCF_000455745.1 Alligator sinensis
GGGTCCTCCTTCCTCCCCTTCTTGAAAATGGGGACCACATTGGTCCTTTTCCAGTCCCCCGGGACCTTGCCCATGTGCCACGAGTGTTCAAATATTCCCGCCAGTGACTGTGCAATTACGTCAGCCAGTGCCTTCAGTACCCTCGGATGGAGCTCATCTGGGCCTGCCGACTTAAACGCATCCAGTTCCTCCAAGTGGCTCTGCACCATCTCAGGGTCTACGCATGGTAGTCTGGTGCCCTGCTGCTGCCTCTCTACAGTCCCAGTGAGAGACTTGTCTTGCCCCTCACTTAGGAACACTGAGGCAAAGAACTCATTAACGAGTTCAGCCTGGTCCCCCCTGTCCGTCACCAATTGCTTCTGCCCATTTAGTAGGGGTCCTATTCCACCCTGGGCCTTCCTTTTACTCCCTATATATCTAAAAAACAATTTCTTGTTATCCTTAACTTAGGATGCCATCCTCAGCTCCATGGTAGCTTTGCCCCGTCTAACTGCCTCCCTACAAGCACGAGCAGAGGAGGTATACTCCTCTTTGGTAATCTCTCCCTGTTTCCACTTTTTATATGCTCCCTTTTAGTCCGTAGGCTGCTCTGGATTTCTCTGGTCAGCCAGAAGCTTTCTGGCCCCTTTCCCTCTTTTTCCCCGCATTGGGATTGTCTCCCTCTGTGACCGAAGGATCATTTCCTTAAGGCACAGCCACCCTTCCTGGGCACCCATCTCTTCATGTCCCTGCAAGCTGATGTTGGCACTGATGGTGGACAATTGGATACCCTCTCTTTTAAAATTGGTGGGGAAAAATGTACAGGGGACACAATGGTGTGGTTCTACTACAGACCTCCTACCCAGGATCAAGAGCTTGACTAGGAGTTTGCCAGGGAATTGGCTGAGGCCATACACTCATGGTGCATGGTTGTCATAAGAGACTTCAACTACACAGACATCTCGTGGGAAGAGCACTCGGCCAAATCCAAATGGCCGCAAAGCTTTTTCACACGTGTGGATGAGCTCTATCTGAATCAAGAAGTCTACAGGCTGATGAGAGATAAAGAACTGCTCGATCTGGCACTGACAATGGGAGATGACCTAATCAGTGACCTAATGAATAAAGGGAAGCTAGGTGATGATGACCATGACATGAATAACTTTCCCCCCTGCCATAAAGCTGGTAAGTCAGTCAGCAATGCTGAATAACTTTACCACCTGCCATAAAGCTGGTAAGTCAGTCAGCAATTCAGAAGTCTTCGATTTTAGGAAAGCTGACTTTGAAAAGCTCAGGAGGCTTGTTGGCAAGGCCCTAAGGGACCATGACCCAAAGAGAAGAGGGGTTCAGGAAGAGTGGTTGCTCCTCAAGCGAGCAATCCTGGATGCAAAGGCTGCAATGGAACTCCAAGTAGCTACAAGTATCAAAGACAATAAAAAGTCCTTTTTTAGACAGGTGGGAAGCCAGAGGAAAAGCAAGGGTAACATTGGACCCCTGCTAAACCAGATGGGAAAACTGACACCCAGGAAAAAGCCAACTTGGTAAATGGGTACTTTGCATCAGTCTTTTACCAGTCTGAAGGGATGCCCCTGCCCATTATGGGACAGGAAGGCCTGGGCGAGGGAGATTCCTTACCCTCCATCAATGCTGACCTTGTGAAGGAACATTGAGAGGCTGGATACCTTCAAGTCAGATGGCCCTGGCAGTTTACACCCCCGCGTACTCAAGGAGCTGGCAAGCATCATAGCTCAGCCCCTGGCATTGATCTTCAAGAATTCCTGGTGCTCTGAAGTGCCTGAAGATTGGAAGAAGGCCAATGTGGTGCCTATCTTCAAGAAAGGGAGGAACGTGGATCCAGCAAACTACAGGCACATCAGCCAGACCTCTATCCCGGGGAAGGTTTTAGAAAAGATTATCAGAGATACCATTCTTAAAAGACTGCCTGATGGCAACAACCTAAGTGATAGCCAGTGTGGGTTTGTTGCAGGTAAGTCTTGCTTGACAATCTTATTTTCTTGTATGACCAGGTGACCTATCATCTGGACAAGGGAGAAGAGATTGATGTCATATATCTTGACTTTAAAAAAGCCTTTGATCTGGTATGCCATGATCACCTCTTGGAAGCAGCAGTGATTGAGGCCTCTGGGGACTTGCAGCAGAGTCCCCCCATGCAGTGTGGGACAGCGAGTACCAGCCCTCTCTGCCTTGCATCCACGTGGCAGCTGTCACATCATGCACATGCAGCACGGCTTGGCAGGGTCCTGTGTGCTGTCCCAGAGCTGGGGCAGCTCCAGCAGTTACCCAGAGTCTGGCAGTGATCAACCCAGGTGGCCCCAGCTCCTGGACAGCATGCAGAGCCCTGTGGTGCCCTGATAAGCTGCACTGCAGCCATGCGATGTGACAGCTGCCGTGTGGGTGCCTGGCCGGGGGTGGTGATCCCAGCTGCCCCGCACTGCAGGGGGGGGCTTTGCCATGAGCCCACAGAGGCCCTGGCCAGTGCCGCTGCTGCAGCCAGTGAGTGCAGGGCTTTTTTTCTTTTTTGAAGTGCCAGGATGCTGAGGCTGAGTGGGGCAGCCATGGGGAGGGCTGGGGGAGTAGATGGAGGGTGGGAACAGGTGAGAGTGACCCCATGATCACCACCCCCCTCCCCCAAGTAAAGAATGTCCTGGAATTGCTATGGGACAAAGCCAAAACTCAGCAATGGATATTAGTATTTACCTATTTTCTTACATGCTCCCATAAGTGTAGAATAGTGTTGGTTACATTCATTCTCCTTCCCCTGTCCTTTATGAAGTATATGCAAATGAAATAGAAGGAATATTGTTTTTTGAACATGGTTTCAATGGCACCAGGCACACACATGGGTCTGCACAAAGAAATAAAAACAGTGAAAGGTGTGGCAGGTACAAGTGGCTTGGGATGAGGAAACAGATGGATTAAAAGGCTCTTCTTTTAAAAACTGATGTTGATATTTCTTTAAATCATATTAACCTGTTCTAGATATTGGGGGATCTCTGTTAATGGTGGCATAAAAATTTTGCCATGAGAGGTGCCAAAGATGAAATGGCCCATATTAAAATATCCTCATAACCCCCCCCCCCCAAAAAAAATCTAAAGTAAGCAAAATAAACAAAAACAAAGAAACACTGGAGTAAAAAAAAAACCCAAACAGAACAGATTGAGTTATGACTAGTGGTTAGCAAGGAATTCCTCTGTAGAGTAGAAAGTGAAAATAGAACAGTGTTCTAAAACTGGAATTAAACATAAGTCTGTACTTAAACTGATTCTTTTAACATCCATGCCATCATAATTCAGCAGACTATTTACAGAGGTGTAAGATTTGATGGCAGAATATTGGGGGGAAACCTTAGAATCAACTGGAAAAGATGCACATATGAAGTTATTTTTACAAGATGTATCAGAGATGGATTGCATGGCCTCATATACTTCAAACACAAAAATGTGAAAATGTCTTCTTCTACATACCTACCATGATCCAAGTTCATATTTTAGGTTTCCTATTCAATGGTGGATAAAACTGCAAATGCATATGTGCAGATTAAACAAGTAAATGACACTTTGCTCCATCCCCTCCAGTACTAGCCAATTGCTCCTCTCCCTCCCTCCCTTCCTGCCTGCCTTCCCTTCACCCTGCTGGCTGTTCTGGAGGTCAGCGGGGGGCACCACCACCATAATCCCCACTTCTCCCTCAGGCAGGGAGGCAGAGGCAGGGGGTGGGGAATCCCTGCTGCTTGGGTGGCCAGGGCATTTTCATCGCCACCAAACTTCCCTGGCAGCAGCACAAACTTGGGCCCATGCAGCCTGGGCTGCCCAGCCAGGCACAGCTGCAGGCACAGTTGGCCAGAAGCATTACAAGACAAAACCTTTTATTATACTAGAATATATATGTGTGTACGTGTGTGTGTGTGTGTGTTCTAATATTATAAAAGCCTTGGTCTGTCTGTTTGTCCATAAGACTATTCACACTCTGGCTGTCTCAGGAGTCAATCATAGTGACCCCACCTCGGCCTCAGTCCCTGCTGTCATGGGGACAATGGGGATGGAAGAATGCCACCATGATGGTGGGGATGGAGAGGACAGAGCAGCAAGGTGAGGCCAGTGGTGCCTCCCCCCAGTCCCCGGCCCTGTTCCTTGGAGTTAGCAGCATTGCAGCACACAGGAGTGGACACAGGGGGTGGGGGTGGGGGGGGATGCATGGGGCCAGAGGCAGAGAGGTGGCAGCATGGGGCATTGAATGGCAGCACTCCGCCCGTGCCCACCCCTCCCCATCATTCTTGACAGGCAGTTGGCTAGTGTGTATATATATAACTGAAGATCAATTTGCTATATATAAGTGGGGGTGGAGTGGGGCTGGACCTGAAGTGGTGGGTGGGGAAGGGGGAGTGGGGTCAGACCTGAAGCAGCAGGGGTGGGAGTGGGGCTGAACCTGAAGCGGTGGGGAGGAGGGTGGGAATGGGCTTGGACCCAAAGTGGGAGGTGGGGAAGAGCAGGGTCAGACCCGAAGTGGTATGGGGAGGAGCCAAGTCAGACTCAAAGCAGGCGGGGGGTGAGATGTGGGGTTGGTGTTAGGGTAACACTGTGTGGATTTTTGAGGAGCATTGAATCTGCTGATGGAACAAGGCTTTAAGCTGTGACCTAGCAAAAGCTACTAACCACAAGGCAGAATAATATATTAAAAGTATATTGTAAAGTGCTTAGACAAATAGATTTTGCTTATGAATGCGTATGCTAAGCCAGCCATTTGCTTATGCTAAGTAACCATCTTAATTGTGTTAACCATTTTTTCTGGAAAAAGCAGCAATTAAGCCTGTGTGCTGTGAATCAGCTACAGTGAGGAATGAGATAAGATACAGGGGCCCCAAAGGGGTGGGGATGGTACAACCTGAGACAGAAAAACAGACTGGAATGTGAAAAACAACATGTAATTGGTAACAGAATCTGAGATGAACATATGCAAAAAGGTGAATGGTAATTGGTAAAGAAGCCTCCAGAAGCTTCCAGGTTTTCATCAAAGTCCACCCATTGACCAAAGAAAAGAAGTCAAGGTCTTAGACATGCGCTTATAGCAAATAGACATGTAAATGAATAAAATGCATAGGCAATTCCATGCTAATAAAGCAAGCAGTAAATGGAGGCAGAGCTTGAAATGGGAGGAGATATCGGTGGAAAAAAGGAAGAGTGAGGATGGAAAAACCTTACTAACATGAACCAAAGTGTATAAATGTAGAAAGAAATATTGTTTGTGGCTGCTCCCTGCGTTCACAGACTAGGTGTCTGTGAGGGAGCTCGCCTGAAGCTGTCTCCATTCTGAATAAAGCTGTTGTGAGCAATGTGTGCTGGTGTTTGCTCCCTGCTTGCTCTGGCTAATGAGTACCAGGATCCATGAGCAATTGGACCATCATCTCCCTAGTCGTTGGGTGCTGCATGGAGTTGGGGTCTAACAGTTGGATCCAGAGCTGTGGGGGAGCACAGTCAGACAAGGAGTGGTGGGGAGGAGTGGGGTAGGACCCAAAACAAAGGAAGAATGGGGAGGAGCAGGGTTGGATCCGAAGCCGGGGGGAGGGGGGGGAGTGTGGTCTGACCTGAAGTGGTGGGAGGTGGGTGTGGGTGGAACGTTAACATGCAATTTGCTATTATACACATATATATACATATACACATCCAGTCATGCATACACACACACGGGGGGGGGGGGGGGGGGGGGGCATTATTGTCCCCCCGTCTTTTGGGGGGGGGGGGGGGCAGGGAAAAAAAAAAAAGAAAAAAAGCCACAATACAATGATGATAGGATGAATTTAAAAATAATATAAATATGAGACATAAACTAAGTAAGGCTTTGCCATAGTTTTCAGTAAAGAGAAATGCAGAATGGCTACCAGAAATAAGGGCATGGAATGAAATTACTCTACAGCCAAGATGTACATAAAGTGGTTAACATACTGAAGTGGGAATACTGGATAATCTCAGAACTGGGTGAACTCACAATTCTGACAGAAAGCAGAGGTGGCACCGTAGTCCCTCACTTAGGCACTCTGTATTTCCCTTCTGGCTTTGTCGTCTTTTTGGTTCATGATTCTTAACATCTACTAATAAAATTCAATCTCTAGCAGGGAGGAGAAAATGGATCCAGGGAATTTAGTTAGTCTGCACTTAAATCATATGCAAGTTTTTGAGGGAAAATGAATACAAGAATTAAAGATACAGAAGTAAAGGAGAAAATGAAGTGGAATGAACCATGGATTTACCAAAGGCATATTGTACCAGAATAAGCTGATGCTTGTCTTATTATGCTGCTATCTTATCTTTGATAAGATAGCAGGTTTTCTAGACAAAGGAAATGCAGTACATTTCATCTCTCAGTAAAATATTTGAAATACTAGCTCATAGGAAGTTATTAATTAAGATGGAGAAAATGGAGATTAATAGAAAAGTTGTAAGGTGGTAAGGAGTTGACTACTGAGTAGACAGAAATGAATAATGTTGAAGGGGGGAGGTATTGGGCTGGCGGGAGCTTACTAGTAGAGTTACACAAGGATCAATCTCAGGACCGATCTGGTTTAATGTGTTCATTAATGACTTCTGTACAACAAGTGGGAATGTGTTGCTGATATTTGTTTATGGGCACAAAATTAGGAAGCATCAAGAACACAGGAGAGGGTTAGGGATATCAAGCAAAAAACAATGATTTGAGGAATACTACAGTAGTAGAAGTGGGATGAATTACAGCAGTACAAGCATATACATTCCTTTGATAAGCGTTTCTGTTATAAACAACATAATGTTTGCACAGAAGAAACTCCCAGTTTTACTAGCTGACCACAGGTGACTAAAAGCCACCAATGTAATTCATGAAAAAAGCAAATGGAATCCAGGATTCAGTTATTTCCACTGGAAGATGGAAAGTATAATGCCTACATAAAAGGCACTGGTATTACCACCTCAGTAACACTGTGAATATTTTCACTCATGTTCAGGGAAGACATGTTCAAAAGGAGCACTACTGAAATGAACAGAGGAATTGAAAGCCAATTACATGAGATTGTAACTTCTTTGTAGAAAACTGAAGATTAAGAAGCAATCAGATTTTTCTTTATAAATCCATTAAGTAAATACCAAGGGAAGACAAAAACCTTTTAAGCTAAAGAACTATATTAGCACATGAAAAAAAATGGGTATAAACTGGTAGTGAATACATTTAGACTGGACTTTAGAATATTTTTTTTAAATTATCAGAATATTGATGTTATGCTGAAATGCTGAAACAGCCTTCTTCTAGAGTAGCAGAGGCAAAAAACTTGTACTTTTAAGATGAAGCTTAGCCAATTTATGAAAGGGATTATATGTTATGGTTGCACGCAGTAGCTAGGGACAGGATTCTGTGATCCAAGAAGTCTTTTCCAGTCCTATATTCCTAAGCATATAAAAGTACATAGATTGTTTCACCTCTAGTCACGTGGACTTAAACCCTAGAAACAGTTCACATAAAAAACAAGACATAGTGCTAATTTTGTAGTACATCTGCTCTTGTGATAAAGGAAAACTGAAAATGTAATACCTGTATGAAATATGATACTAGTAACAGTAGTGAAGATTACTTATCAATTGCTGGTGTACATAAGGTTGCTGCTGTTTGGATATTTGGCTCTTGATCACAAACATCTCTCCTGCTATTCTATTTTCCTATCAACTATCCCCAAATTGACAGATGCAAAACTGAACTAACTATACAAGTGAATACATGTATTTAGCCTACAAACAAGAGGACATGATAAAATACCCTGACTGTCTACTTCAATAACTTATAAAGTTGAAAGACAAGAACTTTGAAGTAATTCAAAACTAATCTGTTTTTCAGTCCTCTCTCTCTTAACTGATATAAATCAATTACATGGTTTAATCCAATTCATTACATTCTGGAAAATGTCTTTATATGTTTCCTAGAAAATAGCAGCAAATTGAAAAATCTTTGTTAATTAAAAGGGATTTTCAAAATTAGGCTGAGAGGACTAGATTCAAATTGGTTATTTAGGTGCCCACAAGCACCAGTACACATCTTGCACAGGAAGATGATTCCATTTGACCAAGTTAGACACTTAGTATCATATGTAGTCAACTGAGAGACTTTGGAGGCTCCTCATTCTCTACAGCACTTGCTCTTAGGAGCAGTAGAGGATTCAGAAAGACTGATGATATCTAAAGGCATAGAGAGATAGTTAGCTCTGGCATAAGGCAGAAGGCAGGGTAGATTTAAATCATATAGAATAACTATACCAGAGATACATAAGCTTTCATAAGCAGTAGCTTACTTCATCGAATAAGTTATAAATCTACCCTACATTGTGCATCTTTCAGGAGCTCAGGCACATGGCACATTGTACATTAGGCACCACCTTTCACTTAAAATTCTCAATACCATTCTTTGCTTCTGAGGACAACTACCTAGTGGTTTGTGAAGATAAATGTGTGGTCATGGTGATGTCCACATTTTGGTCTATAGTCCAGCGGTTCATGCACTCACCAAGGAAGTGGCAGATCTGGGCTCTAGGCTTTCTTTACCTCTCTCAGAGGACTCATACCCATATTTCCTTCTTTCCACAAGACTGTCTTAGCCACCAGGCTATAGGCAAGGCTAGATAGGACCACCTTCCAACTTTCTTACAGAATCATTGTACAAAAAGAGGGCAAGATATGAGGGAGTAGAAAGAAGGCAAGCAAAAGCAAGGAGGAAGGACTGTGTCTTGCCTTAAACAGAAAATGTGGCTAATTGAAGCTGGTGCATGACATATACTAATGCTCAGTTGAATGTCAGCATCCAGCATGGGGTAATCCCAATGTCTGGGACACACCTATCCCAATCCAACTGGGCTTGGGGCCAGAACCAGTCCCTTGGCTCCAGACTCCAGCCAACACCCAAAGACAGATTAAGGAGGTGGTGAGTCCAATGTTGGGGTTCTTCTCCCTAAACTTGTGCACACTAGACCCAGATCCTTAAAAATGCAGTTTTGATAGCCCTAGTGACCCTGGAATCAAGGAGCCTCCCTGCAATCCCAAGCTCCTGTGGGCCTGTATAAACCAAGGACCCATAAAACCTGTAAATACCAAGGACTTGTAAAACTATGTGTGTCACCTGATGGCTAGAAAATGATATTTAGAGATTTGTTTTTGGGAACTGCTTTGTAGTTAAATAGACATGCATTAGAGCAATGGTCCAGGGCAATGGCAAGGGTTAATTGATTTCTAAAGGCCTGTTTGTGATGAAGTTTCCTTCAACACAGACACCTTGTCTGAAGCCAAGGGACAAGTGTGTATAAACAGGATGAAAAAATGAAAACATGTACCACACTGTTCTATAACATGAGATAAGGGACTCTGCTGTGTTGGCCAGGTTACAGTGCCCAGCTGCAGAGCCTTTGGGATTTTCAGTTTTGGTGGACAGACCAAATTAAAACACTGGTAAATGACCAAATTAAGATCTGTGCATGCGATGAGTTTGTTGAAACAAAGGAATATGCTGACAGGACAAAACATGGGCAGTATGATGACCACAGGGAAACCAATCAACAGTACCCAGGAATGAAGAGTCATCAGAGGAGGAAAAGAATACAAAAGGAGGGATTTTAAAAAAGAAAAAGGTCCCCAAAGGTGGAACCTAAGGCCACCATGGACAGAGGGCACACCACCAGCCTGTCTCACCCACCCCATGGGTGGGGGGAGTGGGCTTCAGCCCTTGACGTCTAGGCTGCTGACATTCAAGAAAGAACCACAAGGTGAAGCTCATGTACTGGCCAGATGTACCTTCCCTCTGTGACAGCCCTAGGACTGGTAGATATAGAATTGTGTGTGTGGGGGGGGTTATTTTCTTTCCCTTGCCTGCATTATTCTCATCTGCTATCACTGTGTATCAATAAAATTTGCCTGTTATCAAATGGAGAAGTCATGGTCAGTCTGAGGGTTTGGGGCCAACCAGAACAAGGTATCTGGGTCATAAATCAAGTGCCAACGTCACCCAAATGGGCTTTTGACAACCAGCTGATTGTCAGCTAGGGCTGGGGACCAGAATAGGTTCTGTTCTAGACCCTGGTTCAGTCCCTGGACCCAGTTGAAAAATCAGCGGATTGTGGGCTTTCAACTTGCTGGTGCAAGGGAGTACAGGATAATGATCCTAAATTCCTCCTGAACTGGAAGTAAGGCACAGTTAGGGTCAAATCCTCAATCCTAAAATCACCTGCCCTGCCATACATATGTGGCATGTCATTTTGTCAAATTGTTGAGATCACGTCAAATCTAATTACACAGTTAAGTGAATGCCTGCTAGAGGCTTCAGAGTGGTCAAGCATTGGAAGAAAGCTATAGAATTTCTATCCCTGGAAATTTTCAAGAGACGTACTTGACTGGGATGATTTCACCCAAGGGATGATCCTGCCTTGGGCAGAGGATTGACCTCATGAGGTCCCTTCCAGTCTTACTTTCCTATGATCCTGTGAACATAATTTAGGTGGAAATTAGGTGTTAGATGTACCATCTGCTAAGCTCAGAAGCTCTAATGTAGATGTTTAGTGAATTCTGAAATCCAAAATGGAGGTGTCTAATAAGTATTGTTGCTACTGATGCAGGTCAAAATTGAATTGGTCTAGGGAGGTTAGTGGTGAAACTCTAAGTCCCACTTAGGTGTTTACAGAATCAATTTGAATCTGGCCTAGAATGTTGATAACACAAAACTATATGATCTGAATGCATTTATTTTTCTATTCCCAATCTAATACTTCAATTATGTCACTTAACTGAGATATTACTGAATGCCTGGAAAATAGACCAAATACCCCCATGAAAACTATATGGGTGACACTAAACAACAGCAGTGCTCCTGAGTGACTTCTCAGAATAAAATATACCAGAAACACTATCACCAGTGAAAGAAGACTTTTAAGAAAACAACAATGCCATCTCTCACTTCATAGCCCTTGCCCTGAAAGAAAACTTACATGATGCCTTTAGAATATAAGCCAGAGAACAAAAAAAAAAAAGTCACAACTACTAGACCCTAAAAACTGTGCTCTTAACAAAGATATCAGCTGTATGGTTCATTATAACTTACTTCTCACCTTTCCCTCTCCTAGCTCCTCTTTTGTTCCACAGGTGATAATTAGCCAGTTCCCTTTGAAGTAGCCAAATTAATTTACATAGTATGATTAAACAAGAGTCAAGTTCTAATTTATACTGCACCCTTCTTTTAGACCTGCTAGAGAACACTTCTAGTTCCAAAATGTGTTTCCTTTTTCTCTCCCCACACTACAATTTGTTCCAATGTAAAAGGAAAATAAAATGCTTGTGGGACTCAGATACATTTTCAAAAAGAGGATGTTGAAATGTCAATGGATACTGAAGACTAAATGGGGATCATGACCATAATTATATGAAGTTGTGAACTCTTTGAGCAGCATCTTGAGCTAATATTAAAGGACAATGAACAAAAGACAGATACAGAGGTACAGAAAATTATGATTCTGTACATGCATCAATGAATTTTCTAAAAGTGAAACAGATGAACATAGTATTTTTGCAACTACCCTTTTCCATTGAAAACGAAGACAACAACTGGCTTGTTAAATGTAACACACAAAAAGAGACCTGACTTCTATTTCATATGACAAAATGTTTCCACGCATCATTTTCATGAGAGACACGCACGCTCTCAATACCAATGATGTTTATAAATTGCTAATTTACACAAGGTGAGAGGCATAATGTTAGGTGCCCTGTCTCAGAAACAGAGGTCCATTTAACAGCAGTAAATCATGATGTTTCATGTCTCCTGACATTGTGGTCGACTTATTTTGCAGTGCATGTGGAGTTAGCCAAGTGAATCCTGTTAACATTAGCCGAGGCCAAATCCTCAAATACCATGAAACAGTATAATCTCATCATAGCCAGCATATATACACAGTTACAATCACTGAAAATCTAACAGTAAACATGCACATGCAAATATACATATAGAAAGTTTACATAAGCAAAACAGTAATTTATAAGCTACTGAATCTTTGCAGTTAATATGAGTAAACAACCATACCCATTAAGGCATCTGCTAACATGCAAGTGCCAAATGCTAATTATTTCACAGAATGGAGAGTACGTAGTTACTACAGTTACCAGCACAGGTGCTTTAGACATACTTACACATTATAGACAGTCTGACAGAATGCTTTTCAAAGCAAGTCACTGTTCCTTTTATTATGAATATGATGATTCAATGGGGAGGATATTTCAATGTCCATAGACTCATCAAAATACTATTCACGCTCCAACCATCTAGGAACATTCTACTTTTTACTTACAAACACCTCCCACTCTTAACCTTACTTCATTAACGCCCAATCCTGCATCACTGAAAACAATGGGAGCTTTTCCAATGACTTCAAAGGGATTAGGAGTAGGCCCTAACTATTTTATTTACAGACAATCTAGATGTTTAACCATCTGCTACACAGCTCATCCAACAAAGAAGTGGCTTCTAGAGGCCATTTATATGTTTAGATTTGTTTAATGTTGTCATTTCAGTGGTGAGCAGAAAAAAAAAAATCTTTTCTCTTACAGAAGGCAGGGACAATATATTCTTTATAAAAGAATATGTTATGCACTAATTTTTGCAATGTTCCATAGTGTTCTTGTAGTTAATGTTATGTCAGCTATTTCATGTATAGGAATATATAATTTTATGTTTATGACTTAGATCTAAAGATTTACAGCAGGCTGAAGAATTTGAAACAAAGTTTCAGGCTGAAAACTATTAATTGAATTTAGTAAAAAAAAGAGTTGGAAATATTAAACTGTAAAAATGTAACAAGTCATAGAAGTCAGTTTATTAGCATAAAACAATCATACTGGATTTTACAGCTCAAGTCTGAGATAACTGTAACTCAAGTTTTTTTCAGGCGTCCCTATCTTCTTTTTATAGTTCATTCATAGAGGATTGTGGGCCTGCTACATCAGTACAATGAGTGTACAATCCTCTAAGAGTGTGACAGATTCAAAGAAAAATTGTTGACATAGCCAGAAGCCAAAGGTTTTGGGTGCCTCTTCCTGCTACAAAATCTCTTTTTAGATTATACATTAACTAGACATTGGGTAAAACAGAAATACTCTGGAGCAGGGAGTTGAATGCAGGACTGCACCTCATAGTTGGGTGCCCTACCCACTGGAATACAGTCATACTTCCTTCTGCTCCTTCTTTCTGGCCTAATGAATATGTATTTACTTATATGTATCTAGTCTTTTAGAATTACACAAATAATGCTATGGATGTTAGTGAAAATATCAATGGAAGATGCAGGCTGGATCTAGCCCACAGAAACCTATCATCCAAACCCTGTCATCTGACATGACCCACAGAGGGTATGAGGAGTTTGCTGTATAACCCCACAGTTTGCGCACAATGTCCACCATGGGACTGTCCTGCATATGGCAACTGCTCCAGAGTGCATCAGCTCCATGGTGGATCTAGCAGCACATCTCAGAGTGGCTGCAGCATTCAACACAGCCCTGAAGAGACAGAGCAGACATGGTGAGTAATGCAGCCCTGGAGTAGCTGCAGCATAGCTCTATAGTGGCCAAAGCAGGTCCATACCATATGTGGCATCCATTCCAGTTACTTAAGGACACATACTGGATCTGACATGCAGGGCCAGTCAGTGGGAACAACTGAATTGGTGGACTGTCCTCATGCCACTCATCTAGCCAATGGGAACAGATAAATTTGACACGCTTGGCATAAAGTATTACTTACTGTAAGTAAGAGTGTTAGACCCCAACTCCATGTCGTGCCCAAAATAGGAAGACGACAGTTCAATTGCTCAGAGATCCTGTCACTCATTAGCCAGAGCAAGCAGGGAGCAAATACCAGCACACGTTGCTCACAACAGCTTTATTCAGAACGGAGACAGCTTCGGACTAGCTCCCAAAAAACCAACAAACCGGGGAGCCGCCTTGAACATTAGTTCTTTTCACATTTTATACACCTTGGTTCATACTTATTAACATTCACTCTGCCCTCGTCCCTCCTTTGGTTGCACCCATTTCTCCTCCCATCTCAAACTCCGCCTCTGTTTACTTTTTGCTTCCTTAGCATGGTATTGCCTATGCATTTAATTAATTTACATGCCTCTCTGCTAAGACCGCATGCATAAGACTTTGACCTCGGTCTTCTCCCAGTCAGTTGTAGTTTCTCACTGGATCTTTCTAGCTTTCTTGCTGACTTCAACAACATTTCCAAGGCTGTACTTCTGCTTTGTTATCTGATGATAGCTGGTGGGCTGCATCCTATTTTTACCCAACACATCATGCACTTTACACCCTATCCTTTTGTTAAGAATCCACTTGCTTAAGCATTAGTGAAGTTAGTTGCTTTTAATATATCATCCAGCCTTGTGACTAGTGGCTTTTGCTGAGGTTACTTTTAATATATTATCCAGACTTGTGACCAAAAGCTTTTGCTGAGACATAGGAAAAAGCGTTCATTTAGCTGCACAACCAGTATTCCCCAAAATCCATATAGTTACCCTAACAAAGGCGATAGATAGTCTTTTATAAGTAAAAATACCTGCTTTCATAAGAATCCATAACACAAACGTGATTTAGAGTTAAACATGGTTTACATCATGTTATACCTAATAGGATTCCCCAGATCCTATTAGGCAGCAAGAATCTGCATACATTGAACAGGGCTCTCCCTAGAAATGGGTTACTTAAGAATAGGATCTATGGAAACCAGTAAATTGAGGAGGTAGCTGGCTCCCCACTAAAGGTAGTTGAATGCCTGCCTCACTGAGGATTCTTAGCCATTAGTAGTTTGCTAGAGTGAGGGACCTAACCCAGGTAAGTCATTCCTTATAAAAAACAAAACCAGACCACCATCTCATTGTAGCCAGTAGCTCATGACATAAAACATTGTCCTGGGATTGTGAAAGTTAATTTAAATCTACCCTGATTTAGATCAAGGACTTGAGCTCAATTCAACCACATTCCAGAAAAGGACTCTAACTACAGGATTACTGGGATTCAGGGATGCAAGCTTTTCATAAAGAATTCTTTACTTACTGGAACAGGGGCTTAACTTTGATTCTTTCACATTCACGGTTAGTGTCTGAAATACCAAATGGGTTGTTCCCTTTCCCTCTCCCTCCTGCATATTTAATTGTAAAATAGAACAGTACCAACAGAAGACTTACCCAATAACCTAGTGATCAGAGCAGCCAGGATACAAATCTGCATCTCCCTCATTCCAGGTGAGTGCTCTAACCACAGAACTAATAGGTACAAAAGGAACAATTGTATCACCATCAAAATGTCTCATCCCCATCTGCCTTTTGTGCAGGTTAGTTGTGTTCTGAGTTTGCTAAGAGACTATGCTTCACAAGAAAGCACATTTTGAGGATGCCACCAGGCATCCACTATGCCTCAGCACTGTCAGGAATCACAACTCCATTCAAAACAGGGATTTATGTGGACAAGTCACTTTTCAGTCAGAATTTGCATGTCCATTCTGTAATGTGCATTTCAGCAAAGTCTGGCCTAAAAGATTAAATTCTTTTTGTGTGTGCGCTCTGGCATCTGAATCCAGCCTTTTGTCGTTTGGAAGTCTATTGTCTGTGATAAGCCCAGCCTCTAATTTATTTATTAACATTTATATGCCACCATTCCCCAAAAGGCTAAGTAATTTACAACAAAACACAAAACTTTTATAACTTATAAAAATAGAATAAAATATAAAAATAAGAAAGTATTACAAAGTTTCCCCAAAATACTTTAGAACAATACACCTCACACTCTCCTGCTTCCCTGCCTCTCACCTAAGAGACCATCTCTTCCTGTCCAATCCCCATTAACTACTGCCTTAAAAGATAGTAATTTTCATTCCTGTACTCCCTCCTATCCCTACCCACTCCCATTCCCTGGGTGTGAGACAGGAGCAGTTTCCTCCCACCTCTCTTAATGACCCTCCTGAGCTTTCTTTCTTATGGGAGGCTATGACTGTTACCAGAATCCATTCCTCTTTCCCCAAATGATCCATTATTCAATTTAAAATAACTATAACAAGAAATACCATATATCTCCCCATCTGCACAATGGGCAAAGCCTTGCTCATTACCCTTTGGTAGCACCTGTCCTAGGCATCTGCAAGCCCTATAAAGCCTACAGGTCGTCCATTTCCCTCTTCAGCTCAGAAAGCCATTCAGTGCCCATGCTGGGTCCTACCCCTCAGCCAAGAGTTCAAGAGTCAGAGGGAGAGCAAACAAGAGTGAATGTGGCTCTACTGCCCTCTTGGGTTGATACACTGATGGAAAGTGAGGAGAGAACCCTGGATTCTGGCCTATAGTCCCAATTCTGTTATGTATTTAATCCAATAATGCTTAATGCAAAATTCATAAGCAGTCTCAACATAGGTGGCTTTCCTTACTTCTTGTCTTCTTGCAATTCAACAAGACCATGGGTTAAGGCAGTTACACTGAGGCAGGGGTTTTCACCTGTGGATTTCACACTAACAAACTCTTACTTTGGGCTACCGGCCAAACACCAGACTGCCTAACACAAGGAAAGGGATGAGACTCCAGACACTCCAGGGGATACCCTCCCCTTTTGCACTTCCTATGTATCCCCTTGTATTGCATGCTAGCTGCTCTGAACTTGGGCCAAAATACACTTAAATGTCTTCATACAAGCTTCAGAGTGGCAGGACACATTAATCAAGTTGTTGTTGTTGTTTGGTTTTGGTTTTTCATTTAACTTATTTAAGCACATACCTAATTTTTGGGTAGGACAACACATGGCACCACCACGAGGAGGTGCCTTTTTGAATTCATACTTAGGTGCCTAAAATTGTGGATAGGCATATAATCCCTTTGTGACATTGGCCTATTTCCAGCAACACCTTCCTCACATTTCTAAAACTGCTTTTTGATTAGTAGATGGTTTATGACATTCCAAGAAGCATCACTTGAAATTCTAGAAATGTTATAAATAAATGCTAACTTAATGAGAGGCATGAGCTTGTTAGCAAAGTACCCAACACTATCCTTGAACTACAAAGTGACCCTCCAGGTAAAGGATTACACTATGGACTCAGACAGACAAAATGATATGAAAAGAGAGAGACTAGAAATATAATAGGCAAGGCAGGCTTTAGGCATTTATGGTTGTCAGGGAAGCTTGTATGTTCAGAATGCTCCCAAGGGAGCATTTTAGTCACTTATTTAACATAACCTGTGGAAAGAATGTGATGTATATTGGTGAGTCCTTTCTCACCTATAACAGCATAAATCAGTAAGGAAGTAGTATACACTCTGTAAGCTAATAAAATAAAAGCAGTTAATTAAGGAGAAGTAGTGTATTTAATTTTTTTTTTTTTTTTTTTTGCATTCCAGTACAATGTGCTATTTGGTACATTTAAAAGACTGACATTACATTTTTTTACATGCAAGTTTTTGAACCACTCTATTTCATTATCTTTATCAAGGAGAAAAGCCTATATTTTGATTCATAATTTCTTTTCAGCTATTTATTTATTTGCAGTGTTAACTACTGCTGCAGGTGTAGAGATGAGAAATTTTAAGAAAAAATCTAATTTATTCACAAAAGTATTAAGCTAATAGATTTAAAAATAAATTTAAAAGTTTAAAATATTTTGTTTCATTATAAACAGGAAGCATACACTTGCAAAGTTGTGAAAAAATAAAATCACCTGCAAAGCAAACAACTCTAACAGGCAATTACAGTATGTATGATTAAATAATTCATTTTAGCTCATATTAAGTTATGATGACAGGTCAAATTTGAAACGTGTTAATAACTTACATACAGTACATACAGTGGTACTTTTGATTTTGCCTATGTAACATGAGGTTGACTCCTGTTTATGGTTTCATTTTATTTCACTCTTGTTTTCCGTGTAGCAAATATAACTCTGAAATATATCTTGAAACATTCAGTTATTTTTAGTTGCCTACATGTTCCCATTGCAAATTACAAAAAATTTTTTGGAAGATACGAACAGTAAGAGATATTAAGAGATACAAAAATGGGGTAGGTCCTTGGGCCAGTTTTGTTCAATATCTTTATTAATGACCTGAAAGATGGGATGGAGCGCACCCTCAGCAAATTCGCAGATGACACTAAGCTGGGGGGAGTAGTAGAAACACTGAAGGGTAGGGCTAGGATTCAGTAAGACCTAGAGAAATTGGAGTATTGGACCAAAAGGAATCTCATGAGATTCAATAAGGACAAGTGCAAAGTCCTGCATTTAGGACTGAACAATCCCATGCACTGGGCAGGCTGGGGACCAACTGGATAATCAGCAGCTCTACGAAAAAGGACTTGGGGGTTACTGTGGACCATAAGATGAATATCAGCTAACAATGTGCCCTTGTTGCCAAGACGGCTAACAGCATACAGGGCTGCATTAGTAGAAACATCGCTAGCAGATTGAGAGAATGATTATTCCCCTCTATTCAGCCCTGGTGAAACCACATCTGGAATACTGTGTCCAGTTTTGGGCCTCCCCACTACATAAAGGATGTACACAAAGTGGAGAGAGTCTAACAGAGGGTAGTGAAAATGGTGAGGGGGCTGGGACACATGACTTCTGAGGAGAGGCTGAGGCAACTGGGCTTATTTAGTCTGGATAAGAGAAGACTGAGAGGGGATTTGATAGCAGCCTTCAATTATCCGAAGGTTGGTTGCAAAGAGTATGTACAACAGAGACTGTTCTCAATGACAGAACAGTCTCAAGTTTCAGCAAGAGAAGTTTAGGTTAGATGCTAAGAAAAAAAAATTCACTAGGAGGGTAAAAAGCTCTGGAACAGGTTACCCAGGGAGGTTTAAAACCCAGGTAGACAAAGCTTTGTCTGGGATGACCTAGTTGGATAGTCCTGCTTTGAGCAGGGAGTTCGACTTGATGACCTCCTGAAGTCTCTTCTAGCCCTCATTTTCTATGATTCTGTGAGTCTATGTCCGCATGTTGCAATGCTGTGTAAAGGGTTTGAATGGAACGTAGCTGGCGGGGCTTGCAGGTAGGCCACTAGGAGCAGCTAGGAGGTCAGTAAGGTGAGACCACAGAAAAGCAGTGTGTCAGGTCAGGCTCTAGGTTGGGGTGGGAGGACTGAGAACACAGAGACCAAGTGCCAGGAGGACTGAGGGGCAAAATCAGAAACCAAAATCAGAGTTGGTACCTAGTTCCAGGGGAGTTCTGTGGTCAGAGTCATTAAAAGTTATAGCTGAGTCAGGAGCTAGGAAAATCAGAAGCACTGAACTTGAAGCTTGCCAGAACACACTGAGATGGTGTCAAGGCATGCCTGCCACCTGAGGCTGCCTGTGTTCTTAAAAGGAGAAAGAGGCACTTTCAGCAGCCAATCCGGTTGCTTGCCTCTGCAAAAAACTAGGGCAATCTCATTAGCCAGGGACCAAGGGCAGGTGTGATGGCTCAAATTCTTCGCTGAGAATGACATGGTTGATCAGAGGTCCTGACATGCTGTACTGTACAGAGCTACCTTAATTAGCTTCAGCTAAACTAGTTTCTTTTCTAGAATCAACATTTCTTCATCACCCTGTTGCTCTACTCCATTCCAGGACTCCAAGGCACTATCTGTGCATAGCATTGCATCATCAGCTTGTTCAGAGCTAGCACATGTGTCACTACACAGCACTGCAACACACCCTTCAGACATACCTTACACATTAATATCAGTTTGTGAAAAGTTTTGAGGAGTTGGAAGCGCATATCGCTTACCATCAGGCGGGCGGAACGGGTGAGAGATTTGTTAGCGGACACCTTTCGCTAAAGGGGGACGAGGGAGTCTCTGAAGAGGGAGCCCCGAGAGAAAGAGAAGTGTATTTGCTCCCAGCGGCGTTCGGGTGTATAATGAGGAACGAACGAGTCCTGTTTAGACGCCTCAATATGGTGTCCCTCGTCGGTCCCAGCCCGGCGGACGAGGCGGACCCGACTTCCACCCGGGAGTGTGCCCAATGTCTGAGGTATGCTCGGGAGGATAAAAAGCCGGAGCCGATCATCCAGTTCCCTCCCTTCATGGCGGCTAGATTAAGGGGACGCGAGCTTCCATCTGAGCTCCGCGAAACCCTGGGAGCGGAGGAACGCGCCGCAGAT
>NW_005842248.1:1753837-1754714 GCF_000455745.1 Alligator sinensis
CAACGACTGATCGAGTTGCTACCACCTATTATGCTCGCACCAGAACTGAGTTGCAGTATTTGTGTAAAGCATCAAAGATTCAACCCGAAGAGACCCTAGCTGTGTGGTTGGGACGCTTGGTCATGGAACTCGGATCAGACCTGCTAAATCAAGAAGAAGCAAGTTTCTTTGTCAGACAACCCTCGTGGAGCAGGGGACATGTCACCAACCTCGACATGATAACAGCTAACACTCACTGGCCTATTCCACTGCCAGCACTTGTCGCAGGACTGATTAACCAGAAAGCCCACAAATGGCATACAGGACGACCAGATTATACCAGCGCAGAGCATTTCATGCTGGCACTCATCGGTGTCTCGTACTGTGCCTGGAACCCTGGAGCGTATGCACTGGGATTAACATCATTCCAGCGAATAAGACCATGGCCTCACCGTCATTTGCGAGCTCCTGGAAACGTTCCACTGATCCCTCACAGTCTGGATAGTTGTCTCGAGATTTATGGACAGAAAAATATCGCTGTCCTTCTAATTTTGCTCAGTCCAATGATAAACCAGCCCATGAGTAATCTCCTTTGTCAACTGCCAAAACTACGTATCCTAATGGAGTCCGGATCATATTATGATCAGGATTGTCACCATACGACCAGACCACAGGATGCCAGACATCGCTAGTCCAACCAACCACCGAGAACCCTAGAGGAGCGATACATGTTTGGATTTCTCCTACAGCGTTCTGGACTCATGAAGCAACAGCTTCGAATTTTGGGAGATGCGGGTCAATGGCGATTGGCTTATGAGTTAGGTTTTCGTTATTTAGAAGAACAAGATGATGGATCCTCAATGGTTTCATCCAATTGAGTCATAGAGATTGTTTAAGT
>NW_005842248.1:1755929-1772760 GCF_000455745.1 Alligator sinensis
CCCAGCCGCCCGGCCACAGCCCGCGTGCACACAGACGGGCCCGGCTCGCGCCCGGCAAGGATGGGACCGGGAGCCGGCCCGCACAAATTTCTTATTTTTGGTCATTTGAGCTAAAAATATATAGCTTTGGTATGCTTTTCTTCTTTAATTGTCTGCCTAATAAGCTTTACATTCTATCATAACAAATCTTTCTTCATATTGCATATATTAAGATCATTCTGTAAAACTGCAGTCAGAAACCTATGGTCTACAAGCCATATCTGGCCCACAAAACTTTGGCAGTGGGGGAAGGGGGACTCTGCCTGCTCAGTACCATACCCAGGCACTGGGGCCTTGGTGGATGGGGAGCTCTCCACAGGACATGCCACAATTGAGGGGTAGGGAGAAAAGTATGGAAGTGCCTGTGTCTTGGTGCCTACCTGCCTTAGACTAGAGCTAGGTTATTTCAGTCCTCTGCCAGAAAATACCACTGACCCCTGCCATAAAAGATACAATTCCTACACCTTTATTTTTAAATGTATGGCTAAATTCAGTTGAAGTTCACAAGAAACAAACAAACCCCCTCCCCCCTTTCTTTGATGTCAGAGACACCAGAATTTCACACTATCCTTTTAATATTTCTTCAACATATTTCTAGGTGAAGACTCAGGCTGAGATTTTAAAGTTACTGGTTACAAGTCCCATTGCCTGACAATTTTACAGACCAATTTGAGATGTTTTCTGTGGAGAGATTTATTTCAGGCAGAGTAGTGAGAAACTAGATCATGATAGATTTTATTGGGAAATTTCTGGTGACAATTGATCAAAACACAACTGTGAGACACCAGTGTAATGCAGCACTGAAAAGGGCACATATAGTCTTCGGATATATCAGTTGAAATATGTTGACTAGAGAAAGGGAGCTATAAATGCCATTATACAAGCCATCAGAAAGCCCTATGAGTAACATTATATACACTTCCAGAAACTCATTTCAAAAAATGTGTATTCAAACTGACACAGTTGCAGAGAAGGGATGCTAAGTTGATGAGGAGAATGGATAGAGTCACCTTATGAGAAGAAAATAAAAAAGAGCTTGGCTTGCTCAGCCTAGCAAAATGAAAGCTGAGAGGAAATACACTGCTCTTATAAAATCTTCGGGGGAGCAAACCCCAAGGAAGGAAAGAACCATTTAAGCTAAAGGATAATGCTTTCACAAAAAGAAAGGCGTATAAACTGGCCGTGAATAAATGTAAGTTAGAAATTAGAAGATTCCCAAACACCAGAGTAGTAAGGCTAGTTAAAACCTTTACAGCAAAAGTAGAGAAGGCAACAACCTAACTACTTTTAGGATAATATTTTTATGTGATTTCACAAGATAAAGGAAAATTGGACCCAATGATCCAGGAAGACTCAGGACTAGACTTGATAGCCAAGAAAGTTCCTAAATCAGCTAATTAGGCTGGCAGTGACAATCAAGGAGGAGGAAAGCATTGAATTAATTGAGGATTATCAGCATTCACAACTTCTATTTTAGTTTGTTAGATCACAATTCATTGACATTTATAGCTTATTCAGGCCTTTGATCTTCTCTCCCATTTTGTATTTATGCCCCCTTCCGGATTGGGTAATTAAGCTTTAGAATATAAAAGTATAAGGATATTTAATAACACAGAAATCTCATCCCAAATCTTTCTTATACACCCAGCATTTATGTATGGTAGCAGATCAAGGGGTGGAAGAACCAATGCCTGACATCACTCTGGAAGGTAAATCTCTTTGCATCAGTGACAGCTTTTCCTACATGGGGTCTGCAATTAGCAGGAATAGTGACCTTTAGACTGAACTGAGTAACAGAATCAGAAAAGCAGCTAAGAATTTTGAGCTATTACAGAAACATGCATGGAGTAACAGCAAAATATTAGCTAAGGAGAAGATGCAAATCTGCAAGACTTGTGTGCTGTCATCCCTGCTTTAAGTCTCAAACATGGACTACATTTGCTCAGCACATCAGGAGACTGAACAGCTTCCCATGAAAAGACTGCGCAAGATCCTGAACATAAAGTGGGAAGACAAAATGCCAAACACAGAGGTGCTCAGGATTGACACACTTAGAAACCCCTATCAAGAGGAAAAGTTTGAGATGACTTAGCCATGTCAAGAGAATGGGAGGAGACCTATTCCCAAGAATATTTTGTACAGTGAGATTCGAACAACCCTTCATGGCGGACCAAGACATGTGAAGGATGACATGAAGTCATTCAACATCAATAAAGAAAGCTGGGAGGAGTGCACAAAAGTCCCTCCCATCCAATCTGGAGGGAAGATCTGGTACTGTGTGTAGCTCAACACTGAAGCAGCTTTGATCCAGACGATAGAGGCAAAACAAGAAAGAAGGAAGCAGCATGCTATAACTTGGATCCCAACTCAGATAGCACATGGATCTATGAAACTTGTAACAAGCTGTGTCACTCTCAAATTGGGCTTGTCAGTTACAAGTGGATTCATTAGGCACCTGACTCATGTGTATACCATGATCCGGAGGATCAACAATTGCCTATAATTTGTGTATGTTAGCAGATAATTTTCAGAGAACATTGAAACCTAAACTCTATAGTTCATTCAGTTTATGATAAAGTACTTAATATATTTCATTTTGGTTTATCTTTTTTCTAGGTTCCAGTAATAAGTACCCTAAATGAAGCATTTTTTTAAAACTCAGTTTGAATTTCAAATTATTATATAAAAATTACCAGAAAATCATTACTGAACCACCAAAAAATTAATATGGAGCATTTTAATAGTTACATTGATTACTTAAGATTAGATTTATAGAATAAGGGCATGTACAGACATTACACTCTTTACAATATAAGTGATCAGAAATTGGTCTATATTCATAACAGAACAGAAGTTCAGCGTGCACAGATTGGTTTAAAAATGGTGGAAACCAATTTAAGATCAATGTGCACACAAACGCAATCAATGTAGGTTAGACTGGTGCATTCATGTTAGGTTGCTGTCCGCCAGGATCCCAGGTAGTTTTCAGCCCCACACTACCTTGACCTTACAGGGAGGTGTCCAAGCACTTAACCTGCAGTTGACTGTTTTGGCCAAACACCCAGCAGACCTCACCTTGGGCTGTCACAAAACCAGTCCAGCATAGACTCTCTCCCCACTCTTGCCTCCTGCCTCCAGGCAGCTATAGCCGCAGGCAGGCAGGGTGGGTGGGAGGAAAGGGAGGCATCTGTGTCCCTGCACAGTCCCTAGTACCTGGGCACCCAAATGGTGCCATACCCCTCACCCCATCGTGAAGAACCCCATGATGTATGCACAGACCTGGCACTTAGCCCAGGATAACCCAAGTGCGTGGGTACAGCCCTGTGGGAGACCCTATGTGCACCTGCACACCCAGCCAGGGACACCTATGGCCCTGTGAAATTATGGAATAAATAGCATCATACACAAAATATCTGTAAAATGTTCTCAACCATTAATTAAACTGTGGTAATGCCTAACTTTTTGCTTATAGTATACGATGCTCAATAATACAGTGAAAATGAGTGGACTGATTCAAGCTGAATTTTTTCTAACACTTACATTCATTTCTATGTTGCATAACATTCATATGTTAGAAAGCAGAAAGTCACTCATATGTGTCTGAGTATTTGTGAACGAACTGCATTTACCTTTTAGTGGCCAAATAACTTAAAACATGCTCAGTTACTGGGGGGTGGGGGATAGTTTGTGGTGGCTACAGTGTGACCCTGACTTGCACCGGGTGGTGGGGACAGGAGGGTTCTACTGAGGGAAGGATTGGGCCCCTCAGAGCCTCAGTACCAATCAGTTGCAAGACAACCCTGGCAGCCGAGGAGGCTCGCAACAGGTAGCAGGCACAGGGGAGCTTCACCAAGGGAAAGATCGGGCCCCTTAGAGCTTGGCACCAGCAGCAGCTGGCAGAAGCCTGGGAGGTTTATGCTGGGTAGCAGGGAAAGTAGAGCTCCCCAGCCTTCTGCCATCACTTGCTGTTTGCCAGAGCTCTGATCCTTCCATTGGTGGAGCCTACTCATACCCATTGCCCAGCTCAAGTCTCTTGGACTGCTGGGCACATTGTGCCACTGTCTGCCACTTCTGCCAAGCTCTATGGGGCCCAATCCTTCCATCTATGGCCTGCACCACCCATAATTGGCTGCCAGACATGAGTGAGCATGCCAGCTGTCACTACAGACCTTCACCTGCTTCCAGGGGAGCCCCAGAGAGAGAGGCCATCAGACACCTGGCAGCAGGGGTGGGGGCATTACATGGTAACCCACTCTGGGGCTCTCCTAGAAGACAAGGTTTGGATGCAGGGGAGCATGATGAGGGCAGGAGTTTGGGGGCAGGCTTGCCCATACCAGGCAGCCAATCAAGGAAGACCTGGGTGCTTGGCAATTTCTAGCAGTCTCTGTGGGGCCTACTGGGAGGAATGCAGGAGTGCCCCCAACTTGCTGGCCTCATCCAGGATAGACAGCCTGTGTGCCAGCTGTGTGCCAGCTGTGTGGCAGCCTGTGTGCCAGCCTCTCATCCCCCACCAAAAGGCAACATGTGCTATGCTGACACGACAGAGAACAATATATCATTCTGATGACCTTTCAGGATTTTGAACAGTCATGGTTCATTGACAAGCAGAATTAAAATACAGCATTACTAAATTAATCTCTAATGTGCCACAACATTTTTACTTAGGTTCCAAAGGAAGATAGACTAATCTACAATATTTAATGTGGACGAATTGTATTGAGTGAAGTTACCATCACATGTTCTTAACCTCAAATTATATTTACCAAATATATATACTGTAAATAAATCACACATTTGAATAACTAAGTCTGATACATGAAAGATACCTGACTAAACAATTTTGGCTTGCTTTTCTGTGTATGAGGTTGTGTTTCTTCCTTTTCATGATACATGAGGTTATTCAGGCAATTGCATATCTGAAATGAACATCAAATATGACACAAACCATTTTCAATGTGTTTCCTCCACATACAAAGGCAGCGTGTTTCTGTCTTCCCAGATATAAGAATGGACTAAAAGTCTTATGCATCATTAAAGTAGCTCCAGATGTGACAGAGTCCTTATATTTAGTAATTATCATTAGCGTGGCATAGACAAAGTGTTGCCTAAATGTACCCTAGTGAGTCACACAGATGAATATTACTTACAGCAGGGTACTAAGTGAGTCCATTCCTCTCCTTTTACTGGCACTAGGGAATGTCATGTTGCAGTTAAACTCTAGGGCTTCATCCAACCATGCTGGTACGTGCAGTTTGTGGCACCACAAGCCTCTTTGTGATGCCACAAACTGCACTCAGCAAATGTTAAAACATGCCCCATACTGCAAATTTGCAGTATGGGGCCAAATTTTACTACTGGGATTTTTAGTAGCAAAAAAATAAACACAACAAAAGGAATAAAGTGCATGCCCAACAAATGTGTGCTGGCACACATGGAGACCTCTGTGCTTCTGGCCTTGTGCCCTTGCTGCTCCAGGACATCAAGTAAAGACTACTGACTTCCAGCTCTCCCTGGCTGAAGAGCTGGGAAGAGCTGGGCAAGGGCAGTCTGCCCATTGTGGGAAAATGGGTGCTTTTACACATGCATTTGATCTGAGATCAGTTTACTTGTGAGTAAACTGCAGGCATCCACACATGCAGGGACATGGGAGACCATTTGCTGCTGCTAGCAGCAAACTGCTCCCGATACCTGTGGCCCTGAAATGGGCTCCTGCCACCACCAGGAGGAGCTCATGGCTCTAGCTGCAGCTGCCAGCAGCCATCTTGAAAAAGCAGCTCTATTCTCTACTCCCTGGCCAGCTGCTTTTCTAGTCAGAAGCAGCATGCACAACAAAGGGACAGCACCCGACAGCTGTCTTGTTGCTGCCTCTGCCTTCCTGCACCACAGCTGTTCCAACCACTGCCCCTGGCAGCGATGCCCAGCACCCTGTGTTCCTGCTAGTCACCATGCTGGTCCTGATGGTGCACCACACCAACTGCCAGCTGGCCCATGGATGTCTGGCCCCTATCAGCTTCCTGATATGCAGTGACCCCCTGCCTGGCCATGCACAGTCCCAGGTATGCCACTTCCATACAGCTGCCACCTGGGCCCTGTCCTGCTGGCCAGACCCTGGCAGGGATGCTATCAACATGGTTCTAGATGCCACCACTGGGGCTATCCTCAATCCTTCTGGGCCTCTAGCCTGCCCCCTCTGGGCCTGCAAGGCTAGCCTGGTGGCTGCACATCATCCAACAAACCTGGAAAGATAAGCAGTGGCTGGAGGCATTCATGATGACCCAGGCCACTTTCCTGGTCATTGTGGAGCAGCTCTGCTTGCACCTAGAGTAGCAAGAAACCACCACGTGGCTGCCCCTCCCTGCAGACACCCAGCTGGCCCTTGCCGTCACACATGCTAGCTTCCGTCACATGACCCATCTCTTTGGCGTGGGCAAGGCCACTGCCAGGGGGCTGTCCTGGAGGTGTGGGGCACCCTCCAGGACATGCTGGGGCACACGATGTCTGGGTGCCCAACCCCGCAGTGATTGTGGTGGGGCTTCATGCCCTGGGATCCCTGCAGTACACCGGGGCCCTGGATGGGACTCACATCCCTGTCACCTGCCCACCCCATGGTAATTGCCCCTACTACAGCTGGAGGGGATTACACTCTGTTGTGCTCCAGGCTGTCATTGGCAGGGCCTTAACCAATGTGAATGCCAGCTAGGTGGGCAGTGCCCGTGATGCCCATGTGTTTTGGAACTCTGACCTGCCAGCCCTGTGCAAAGTGGGTGGCAGACCTGCAGCTGGGCACCATGGTGGTCCCTCCTGTCTTCATCAGGGACCCCAGTTACCCACTCCTGCCCTGGCTCAAGTGGCTCTACACTGGCCAGTGGGACCCCCAGCAGGACCACTTTAACTGGTGCCTGGGCCAGACCCTCACCCTGGTGGAGTGCACCTTTGGCCACCTCAAGGGATGCTGGCACAACCTCACCACCTGCCTCAAGTTCGCTGAGGACAACATCCCCCAGGTCATTGTCACAGCCTTCATGCTGCATAACATCTGTGAGGCCCAGGGGCAGTTGTTTCATGAGTCCTGGGAAGAGGAAGACTGATGGGTGGAGGCTACCCGGCAGAGCAAGCACTAGTTGTGGTGGCAGACTGGTCTACCCCCAGCACTAACTGCAGACACATCTCAGAACAACAGTTTTTATTCCTTTAACATAAGACAGACCCCCTCCCTCCCCAACAAACAGACCCCTCTCCTGCTTCCTCACCAAAAACGAGACCCCTGCTAACCTCTCCCTCCCCAGCAGAGCCCCTCCACTACCCATCACCAATAAAATACCCTCTTCCCTATGCAAAATATTTATAGGCAAAGGGCTGCCATGTGCATGACCTCCTGGTATGGGGGGCCATGTGGTGGAGGTGCCTAGGGAACAGATCATTGGGACAGGTAGCCTGGTGGTCAGGGGGCTCGCCCACAGGTGAGGGTGGCCAATAGTCCTTGATGCAGGCAGCTGCTCCTCCAGCAGTCAGTGTCCAGGGCCACCAGGGCTGGCATGCAGTCCTGACCCCTGTGTAGGCAGATCTGGCTCTTCTCCAGGATGAGCAGTGAGGCTGGGCCCAGGTGGAGGGGTTGGGTGGTGGGGGACCCAGGGCAGGGACTAGGACTGGGGTAGAGGTTCTTGGCATGTGGAGGTGCTGCAGGACCTCCATTCAGGCCCATGGGGGGGTCTGCTGTTGTGCTGTGGGCAGCTGCCAGGGAGCAGGAGGAGCTAGGGGCAGGGGCTGGGCAATGGGTGGCATAAAGGTGACCACTAGGGCCAGGAAATTGTCCAGTGCCTGGTATTCATCTTCCATGACCTCCACTGCCCTGCCTATGACTGCACTCTAATCCCACAGGGCCTCTACCCGCTCACACTCCAGGGTCAGAAGTTGTGCCCTCAACGCCCAGTCAGCCTGGTCTTATGTGTCCTCATGGGCCACATCCTCCACCTGCCACCTGTCCTGGTGGGTCACATCCTGTGCCATCCACCTTTCCTGCTGGGCAATGTCTCCTACCAGCTAGGCCTGTGTGTCTGCCAGATGGTCCTCCATCACTAGCTGGTCTAGGAGGAGGGTCCTGTCCCAGGTCCTCTTCCTGCAAATCTGACACATCTGCAGGGCCCCAGCTGTGGGCATCGGTGACCCAGAGCCCACATCCTGGTTACCATTTGAGGCCTCTACGTGCAGCTGAAGGGCCTACAGAGCTATGAGAAAGGAGCTATTTGTAAGAGTCTGCAACATGTCAGAGATAAGATGCTTTGTACCAAAGGTTATGCACTGCCTGGCCTAGGCAGACCCAGGCCCAGGCAGCCACTATCTGAGTCCCCCATCCCTGCTCCTTCCCCAGGGGCCAGTGGGCCAATAGGTGCAGGCCACAGGTAGCCTGCCTCTCCTACCTCATTCCCAGGCTGGGACAGGTCAAGCTCCTGGCAGCACCTGCTGCTGTGGCTCCAGACCCTGCTTCCCCCATTTCTCTTCCTGAAGGCCTACCCATCTCCTTTGCTGCCACCAAGGTCATGGTGTACAGGGGGCAAGGTCAGGGGCTGGGGAGGGGTGAGGAAGCCCTTGCCCCCAGTGTGGGGCTTACCACATGGCCAGGGATGGTGTGGCTAGTGGCTCCATTTGGTTCTAGCTGGCGGCAATGGCATGCAACTCTGGGTGGACTTGTTGGATGGTGGGGCATAGTGTGCAGGTGCCCAACCAGGGCTCTGCCTACCCCCTCCCTCCCAGGAGGAGCATGGCACTGTTGGTAGCTGGTGATGACATGATCAGCCGGGCCTCATGGCTGGGGCTGCGGCTGAGGCTGAGGCTGTGGAGCTTTCGGGGCAGGTGCTGGCTCAGGCTCCCTGAGTTGCTGGTGGAGGCTGCAGGTGGGGAGCTTGGTAGGCTGCTGGCATCCTGAGAGGTCCTTTTCCAGAGACACATCACTGTGGGGGGTCAGGCTGGCCACCCATGCCAGACCTGTTTCCCCTACTAATCTGCTCAGTCTCCAATCCAAAAAGTCCTAGTTTTACTCATCCAAATTTTTCTCTCCATTCCAGTTTACACCTCCTTCTCCACCTCACCTCATCACCTTAGCTAGGTAGTTCTTGTTCCCCACTCCTAACTCCTCAAACATCTGTCTCTCCCCTAAATCCCAGCATCCAATCACTCTCCTTATCCAAATTTACTGCCTTTAAGTCACAACATTTGCTCCCAGGCTCCTCCAAACTCAGAGCTCCAAACTTACCCCCTCTGTATTCACATCATGGAATTTCTTAAATTTTGTTTAACACGTTTTCAGAGACTCAGAAGGAGACCAGTCACACTTAAAGTCTTCAGATGCAACAAAGATTGGGGCAGTTGTAAAAGATAGGGTTTGCTACCTGAAACAGAGCAATCTAGGTCACTCAGTAAACTGGGTTCAAGCAAACAATATAATGTCCAGTCATACAGAACTTTGTATTAACCTTTCAATTCACCTGTAAAGCTCCTTAGCTAATTAACTAACCATACAAAATCAAAATTGTTAGTGATCTAGTCAGAGTGTTTCTCTCTCTACCCAAAAAATATTATCTATAGCCTTTTCCCCAAATCATAGTTAATTTTCTCTGCCTAGAGAATTTACTGTCATTTTTTATCTTGAGAAGAATGAATGCATGCTAATACTGAAAGCAGCATATTAGAATATTATTATCCTAATGTTTTAAAATGCGATAATAATCTGAAGCTAAGACTGAAGAGCAACTAGATGTTGAATTGTTCTAATCATCTCACAGTATGTGGCTGAAGAATTAGGCTGATAACAAATCTTTATAATAGATACACCATACACATACTCACTTGTCAATATTATAGGTTAACCTACTTCAGGGCAAGTTCATTTAAAGAAGAAAAAGCATAGCACTAAATCAAAAGAATGTTTCTTGAAATCTCATGTCTGAGTGCACTACCAGGTGATAAAATGAAATTTTACAATACTGTAATAAACTGTACACTTGCAATGGCAAAGAGTTATTTGCCAGCAGGCAGATATAAGATACCAATTGTGTACATTAGACATACCTTGTACTAAAACAATTAAATCATACAATTTATGTCTGTTTTGCAATATGTATTATATAGCATTTCTGTTCACATTTACTAAGTATCACCTTTGCAATGAACATTGTTTTCTGCTTTCCACCATAAAACATAAATAGAGTTTCTTTCAAATGCATTGTTTCAGGACATTATTTAAAAAAAAAAAAAAAAAAGCATAACATTCCCACTAACCTCAGCACAGATAATCCATTTGTTTATTTTTTTTAAATGTATACTATTTTTGTAAATGGAGCAATCTTCACTCAGATAATTATATTTTTGAATATGAGTTTCCTATTATCACTACTTGCATTTGTAATCCTTTTCCTAATCTAAATTTTAAATATATTTAATAAAAGTATTTGTCTTTAGGAAGTTTATAATAATAATAACAAATACAGAAAAACGTTTTCTTAGATAGACAAAGCATAGATGTTATCTTGTTATTATGGATATCTAAGGATATCTACAGGAACGAAGCACATAGCTAATGGAAATAAAGTTGTGTGAATCTCACTGTTAAATTGTTTATATTAGTACATAATACCATTGAGTTCTATGTATATGCATGTGTATATATGAATAAGTATAAACTATTTATTTGCATATATTACTATTCAAATAGCTTTTTCTCTAGATTTCTAAGTATTTTATAATAGTCATTTTCCAGGTGGGGAAATCAGCCACTGAAGTGACTTTCTAAGTTACACTGTAAATTAGACTCAAAGAACCTACATTTCCAGATTGTTTGTCCAAGGATTTATCCATTGGACCACACTTCCCAAGACAACTTAGACAACGGGTACAACAGTGTTTTGTCTCCTATCAAGGCAGAAAATCTCAAGAAAGCAGATCATAACCCCCAGATCAGGAGAGACCCAGATCTTATTAAGACAATAGGGTTGCATAGCCATCACTGCAGACATAATCTGAAAGCAAAGGACCTGCATACACAGGTTTAACTGCAGACATAATATGCCTGCAGAATTTTTATTACCAATGATGATGCCTGAAGAAAGAGCATAGCTTGACTCAGAACCCAGATTGAGTTTACATAAAATAAAGCAAAAACATTTATTTGCATGTAGGTTGAGGCTAAATAACCCCCAAATCTTTGAACATCAAATTCAAATATATTTTCTCATCTTGGAGGTTCATTCTACTGCAGGAGTAGCCACATTGAATTGAATGGTGCTGTGTCACTAGTAATATGCTATTCAGCAGAACTAAGGATATCATGAACTGTCCCTGAGAAACAATGAATGTGGCAGTTCACTATGCCATTTTTCACACTTTTCAGAACAAAACTATCCTTTACAAATGAGGAAGCTAGAGTTCTATATATACAAAATGTCAGTGAACTTGGGATATCAATAAACACCTGATGTTGTGATCTATTTAGAAGAGACTTAAAAAATATAAAGCATAATAGTTCATGTTAAATGATAATTTATTAGGAATTTAAATAAAGAGTCATTAGTTAAAATACATTTAAAAGTGGAAAATCTACTTGAAAAATATATTGACTTTAGAAGATTTTATTTATATATAGGTGACTTGTTACCAGATTTGCCCATTACTTTGGGGTGTGCTCATTTATTAGGGATACGTTTCTAGGGTCATGGTAATTCTGTCAATGTGCTGCTTGTGTTACTTGTGTGTCTATATGGAGCTGTATATCTCCCTTCAGCAAGTCCTTACCCCCAATGGAGCTATCTTGCAGGACTCAGATTCAATGGGGCTGGGTTCCTCCAGTCACCAAATCAGTCATACACACAAACACACACAGATTAATGTGATATGTCTGACCCGGCCAGGTTGATCAGCATGGACAGGCTGACACCCTCATATGCCAGGAATCAGTTCATCAGAGCAACAACAAAATGCAGTCAGACACAAGCACACAGGTAAACAACAGCATCCCTCTGAATCCAGCTGGGTGTCCAGCTGACACCCTCATGGGCCAGCATTCAGTTCATTAGGGCACGTCTGAGTCAAACTGGGTCAATCAGCCTATAGAAGCTGATCCCCTTATGTGTTTCAAACTCAGCACATCCCAATCTTGGCCTCCTGATGAGCAGACCCCACAGTATTTTTGGGCTTCACAGGGATCTTTAGCTTAGGTAAAAGAAGCGTTGCTACAGAGCACATGAGGAAGGAGGAGCAGAGAAGGAAAAATATACCCAGTTACTACCAGTTTAACTTTAACTATAAAAGTTATTTATTGCTAAGTATATGAAATATATAATGGTAGTAGTAGTAATAGCCATGCAAAGGAAAAACAAACACAAACAATTACAATATTACCCTGGTTTCACTAAGTATTTGGGGAAATTTAGCTCAAGCTTAACTAATACAGTTCAGGTTCAGAAATGTTGCCCATACCCCCTCTGACTCAGTCTCTTGCCTCGCATTCCCTTAACCGGCAAACGAGTTTTAGTCAATCAAGTTTAAATAGGCCACCCGTAGTGGGACCGGGGAATGTACGGCCCGAGATGCCTATTAAACTTAGAGGTGTGCGTGTGTCTCAGGGGGGAGAAGTCTTTTGTAAATACAGATTAGAACTGGTCTGATAAATGCTGAGCTGGGTGTGTGTAAACATGGGTTGATTAGCATTTAGAGCACAGATTCCCCATCATGCAGTGTTCCCTGCTTCTCTGATCCCAGAATTCACTGCAGTCTCTGCTTCAGGCTTTCATTTCTCCCTCTCTCATGTAAATGAATGGTCATCTGGTTCCATCTCAGATGCAAATGAGACCTAGGGCAGTTGTTTCACTCTTGTCACCCTTATCTGTAGGGTCTTAGGTGTGTCTCTCACTGCATCTTAATCAGTTTCGTTTGGGGCTGGGGGGGGGGATTCTTTGTGAGTCAGACAGACTGTGTCCTGTACCACTGTTCCCCAAGAACACACAGCTGAGAGGTACCAGACATTATGAGATTTTATTTGTATATAGCAAGATTTCAGTAAAGAGCTAAATATAGACAAAATGTTATAGCTGCCTGTGTTAAGATGATACTGAAAATGAAAAAAAAACCCTATAAAGTTTGTCAATTAAAATAATTTAAACTGTCTTCAGCAAACTCTGGAGATAATTACACGTGTTTAGAGATAACTTTGAATACAGAAGCTGTAATGACCTCTTTCCAATAGATCATGTTAAAAAGAAATATAAGCAAAAAGTCATATCTGGTACCATACGTGGTAAGAAATTAAATAATTCACTGTTAAAAAATGAGAGAAATTTGTCAAATGAAAAAAAGTGTGTGCATTTTTATTTTTTAGAGATTCAGTAAGTTACTCGGGATATATATTGGAGCTTGTGTTGCTAATTAACTCATGCAATTTAGTTTATCTATGAGTGGGAATATGAAAGGGAATCTAATAACCAAAGACAAAGGCCCACCCAAGCCAAGGGGGCTCAATGATTTTATGTAGTTAAGGCAAGCCATTTTTTGTAACCAAACACTATGACACACAAAAAAGCAGTAAGACTACCATCCAGCCACTTTTGACTCCTCAGCCTAAATGACCGAGTACTCATTTACAGCTAGGTCAGAAAAGTGGGACTTCAGGGTAAGTGTAGAGTGAAGCTTCTAGTTCCAGGGCCATATTCGGGGAAGGTGCAGTGGTGCAGCTTCATGCATCCCCATTTTTATTCCCATTCCACCCAAAGTTTTCAACAAACTGCCTAGCAGTGGAAGCAGCACTTTTATTCAGGTAGCGATGAGGGAGTCACATGACTTCATGACTCATTCTAATCTACCCGATTTCTTCTAAAGTCTTCATTCCACAGGAGGTAATGACCCTTTCTCCTTTTTAAATGCTCTTAATATTCTACTAATCAAGCATTCTCTCTTCTGGATTGGATGCACTGTTAAGATGTTCTAGTGACTTTGATTTTGTTTTACAAATCTGAAAGATGTACATTTAATTTTAATGGCTACAGAACAAAAGAAAAAACATTTTAATTAAGACCCTTTGAGCCTAGTCTGTTGTGTTTTTTACCACATAATGTATGATATAGCATATTAATGCACATTTCAACAAAAATGTTTCACATATATACATACACACAAACAAATATATGATATATATGACATATATATATATAAAAAACATTTCATACATAATATATGATATAGCATATTAATGCATATAGCATATATATAATAATATATAGCATATAAATGGTATATGCATTAATATGGTATAAGCATTAATATGATATATCGTATATTATACATTTATAAGTTTTACATTTATAAATAAAACTTCATTGGAATGTGCATTTATATGCCAAAATGTACATGTCTTTCAGATATGTATATATGTATGTATGTGGGTTTGTGTGTATATATATATGTATACACAAAATGCACATACATATTATATATATATATAATATGCACGCATTGATATTCAACAATATAGCCCTAGTTCCCTAGCACATTAGTAAAACTTCTGGTTTCCTTTTATTTGCATATAATTGTGTTGCGTTATATGTAATGAAGTACCACACCATCTGTACCACACTTTCAAAACCTTAGATCTGCCCATATCTGGTTTTATAACCTTAAGAATGATTTCCCCCTGCCCCTAAACTTAAATGACAAACCCAAATAAATTCAAGTATTATTATAAAGGAAACCAATTCACCAGAGAAGTAGCCTCAATTGTATTAAAAAGTCACAGCCAAGTGATCAATATGATAAAAAAACCCAGATTCTGATAACCCTTATTCACAGTGAATAATAATGTAATCCATTAGTATCTTTACTGTGACTTCTAACAGAGTAAGGTACTATTCATATTTAGAGGTATATCAGAATTTAGCCCCAAAATGAGTGAGAAATAACAATGAACAGTTACAGTTATACTGTACTAGATTTTGACCTCCTTATTCACAGTGGTTAGCAGCTCCCTGCTGAATAGTGCTACTGAAAGGAATGGGACTAATTGTGTTACAAATTGTTCATACATGAGAATAACGATTTCAGTATCAGGCCCATAAAAATTAAAATTAAAAAATAAAATATCCATTTAACTCTTCTGGGCATAGATTTCTGGAAAAGTTAAGTGACTCAAGTGCTTTGATTTTGCCTGTAAAAACAGACAGATAAACTGTAAAACAATCAGAAAGTGAATAAAGACTGAAAATGGAAAGGACTAATAGACATTTTGCAACAGAAAAGTACTTATGCATTGTAAAGCAGCAAATTCTGGTGACACAGTTCACAGAGTTGCATGGCTACTAAAAATAGGATTGTTCTGATACAAAGTACTCCAGATGGTTTTAGTATTGGCTAATAACTACCTAAAACTGTGGAGGTAACATATGGCAAACAAAGATAGACATAAAATAACTGTTGACTTCAGTTTCAGAAATAAAGCCATTGTGGCTCAAAAGCAATAGTGTGTAAATGTGATTTATATCGGGTTGGTTTGTCTTTTGAGCCACTGTCATTGTACTACTGGTCATATGTGCATACTATAAGCTTTAGTGATATCAAGGTACCCATCTTAAGCTAAAGAGGCAAGAGTGGGAGAGCAAAGACATGATTTGGTCTTTGCTGTGGCACTATTCTGTCCTCCTGTTAACAGTAAAAAAGGTCCTACTAATGACAATTAATGGCAGTTAATCATCTCTGTCTACCTCTAATGGAATGTTCCAGCCATACTACAACAAGCCTGTAACTACAGGGTTAGATCCTATTCCACCTATTATGCCAAAGTGTATTCCTATTCTACCTTGCTCAAGTCCTTGAAAATATGTTAACAAACATAGAGGTAAAGCTTGCTTTCAGTGATTTTTTTTTTTTACTGGACTAACTGAAAGGTTGGATAGATGGGCAAGTAGAGCAGGAAGACCCACCCACCTTTTGCATTTAGGGCTGACTCTTTTTCACTTTATGTACCCATCCATCTACACAATTGCCATTTATTAAACTTATGTACAGTTTGCCGCCTATTTCACATGCAGTGTAAATACGCAAAAGGCTGCTAGTATCTGCAGTCCGGTGCATGCTTGCTGGGTAGCTTTGCAGTTCTGTATGTACCTGCATTTGGCAAGCATAACTCACAAAACAGAACCTTGGAAAAACCTATGGCTAGAGGTCTTAGGGCCTTGTTACATTGTAATTTTAGGCAGCTTCTGTAGCAATTAACCCCTGAACTGGCTGAACATTAGACACCTTTAGCAGTCATTATGCAGCTCAAGGTCATGATACTCCAAGGCAGGATTATCTCTAATCTGCATAACCTTGCTCCTGTTTCAATAAGCAAGGTTCATTCTTCATTAATCTTGCTCCCCACAACTGTGCCACTCAAGTTGAAGTCCTCCAGCATCCTAGGATGCAGTTGCCTCTCCCCTATGTGGTGTTTCTACATGCAGCTGAAGATGGAACAACTTGAGGCAGGTCATGGCCAGTGGTGAATGGTAGGGGAGTAAAGCTTGGAAAACCAAAGCCAGTGCACCAGGATGCCACTATGGGACACACACAGAGTGACTCAGCACAAGAAAAAGAGGAAAGCCACATGAAGCACACTATGCAGGGGGGCTCTGGCACTGGCTTTGCTGCTCAGTCCACCAAGCCACTGACGGCTGCATTGCTGCCCAGCCTTGAAGCATTACAGTACCACCCTGCTGGTTTCCTCCCACAGCACCATACCATTGCTGGTTAGAGCATTTAGCAGGCCCACTGTTGGGGG
>NW_005842248.1:1772791-1776770 GCF_000455745.1 Alligator sinensis
GGGGGGAAGGAAGAGAAAAAGCTGCCTTGTTACAGTGAGCCATCAGCATGCTGCATGTGCCCACACTGAGCTTAGGGGGAGGCAGGTAACAAAAGAGACTGTCCCTGCCCCCTTCCCCACCCCCCCACCCCCACCCCCACACTCCTGGTCAATCCATCTCTCATACCCCTGCCTGTAGAGCAAGGATAGAAGACTTTCCCTGCTCACCAGGCCTCTAGTGGCAAGTCACAACTGTGCAGGTGGAAGGCAGTCAGAGACAGTTTTAGCCCTAAAGGTGTGACAGCTCCAAACTCCAAGGTAGCACCAAGTGGATCAACATTGGTATAGCTCACAGTGTAAGGTGTAACAAGGCCTTTAGACTCCAGAGGGGTGTCTAAGATAGGAAGGCATTCTATATTTAGGCCAAATATGGAATAAACTTTTGCATTTCTAGCCATGACAACTGAGAAACAAATTTGAATGCATAAAAGATTGATAACAAAAAAAAATAATTTTGTTTATATTCTATAACCCATATGGACAGTAAATATGTGCATATATGTATTTAAAGTGGCAATAAAGCACCTAGGTCTTTTGTAGAGCTACTCTTAATTCCTAAAAATGTATTTATATTTACATATACATTAGTGAGATCTAGACATTTAGGTCTTTTCAAAATATCATCAGGTATCTGAATTTTTAGTCACTAAAATACTTTAAAAAAAAATCTGGTCTCATATCTTTATCCTTACTGTTAAAAGAGTCTTCCACAAGTATGGTATGACAGGCCTCTCTACATGTGCAGGTAAAGGTGCAATGAAATCTAATGCGCGATCCACACAATCGTGCCTCCTGCCATGCCACATTCTCATTAACTTAACCAGTTAATCACATCTTAAGTGTACCATGCAGAGGAGGGGAGAGGTCTATAATCCAGATTCTTAGTTTGTATAAATTAGCATCATTCCCTCGACTTCAAAGTAGTGTTCTGGTCTATATGTTTAATATGTGATGAATGTATAAATAATATCTATAGCATTAGACAATAACCACTGAGATTATGAACCTGGGGGTGACCTAAGGGTGTGACCTCTTGTATTGGGAATATAAATATAGTATTGAAGTATTATCACAGAGCTGGTTTTGAAATAGAATGAGTGATTTTAACAGAAAGATTAATTCTAAATGTGCATCATTACAAAGCAAAAGTAGTTAGCTTGTATCACCACTGTATTTGCATGTAAGAAAGGAACTATTACACCATTTCAACAATCTACATTGGATCTAAGACTGAGCAAAAGCTGATTTAGACGCTTTACCCATTCAGAGTTCTGTTCCATAGTAGAGACCAATTTGTTTTCTTCAATTTAGCTACTTAATTTTGCAGCAATGAATTACATGTATTGTGCATTTAAATGTGACACTGATGGTAGTTCTAAAGGAAATAATGAGGATAAAAAGGAAAGCCATCTGCCAAAACCTTCCTAAATGAATGTGTTATACTACAATCAATTTATCAAGATCCAAAGAATAATTTAAAAAGAACCAAAATAGCTCTCAGAGGAAGGTGGGATAAGCACTCAAAGCTGTCATTGCCAAAACTTCTTTCCCTAGAATCTACATTTTTAAAATAAATGTTAGATTGACTATAACATAGTTGGCCCCTTCTGACAGTGACAGGTTGGCTAACTTTAGTGGTTTTCCAGTGTGAACTGAAGCTTTTCTGTGTTATTTGGCACATCTGTATTTATATTCTCATTTTAAATATATCTTTTGGATGAAATTATGACTCATTAGCATGGTCTACAGACTGAAGGCTGCCAGAAATATGATGGCATTTCAAGGCCCAAAAATTACTTGATAAACAGTAAATATATACAGGAAATGTTTCTTAACTCCATTTCTTTCAATGAAGACACAGATCCTATTTCATCTATACAACATCCAATGTGCACTCAAAAAACGTCACTATCATTTCTTTTTTGCATTGTTTGCAAGGGAAGAATTTTTCATTTTTGCAAAATGTAAAGGTTTTTGAGAGGGGAGGTTGTTTTGCTTTTCTAAAAGCAAACAACTCTCAGTTTTCACATTTTTATCTTCCCTTCTTTTCTTCACCTTTCCTTTCTTTTTATGTTTTCAGAAAAAACAAAAAACAAAAAACCAACTATGGAATTATTTGGTGAATATATATTGTCCACTTATAAAATTTCAGTTTATTTTTACAATAAACCTTTGATAAAAAAGCATGAGAGATTAAAAAAAACAAACCAGGTCTTCTTTGTTCTGTATGAACAAGAAGGTTGCCCAAGGAATTTTGCCTAAACTCTACAACTGGCTCACACTGAAGACCATTGTGACTTTGGGCTCTAGAGGGAGCAACTTTGATAGGCCATCTCATGAGGTTCAATAAAGAAAAGTGCAATGTCCTGCACTTAGGATAGAACAATCCCATGCACCAGTACAGGCTGGGCACCAACTGGCTAATTAGCAGCTCCACTGAAAATTACATGGGGGATATAGTGGACAATAAGCTGAATAAGAGCCAACAGTATGCCCTTGTTGTGAAGAAGGCTAATGGCATACTGGGCTGCATTAGTAGGAGTGTTGTCATCATATTAGGAGAAGTGATTTTTCCCTCTATTTGGCACTAGTGAAGCCATGTCTAGAGTACTGTGTTCAGTTTTGGGCTCCGCACTACAGAAGGGATGTGGACAAATTGGAGACAGTCCAGTGGAAGGCAACAAAAATAGTTAGGAGGCTGAGACACATGACTTCTGAGGAGAGACTGGGAGAACTGGTTTTATTTAGTTTGGAGAAGAGAAGACTGAGAGGGGATTTTATTACAGCTTTCAACTACTTGAAGGTGGTTCCAAAGAAGCTGGAGCTAGACTGTACTCAGTGGTAGCAGATGACAGAACAAGAAACAATAGCTTCAAGTTGCAGCAAGGGAAGTTTAGGTTAGATATTAGGAAACACTCTCTCACTTGGAGGGTAGTAAAGCTCTGGAACAGGTTACCCAGAGAGGTGGTGCATCTCCATCCTTGGAGGTAGACAGCGCCTTGGCTGGGATGATCTCATTGGGGGTGGCCCTGCTTTGAGCAGGAGGTCAAACCAGATGACCTCCTGAGGTCCCTTCCAACCCTAATTTTCTATGATTCTGTGAACATTCCATTGCTCTGTGTGTGTAAATTCATCAAATACTTGGATAGATTAAGGTTATATGCATTTGGTGGGAGGGGAGGGGGCTGGGAGAGTGGGTGGGGATCACGGGTGCTCAGGGGGGCTAGGGAGCAGGCAGAGGACAGAGCCTGGTGGGGGTCACCCCATGGCCGCTGAATCTCCTCCGAATCGAATCAGCAACCGAAGCTTCACACAGCCCTAATATATATGTGTATATATATATTTATATATGTGTACACACGCTCACACACATGCACCCATACATGAAATATATGAAGTCTGATTAATTTTTTCATTAACATTTGTGGATGATCATATTTAGATTTCAACTTGTACATAAATGGTGGAAGATTATGAGTTATCTACCATATTTTGTATTTGTGTAACCTGATTAAGAATGGTGGAAACCTTGATGGAGATTGTCACGACCCAGTGATTTTGGTGCCTCGGCACTATGGAATTTCTTGGCCACATGAGAGCTCCTTTGCACGGCAGAGTGTTCTGCTGCAATTGAGAGCCCGCGTGTAGGAGAGAGTTCCTGCCAATTTGCAGTTTCCTTTGCAGGATGCATTTCTTCTTTGCAGCACAGAAATGCACGGTGCAAAGAGTTCCCGCTATTCGAATGTAAATTTGTGCCCCGCTATTGGCCAGTGCTAAATTATTCACACGTGGCGGCTAGTAATTGGCTCGCTGGCCATTTAAAATTCCGCGCGACTTCCGCCCAAGTCAAAGAGCTTTGAGCACGCTGAGGTGTGCCTCTGAAGTTATCTGACTTGCGGCTGCCAATCGATAGACTGATCACCTATCGATCTTTCTTCCC
>NW_005842248.1:1776870-1778015 GCF_000455745.1 Alligator sinensis
TGTTTTTCAGACACCCGGACCCCCTGCGTCGTGATTGCAAGCGGCGTGAGTAAAGTTTTTTGCAACCAATAAGTTGTGTCTGCCTCTCCATTCACCAGCCCGCCCTAACGTATGACCAATTTCGAACGCAACTCGAGTCGGCTCTGGCCGTCCGAGACATGGCGACTCTGAAAGCTTTTCAAAGAGTGGATGGATATACAGCCCTGTGTGCCTTCTCAGGCATTCATGTCTCTGTCAAAAATAATAGGACATCTTTTCTGGACAAGGGGGTTTGCCTAAAGAATGTCATATTGGTGCCTAATCAGCATTTCTGATGCTGTAACCTCTTAGAAGCATTATGAAAATGGCATGGTGCCAGCTGCAGTCCCTGGATTGAGCAGGTCAGGAAGCTGGGCTGAGCACCTTTCTTCATGCATGCACATCCCTGTCCATGCTTGTAGCTGTGTCCTGAGCAGTTGAAATTTTACTGTCTGCTGTGAGCTGTGACATGTGGTAGCCTGTCACAAACTAAATGAAAAGATTTTGCTAGAATTGGTGAGACTGTTTGTTCCTTTTTATTTTCAATGACTCATGAAAATTCCAGATTGGATCCTTTGTCCTCAAAACATATAAGGATAATTTAAAGATAAGAAAACGTTACACTGTAGAATTTTAAGAAGTTTCTAGACCGAGAACCCCAGACATTATGGATAGACAGAGGGGTATTATGAACAACAGGGGTTGTGGCAGTGTAAGCTTCCCCTCATTGACTTGCGAATAGGCCTGCATCCTGATTTGGAAGAACCATAATAAAAATACATATAAACGTTATTGAAAGAAGAGATGTTCACTTCCTGCTGCTGAAGATGCGTAGAAAAATACGCAAATTTTTCTTTAAAAACAAATTCTTTTACTAGAGCAGTCATTTTCAACCTTTTTAAACTCAGGCCACCTTTCAGAAAATGCCAGCTTTAGCTTTCACTCATTTTTTTGGTTGTGGAAAAATGCTAAAGCAATTCTTCTGTTGCAAAGAACTGAAAGACCTCAACAGGGTTGAACTTTTTAACATTATGAAATCCTATTCGAAATATCTTGGTTTATTTTGTGGATTCTGTGTAGGTGTGTAGGCAGACAAGGTTCCTTGGGTGAATTTGATATCTTTTATT
>NW_005842248.1:1782202-1811111 GCF_000455745.1 Alligator sinensis
AGGAGAGAGTTCCCGCCAATTTGCAGTTTCCTTTGCAGGATGCATTTCTTCTTTGCAGCACAGAAATGCACGGTGCAAAGAGTTCCCGCTATTCGAATGTAAATTTGTGCCCTGCTATTGGCCAGTGCTAAATTATTCACACGTGGCGGCTAGTAATTGGCTCGCTGGCCGTTTAAAATTCCGCATGACTTCTGCCCAAGTCGAAGAGCTTTGAGCACACTGAGGAGTGCCTCTGAAGTTATCTGACTTGCAGCTGCCGATCGATAGACGGATCACCTATCGATCTTTCTTCCCGTCACCGAGCGCAACCCCAGACGTACCCCTTTCCCCTCCAGCTTCGAATTGCGGACGGATTAACTGGCTTGGGCCCCGCCAGCTGGAACAACTCGTGTGGTTGTTCAGACGACCAGACCACCTGCGTCATGATTGCAAGCGGTGTGAGTAAAGTTTTTTGCAACCAATAAGTTGTGTCTGCCTCTCCATTCACCAGCCCGCCCTAACATACGACCAATTTCGAACGCAACTCGAGTCGGCTCTGGCCGTCCGAGACAGAGATCTGCAGGAATACAGCATGAGGTTTGGCAGCACTTTAAATCATCATGCCATGCTACATCATTCTAGGATGTACCATTGCAAGAAGAATCATTTCTAGGGAATGATATCTATCTGGCTGGCTAGTCAGGTTTTACTCTAGTAAATGTGGCTATCAGAAGGCAGTGCATTTTGAGAGGATATGGCTATCGTGGGTTTGGGCAATCTGTGAGTAGTTTTGTCTAGGTGTATGCAAGTGAAAATTTGGAAATTCAAGTATTTGCAGTTCTATTGAACTTGAAGGTTGAACAATGACTCACAGAGAGATTAAAGTATGAAATGAAAATATAGGAAATATATTTAACTAAGGAAAAAGTAGCTGGAAAGGTTTCTTTGGTCACAAGGATTATTTTTTGGATGTTTGCAAAATTTGATTCATACATATTCAGGCTATAGGCAGGGAAATGTTTAGCCAGAAGTGAAAAAGCTAAAACATAGAAAAATGTGTCAACCTCTGCTTTGGAATGAAGCCCACATGAAAAAGTAACGCATTACATTTGGTAAGCTTTTAGAAGGAAAAATACCATTGTAGGTCATCTGATCTTACAGTTAATTACACCAACATCTTAACCTTGCTTTAGCTGAAAGCATCACTGAACATCTAAAACTCTAGGGATTTTACTTAAACTGATCATTTTTACTGAACCTATGATAAGTACTAATATACCATCATATTTTAATAGTGTCTTCATAGCAGTTTTCTGATGCCGCATGAATAATTGCATGCCATCTGTATCTTTCCACTTTCATAACAAATCTCAGTTACTGAATTGAAAACTAAACTTGCTGATCTATTCATAGCATTCAATTCATGCATGAAATACAAAGAAATACCAAAGAATGTTAACATTTGTATACCATTCCTTAAAAAAAAAGTTTTATAGTTTTATTCAATTTTATTTTATGGCTAACACCTTGATCTCTTGTATAGTGACACATGTATATGGGTTTGCAGTACTTCAGTACACTAGTTTATCAACTGTGAAGAAATAGATTCATGTATTTTTGAGTCATAAGTGAAAATGTACCATGCATTTTTCATATTGTCTTTTGCCACAATATCGTTGTCCCTGCTGGAAAATCTTCACATACAGTTTAGATCTGACAGTGTCTCATCAAGAAAGTCATGAATCTAGAATAGCACATGTGTCTAGATTCACAATTCAAGTGCATTGAGAAGGAGGTGTGAGAAAATTTACACAGAACTTTCACCTCTCTGCTTGGTTCTGAAAAGAAATATAAGCTCTCAATTTCAAAAGCACTAAATTGAGCTACCTAATAATGTAAAAAATAAATAAAGAAGAAAAAGAATGAAAGACAAAAATAGTATAATAGAGGAGCACATATACACCTCAACATTTGGAGGGGACAATTCATTTTCATTAATTTTGTCCATAATTGGGCATTTTATGTGGGTTTCTTCTTCTTTTTAAATAAAGCTCTATGAGATGGGCTTAACATGAAGACTGATGAAGGTGAAGCACCCCTGTAGGTGGTACAAACACACAGTTTAAGTACCATGAATACTTTCTTTATGGAATAGGAAAAGTACATAATCAAATATATATGTGGAGGTACAATGAAGGCCCAGCACCCTTGTCAATGTCATCCTGCAGGGTGCTGTGGATGGACAAAAATGAGGAGGAAGACCTAAGACAAGCTGTACCACCAGCATCAAAGACTGTATAGGATTAAAGCAGACTGATTCTACTAGGATTGAAAAAGAGAAGGAAGAATGGAGGAAAGTTATTGCTACATCAAAGGTGCCCCAACAGTCAGTGTGATCTCAGAACTAACTGACTGACTGATGATGAATCAGACTGATTCTCTCCTGGTCTGTCTCAGTGAACTGAAAAATGTAAAGGATTGTATTATAAGGGACAGAGAGTCTTTTATTCCACAGTACAGAGTGCTAGTTATAGAAAAGCATGTACAGGTGCGGATTAGTATCATGTGAAGATTAGTATCAAAACAAAAAACTACCCAAAAAAACTTTATAGTGGAAAATAGAAGAGGAAAAACAGCCAAGAATACAAATTTAGATTCCTGGAGAAGTTAAGAAAGGTAGAACAAGACAAGGATATTCAATAAATTATAGGAAGAGATGACTAAATGTATTAAGAAATATGCAAAAGAAGATGTGGCCATATCTCAACATAAGCCGTACCATCAGAGAGAAATACGTTGTTGCAGTGAGGAGGTATAGGTAGTGACCAGGGTAAAGAAGAGAAGGTTTAAAATACAGCACAAGACCAAAGAGGGAGAAGACTGAGAAATATAGAACAGCTAAAAAGGAAACCAAGAAAGTTGTGGTAGAAGCCAAAACCAAAGCCCTGTATGATTGGTATAACAGATTGCAAATAAAGGAAGGTGAAAAAGATGGGTAACAGTGGCAAGGGTTCAAGAAAGGCAAGGCAAGAATACCGAGGAAGTACAATACATAAAAAATGCAGAAGGTGTTAGGGGCGGGGGAGGGGGAGCAAATTATTGACCGAGCCAGAAAAGAGCAAATACATATGGAGTTACTTTGGGATACTCATGAATGAAGAAAACATAAGACAGGAGTTCAGAAAAGTTCAGGAAAATCAAACTGTGGTCTAATCAATAACAGAAATAGTAGCAGCAGATGAGAAGAGAAATTCAAAAGCTGTAAGGCCAGAAGGAATAATAAAAAAGGCATTGACTACAATAATATACAAGGTGTAAGTCCCCTGACCAAGTTCTTTATTAAGATTATTATGCAATTAGATTCCAGAAGAGTGGAGAAGGAGTTTTATATTGACTATATTTAAGAAAAAAGAGATGCAAAAAAGTGTCAGTTAGACAGGCATAACATAAAAACCAAGAACCACACTGTGAAAGTCTGGAAAATAATCATTACCATATTTACTCAAATAGAAGATGACCCTGATTATAAGACAACAGCCCAAAATTAGATTTTATATATAGACAATTTATAAATTTGTTATAATTTAACAGGTATAGAATCTAATTATTGGAAGTTTCCCTTGAATTTTTCTCCCTCCTACTGCTACACCAGGGAAAATAAACCTGGGGGGTCAGGTAACCCTTTGCTTTCTGTTTCCCTCAACTTTTTCCCCTAGCAGCCTTATCCCCCTCCTCTTACCATCAGAATCTGACCTCCCTGAGCATATGGAAGTGAGGAGCAAATCTGAAAACAATCTTGAAATTAAACATATTTGTAGCAAATTGCATATAGTACCTATATACTTACTTTAGCCAGAATTGCTGCATGTTACCTGTTTTGAAACGTGTGCAAGTTTTAGCACAGGTACTCCATAAACACACTTCTGAGCAGCACTTTGGCACCTACTTATATTAGTCTAGCAGCAAAGGCTTGTTTACCACATAGATTATTGGGCTGGGCCCCACCAGAATCAACTATATTTGAAGCCACAGTGACTCCACAGCTCAGCATGGCTCACCATGTGTGTGTACTCCAGATATTTCGCACAAAGGAGCCATGTTCTTATTACCATGTTCTTATTATCCCTGGCTCATGACTAACACCAGGTGTTCTTGTCACAAACCCTGGGATAATCCAAAAGTGTATATACAGGTTAGGTGCAGGGTGGGGCCATACTACTCACATGGGCCAGATGAGAGAGGAGGTGACAGAGGGATTCATGCAAAGTCATGGTTTGCCATGACTTGAAAAGAAGTGGGCAGTGAGGGGAACTGTGCTCAATGGACACTACTATATGTCTTATTTAGATGGACTATGATAGCCTATTCTTGTGGTAGGTTCCCATCAGCATGTGTGCCCAATGTGGACTATGTGTTTTATAGTTATGCTCAGTGTTGGCTGAATTTCATTAACTCCATAGCTGGTTTTCATTGCTGAGCACATGCTTCTTCTGGCAGCAGTTTAATGATAGATAATGTATTTCGTGAGATTTCTTTGTATGTGATCATAAAATGAGGGGCTTTTTTCCCCATGCCAATAGGAGGGAAAAGTCTCATCCTGTATTTCAGTAAATACAGTGAACTAAAATTGGAGACAGAAAATTCACTTTCATGCCATAAAAACTGGCAATAGATAGACTCTTTGTAATGACACTATTTAAAAAAATCAGAGAAAAAAAGTAAAAATCTCTCTCAGATTCATTGACATGGGAAAATGCCAATGACTGTACTAAGAGAAGGGATTTGGTGATGCAAAAGGGAATAATTACTGAAAATCTCTGTGAGATTTCTTCAAGATGTATTCAACAACATGCATTAGACATGCATACATACTGACTGAGCATTTTCTGGTCATGGTTGGGGGTAGATCAAGCGACAGCATTAAGCCCACTCTTGTGAAAGGTATGTGATTTTCACAATTAAATAGTCTTGATTGCCAAGAGCAGAAAATAGGTGGACAGATATATGCACATTTTTGAGAGGTAGTCTATGCATCATCAGACAGAGAAAAAGAAAAGAGTTATATCATTCATATTTCCAGGTGATTGGGAAGGGAACACAAGACTAACATTGAATGACCAGCACCTATCATCCATGCCTAAATTCAAATATCTGGGGCATGTTGTGACAGGAAATTGAGAGATTGATGAAAAAATTAGGAACAGTATAAAAAAAACATGGATTAAATGGGGAGACATAATAGAGTGAGTTTTGAAAGGAAATACTCATTTGTTTCAAGGAAATATCTACAAGACAGTGACAAGGCCAGTGACGTATAAATTACAGTTGGACAATGAAAAAACAGCTATACATGGTGACACTGATGGAGCTGATGTGGATTTGTGGAGTCAGCAAAGAAAGATCATGGAAGGAACCAAGAGGTATAGCAACAAGTGAACGTGAATAGAACAGGGGTGGCCAACGTGCAGCTCCAGAGCCACATGCGGCTCTTCAGAAGTTAATGCGCGTTAACGAAATGGAAACCATGTGCTTGTGCAAAGATTCACGGAGACACATATTAACTTCTGAAGAGCTGGACATGGCCCAGAGCCACAGCTTGGCCACCCTTGAATCAAAGAAAACCTGAGCAAAAACAGACTGAGATTATTTACACATGTAACTAGAATGTCCAAAGAGTATGTGGGAAAGGAGACTCAGGCCATGAAAGTCAGAGGTAAAAAAAAAGAAGTAAAGAGCCAAGAAGATGCTGTGCAAATGTATAAAACAAGACTTGAGAACAAAGAGTGTTTCAGAAGGTATGGTGATGGACAAAAGTTTATAGAGAATAAGGACATGAAAAATGGATCTACTTAGGGGGAAATGCATTACAGGGAAGGGGAAAGGAGAAAGGGGAATATCTCTCTGAGACATCAAGTGTCTCACTAATGGCAGTTGTAATTTTTTTTTTCTTTTTGGAAGGAAAAAAAAGAATCAGATAAAAAGTTACTCTCCATTATATAGAAAAATACTTCCCAAGAACTTTCTGCCCAGGTACTCCATAAAAAAATACAGGAATTGTTACAGTTGCTTTTTTAACAAAGTAAGAACTTCACTATTCTTTCTTAAAATCCCAAAATTTACTTTAGGAATAAGTCCTTGCATTCTCCACAAAGCTACATTTATATGTGTACTGCCATTATACAATATATTTCTTTAATTTTGTTTTAACAAGATCTGAATGGAATAATGTTGTTAGTCCCTTAAAAAGAAATTAACATTTACTTTATTTACGACAGTGAAATCAGCCATATCACAATCTGGCATGTCAAACAGTCTTGCATCAACTGTATCTCATTATGTCACTTCACATATTATATCACGCTGTGACTGATGTAGCCTCAGGTGACATATTGTACCTAAATGTGTCAAGCAAGAAATTAAAATCTGTGAATTTAAGGAAAATAGCAAAAGATTCTACTTACTTGCGGGGGAGAGGGGAAAGCAGAAAACAATGTTGGGATGTTTGCCTACAACTTTCTGCTGATAATTAGCCAGCTGAATGTCAATAGTCATGCAGTCCTTTAGAGAGGGCAAACCTCTGACACATACACTACTCACAATTCCTATCAAACAACTTTCAACATCAATATTTATCATGACCAATATTATTTATTTATGAAATGTCATATTAGTTACAGGCAAACAAAAAAAAGGTATTTGCCCTGAGGTGCTTACAGTTTAAACATTAGAAAAATCTAAAATGGAGCAGATCCTCAAGGAATCCATTTCTAAGCACTTGGAGGAGAAGACGGTGATTAGGAACACACAGCATAGAATCATCAAGGGCAAATTATACCTGACCGACCTGATTACCTTCTACGATGAGGTGACTGGCTCTGTGGACATAGGGATATCCGTGGATATAGTATACCTTGATTTTGGCAAAGCTTTTGATACACTCTCCTACAACATTCTTGCAGGCAAGCTAAGGAAGTACAGGCTGGATGAATGAACTGTAAGAAGGATAGAAAACTGGCTGGAGCATTGGGTGCAGAAGGTAGTAATCCCACTACAGAAAGGATGTGGACAAATTGGAGAGAATCCAGAAAAAAAGGGTGAGGGGGCTGAGGCACATGACTTCTGAGAAGAGTCTGAGGGAACTGGGTTTATTTAGTCTAGAGAAGAGCAGATTGAGAGGTTATTTAAAAGCAGCCTTCAACTACCTGAAGGGGGGGTTCAAAAGAGAATGGAGCTAGACTGTTATCAGTGGTGGCAGATGATAAAAGAAGGACCAGTTGTCTCAAGTTGCAGCAAGGGAAATTTAGGTTAGATATTGAGAAAAATTCTCACTAGGGGGGTAGTTCAAAACTGGAACTGGTTACCCAGAGAGGTTGTGGAATCTTCATCCTTTAAGACTCGGGCAGACAAAGGTTTGGCTGGGATGATCTAGTTGGGGCTGGTCCTACTTTGAGCAGGGGGTTGGACTAGATGACTTCCTGTGGTCCCTTCCACCTTCATTTTCTATGGTTCTGTGAACAGTTCATCATATTAACATAATTTAGATAAATAGAAATAGGTGATATAAAAATAGATTTGTGCTTTTCTTCCTCCTTTGCTTTTAACATGCTAATATGTGAACTATTCGTTTTAATTGCCAAAAATCTTCACTTTCTAAAGACTTTAAATAACAATGTTGACTCTGAAATCCTTGACAGTGAATGCCAAATCTAAGACCAAAATCAGTGCGGGTTTTTTGAATTACAAAGCTTTGTGCTTCTGATCCAAGGTTAATGGAATGACTTGTGTTGACTTCAAAGATTCTGCATTAGTCCTCATGTCCTGAAATATGGTATTCCCTCCTCGAGGAAAACATTAAGTCAATGTTTTTATTGTATATTTCAGTTCTTTGGAAATTAACACTTGCCTCATCTCTTTTTTCAAAAGCAATGCAAGCTCTGAAAACATATCTCAAAAACTACGGAAGAGCGTGATTTGAAGCGGAGGCCCTGAAAAAGCCTGATTCTTCAGAGTCAAAGACAACCTATGGATCTATCTTTCAAGTGAACTGATGAATGGAGATAACCAGCTGTTTTCAGCTGAAAAAGATTTGTACTCTGGTTGCTTTGTAGAGCAATTCAGAGCCTTACTGTTATCCATGTCCAAACAAGTTTGGATCTTAACAACCAATATCCTAGTATACTCAAAATAAATAGATTCAATATAAAATGGGGACTCTATTTCTTTTTATTGTTCTTTACTGCTCATTTGTGTAAATTTAATCTCATAAGGTGGTCAGCACTAGGCCTTAAATCGCACATAAATTCCCAAAAGAGCATTTCAGTGGGTAGGTTTTGAACTAGCCCTCTGTACAGTCAAGTTCACTCCTAATGAAAAATATTTACGGCATTACATCACTCACTCTGTACTTCTGCACCGTAGATGAATGGTTGAAAAAACTTGTTGGAAGACAGTTATAGAACAGCTAGACATTGATTATCTATTTTAAGCATGTAGTCTCCATGCTGTGCAGGTCATAAAAGAAATAGGTCTTGTTTTGCCCAGTTTATCCAGGTTATTGATACCAGATGTTCTGACATTTAACATGAAATGAAAATGCTGTCACTAGCTACAGCTTCATTCCTCTAATTTTCTGCGGTGGATGACAAACAAAATCTATGGGATGGCTTCTTTTTTGTCTTATATTGATGTCAATCTTGAATAAATACAAATAAGTTAGATTTATTCTATTTTAATTAAGATTAATACTTTGATCTTCTAAGTTTGAAAGTGAAGGCAAGATGGAAGTTCCAGCTAGTACAAAATGTAGGGCTTCCCCTTCTAAATAATGCAAGCAGACCTAAATATATTACTCAAGGTCTCCATACCCTTCTCTGGCTCTCTGCCAGGTTCAAGGCACTCAATGGCTTAGGCTCAGATCCAAGAACTATTGAAAACTTCTCTTTCTGTGCCAAAAACAGTTTTCCCTATTATCTGAAACATTCCACAGACTACCTGGTTGTCCTCCATGAAATTGAATCTTCTCCTTCCCGTAACGGCAGTCTTACCTACTTATATTCTCACCTCTTACAGAATCACCCTTGCTTCTCTACAGTAATCCAAAAACTGCAACTGAAAATTAATTCCTTTCTACTCATTCTTTCTCTGCATTCACTGTCTGTTAAACAAATATTGTGCGATTCCCATTACGGTATACTCAGAACCACTGTCAGGAACACAAGTGAGACAGGTTGTGGGAACATCCTGAGCCCATCCCAAAAAAGTGAATGCACACAATTTTTCTGTCTGCATTGGGTGTGGAAAAGGAATGAGCAGGTAGAGATTATTTTTTAGCAGTAGTTCCTTGGGATTATTGCAGAAAAGATACAGGCGCATGACACCTTACATTTAAGTGGTGACCTGGCCATAAAACTAGGAATAAGTGACAATTATTACACAAAATAAGTGCAATGACTTTGTCACTGGTTTATAGCACACCTTTAATTGAACATTTAGCCAGTGCTTCTAGCCTGTGGAGTACACACGGAACTGAGGCACAGTAGGATCTTATGCACAATACCTACCACACCATATGTTCATGGCAGAAAGCGTGACTGTGGAATCAGGCATTAAATCATATCACACCATATTTACAGTGTGGGCTTCCCTGGGCTTCCCCTGCATCAACAATCATTGCTTCTGTCCCCACATGGCTGGGAGCTCTGATCAGCCTCAGAAGTACATGGTGCATCTCCATGGCTGGGAGCTCCGAACCTATTGTGCCTTCCTTATATGTCTGTCAGTGGCCATAGCCATACCCGTAGTCTGCATAAGAAATCAGTCTTAATTATCCATTTATCCATTTCTCCTAGAAACACCTGTAGCTTTCTTCCATGCCATGCCTCACCTATGGAAAGTTCTCCTTGAACAAAGCCATAAAAATAATGTCATTGTCCTCCTTTACACTTCTCCTGAAGATTTTTTTTCCTATGACTAAAGCCTCCTCTACACATTACATGTAATACACAATTAAACAATGATTTGTACAATTATTTAGATCAGTTACATATGCAAATTACCTATCACACCATAAAAAGTTCTATCTAGCTGGAAAATCTGTAATAAATTCATAGCTCATTTCTATTTTGCTTTAATTTGAACATATAGAATCATAGAATTATAGAAGTAGGGTCAGAAGGGACCTTGTAGATTTTCAAGTCTGACCCCCTGCCTGGGCAGGAGGAAAACTGGGCTCAAATGACCCCAGCCAGGTAGGCATCGAGCTGCTTCTTAAAGACCCCCAGGGTAGGAGCCAGCACCACTTCCCTTGGAAGTTGGTTCTAGATCCTAGTTGCCCTAACTGTGAAGTTTTTCCTATGCATGTCTAATCTAAACCTACTCTCCAACAACTTGTGGCCATTATTCCTTGTTATCCTGGGGGGTGCTAGGGGAAACAAGTTATCTCCCAAAACCTTCTGGTCCCCACTAGTGAGCTTATAGACAGTCACTAGGTCCCCCCTCAGCCTTCTCTTGTGAAGGCTGAACAGGTTCAGGTCCCTATAGCTAGGTCTCCCCCTGTGCCTGGGAGCCCTGTCAGCTGACAGGACTTTTAGCTATAGGGATGCACCAAATACAGCCAGGACTAGGACTCCCACAGCTGAGAGGACTCTCCATCCCAGCAGTGTCGCATGGCTACCAGGAGGAAGTGTCCTGCTGCTGTAGGACTCTCCATAGCAGCATCCCATGGCTGACATCACCTAGGAGTCCCACAGGACCCTCAGTCCCAGCAGCATGTGCGGTACAGCTGGGGCACAGACTCTCACAACTGCTGGATTCTCAGCCCAAGTAGCAACAGGGTGTTGCCAGCACCAAGAGTCCCATTAGCTGATGGGACTGTCAACCCTGGCATCTGTTGGGTACTGCCATAACTGAGAGTCTGTAGCCGCAGGACTCACACCTGCAGAAGCCTGCTAATTGCCAATGCAGGGGGAACCGAAGATGGCAATCCTGGGCTCCCCCTGTACCAGCAATAAGGTGTGATAGGATCTGATGCTGGATACCATAATCATGCCTCCTGCCATACATGTGTGACATGGTAATTGTGTGGATCACACATTACTTGCCATTGCACCTTTACCTGCATGCGTAGAGGGGCCCTAAGAAATACCAAACAATTACTGTCGGCATGGATGCAGTATGGTCAGAGATTGTTGCTGATATTTAGATAGACTATTATTTAACTACATTTTCTTTTGAAGGAAAAGCTTGGTCAGAATTTGAAATCATCAAGGTCTGCAATTTTAACCTGCAATATTGTTCTCTGATTTGATTACTGGTTACCAGTCCTCCAATTCCCTTCCCTCCAGCTCTTTATAATATTTGTTGTATTGTATAAGCAGATAGTGATGCTATGTACATCCTTATATAGAATAATGTGAACCACATCTCAATGTAGTACCATATACAATCCGGTAAATTATAGCAGTGTCAGCTGCATCAGAATCAAGGTTGAAAAACCTTTTCTGTTTAAAGATTGATTTTTCTAAGTGCTCTAAAACCTACATGCTTATTCTGATTGCCCTAAAAGATAACATGCCTCATGAGAATACAAAGTAGAATTAGTGTTATAAATTTATGGTCTTTTCAGCATAGGCTTCTCAAGATACATCCCTGGGGAGGACAGGAAGAAGTGTGAGGAAAAGCTTTTCTTAATCCTAACAAATTCTACCATCCTTTTTATGCAAACTTATAGTTAAAAATCACAGCTCTGATTATGTGCCAAATTATCTCAATTGCTTGAGATTTACCCCACTTCATTCTAGGCATCAACTACCTCTGGGGAACAAAACTGTAAAAGTGGGAAGCAAAGTTAAAGCATTCACCCACATAGCCCTTATTTTTTCCTCTTTGAGTTCCCAGTAACTCCCATAACTGACTTTTACTTTTTCTTTGACCTGTAGAGAACAACAGCTATGAACTACCCCGCAGCTAATCCTATATGTCTTCACAGGAAACTTAGATGGCAGGGATGCTGTCTTGCAAACTGTATTCCTTTGAATAAGCTTCCTCCTAAAACTGGCAGCTGTGTCTCTGTAGTGTCACTGGTGGACTTAGTGGTCTTGTCACTTGGTAGTGTTGATTATATCACCCAAAGTAGTGCTATACTGATTTCAGTTTAGGACATAACCCTCCTAGAGAAGCATAACATCTTTGAGGGCACCATCACTAGGCTATAAGTTGTTCATGTGTTACTCTACTCTAGAGAAAGAACATCATATTTATTAAAGTTCATAAATCCTCCATCTTTCTGCACATGATAACATCTAACACTATACTAACACCTGCCCATCATTAAATCCACAGCCATGCTCATCTCCCAGTTTGCACAGGACACACAAATTTGTTTTCTTTGATCATGCATAATTTCATAGTTTCATAGTTGGTAGGGTCAGAAGGTACCTGAGCAGATCATCAAGTCTGACCCCCTGCCATGGCAGGAAAGAGTACTGGCAGATCCTAGCCTCCCTGACAGTGAAGTTGTGCCTTCTGATATCTAGCCAAAATCTACCCTCTGCCAGCTTGTGACCATTATTTCTAATCACTCCTGGTAGTGTTCAGGGAAACAGAGACTCTGCCAATGCCTGCTGGTCCCCCCTGACCAGTTTGTAACCAGCCACTAGATTCCCCCCTCAGATTTCTCTTGTGGAGGCTGAACAGGTTCAGGTCCCTTAACTTGTCCTCATAGGGCCTGCCCTGCTGCCCCCTGATCATGTGAGTGGCCCTCCTCTGGACCCTCTCCATGTTGTCCACATCCCTCCTGAAGTGCGGTGCCCAGAACTGGACACAGTACTCCAACTGCGGCCTGACCATTGTCACAGATGGGGAGGATCACCTCCTTGGACCTGCTTGAGATGCATGACAAGGCCTTCCTGACCTCTTACTCACACTGTTGGCCCATGTTCATTTTGGCATCAATAATGACTCCAAGATCTTTTTCTGCCTCTGCACTGATGAGAAGGGAGTTCCCCAGGTATACTGCTGGTTCTTCCTCCCCAGGTGCAGTACCTTGCACTTGTCAGTGTTGAAACCCATCCTGTTCTCATCCACCCACCCCTGTAACCTGTCCAGGTCTGATTGCAGCCTATCCCTCCCTTCTGGCATGCCCACTTCTCCCCACATCTTAGAGTCATCTGCGAATGTGAACAGGGTGCTTTTTACCCCCTCGTCCAAGTCGCTGATGAAGATGTTGAACACTGCAGGCCCAAGGTCCGAGCCCTGGGGAACCCCACTGCCCACATCCCTCCTGGTTAAAAATGACCCATCCACCACCACTCTCTGGGTGCGGCCCTCCAGCCAACTAGTGACCCATTTGACTGTGTAGGTGTTGACACCACAGTCCCCTGTTTTTTTTAAATGAGAATGGGGTGAGAGACATAGTGGTCCTCCCATGACCCCATCATATCACAGTAACAGCCCTACCAAGCTGCTCTAAAAAATACTTCCATCACTAAATACAGATACATATAACACAGTGAATGCAACTGGAATGGTGGAAGATAACTCAAACTGGCTATTGCCAACTTTGGGGCCATACAGTTAACATTATGGGTGCACACCACAAATCTTTATTTCCTATTTTTCAGTTGTTTGAGTTTTACTGAACTTGACACTTGGAAGGGCACAAAAAGCCATCAGGCAAGCTGTGCATCATCAAAAATTGTTGTCATTGAATAAATAATATATCTTGTTTACACGCAATGTCCTGCTGCCAAAACACTTGTATATACCTTCCTTGAGCTTAAGGCTAAAAGCAATTATCATATCTTTTAGTACAACCACCTGTATACCATGAGACCCTACATTTTACCTAATTACCACATATTGAGCTGACTACATTTCATTTGGATAAAGCATAACTTCTAAAGAGGCAACCTGTTTTGATTCAAAGCAGCAAAAGATGGAAAAGAAAACTTACACAAACCTCTAACATTGGATTCTAAATAATACCCATATAACAACTATACTATTTTGTTATCCTTTAATTTTATCAGCATTCATTCTAAATTTAGTCATAAATTACTGACGACAATGTTAAATGGCACCAGACCACGTGCCAAATCTGCAAAACCTCCATTAGAAATATCCCATTCCATGAATATTTACCACTGACAGCAACCTTCTGAAATAGCAGAAGAATATAAGTTCTAAAACGCAAGAAATAGAGATCCTAACTTTCATTTAAGAACAGTACATAGAAACAATTATCCACAAATCAGATCTGAAGCGTCTTTAACAAAATGGAGTTCTTAGTAAGAGATATTAGCCAGTTGTCAATTACCAATTAATGACTACATAGTAAAGGGTACATTTGAAATAACTATCAAAGTCCATGACACTTCAGGCTTCTTATTTCTCAGACTGTCATAAAAAAAAATAAATTGATTAGACATCCAAATATTTCTTTTATAGTGATGTCTTCCTTGAAACTCTGCTTACTTATGTGCTCTCCAAAAAGCTATTCAAGGAGGCTCAAGATAATTTTTACTGATTATGGATACCTATTAAGTCTTTCAATAATAGAAAAGCAAATGACCTTAAAAATAGTCTAAATTTGAGGTTCCAAATTAAAATTAGGAACAGACTTCCCTTTTTTATATTACAATGGAATGTTGTATATATTATTTATACTTTCTTTATAGACTATATACTGTTTACTAGTGTCACTCATATAAAAATGATTATTAATTGCTTAATGAATTTGAGCCATTATTTCAAAGAGAGAATTTAATTTGCTATAAGTGGGTATATACAGTGCATATATTAAAAAGAAAACACGAGGATTTAAGCATTTCCTGAGTAGTTCCTACCTTAAGGATTAACAAAGCCTGGTTTTACAGGAGAGTCCTGGCTTTCAAAGCATGTCAGATGATCGTCTTATGCAGCCCAAGGAAATCTCTCAGGTATTTTACTTCAGAAATCAAAATATTTATGGTTGGATTCAAAGGGATGACTTAGATATTGCAATAGGGCTCCTAACCTCTGTTAGAGTAGAAACAGGCAGTGGTGCTGAAGGACAGCAGAGCCACAGGCACCTAATAGGTTGACTAGAATGTGATTTAGTGTTCCTTCAGCTCTCCAGCCTTCAAGGGCCAAACTAATATATGTGCTCTGAATGCATCTAACCCCTCACATAGTACATCTGGGGAAGAAGGAGCAGCTCCTACACACACACACACACACGTATACTCATCCAAGTATAGAATACAATGTTTAGTCTCCACAAGGAGAAAAGAAAGCAACAATGAATCTGGTTTTAGACAATTTTAACAATCGTTTTGAAGGCAAAAAGTAAATTTATTTTGTGGTATAATGGGTATCACAAACCATCAGTTATGGAAGACAGGTATTCTTCTCTCATCCTATGATTCAAGTGCCTAGGGTCTGGAAGAGACACTCCACCCTCCTTGGAAGTGATCCAATCACCTACCTTGGAGATCTTTAAAAAATGACTTGATACATACCTAGTCTTTCCTGCCCAAGTCCAGGAAGGTCCTTTCTAGCCCCTAACATCTGTGAATCTTGCCACTGAGAAATATAGACTAAGGAAGCAATAGAACAGTATCATTTTCAGAAAATAAATTTCTTCCTATTCAAAATTCTTATACCATTTTCCATCAAATACTCTATATTGCTGTTCATACATGTTAATGTTGTTCAAAGACTCATACTTAATAATCTGTGTTGTTTAACTTCTCATAGAGCAATATGATTTATTCATAGAATAGGACCAGGGGACCATATTTACTTTATTTTAAGACAAATTCTATTCCTTTTTTCCATATAAAGGAGACTTTGTGTGGAAAAGGAGACTTGCTGTGTCTCAGCTAATTAAGTGTTTGATCACAGATCACTGAAGATAATGGAAGTTGTATCAGTACCATCAGTACTGGCAGGATCAAGCTCATAATCCATAAATGAGACTATGATTTGCTCTAAAATAAATGCATATATTTTTCTATAATGCTATTTGCATGTGATGACTTTGGAAGATAAACTTAGATATGTGGTCAGTTAACATAGTGAACTAAATTCATAGTTAATTAACACCTATTTTACCACTGAGTACCCCAATATATCTACGCAGAAAAATAATTTCTCAGCTAATATGAATTATCCTATATTTAGGCTGCTCCATGATGATATATAACTTGTAAATTATTGGGTCTTTTATTTATAAGGTCATATAGTGTATTTTTCCAATTTGGGGTTTATATCTGTACCACCTCCAACTGGTAAGTGTGGAGGTGGTACCTCCACACTAACCCTAATCTGAACCACCTCCAACTGGTAAGTGTGCAATTATGAAAATCTCCTTCTCACTCACTCCTTCTTTACACATGAGAAGTTCACGGACAATTTAGGGAATTTCACTGACTGATTTCATAGAGGACAAGCAGGTTCCTACAATTAATACAAATGCTTGACCTTCATCTTTCAGTTCAAAGGGAGGCCAGAGGATGTCTGAGCAAGGACCAAGCATTGTTGCTGTCCTTTTTCCACGTACACATAATAACAAAGGAAACAAATCTGAAGTAGCTGTATATTGCCAGTTTTGCTTTCTTACAATCATTTTCCCAGTCCTAAAGAGAAATATTGAGTATGCTAATATATGGAGCATAAACTTGGCCAATGGCAATAATCCCTGGAGCAAAACTAAATGCTCATTGCTAATAATGTCTACAAAGAATATTAAGGGTTGAGTGGATATAAATCTTGGAATACATGAAATAATAAGATAATGATTCACTAATGAAAAGATAGTTATTTGCTACATGCCCAAATCATGATAAGTATAATGGAAACTTGCAAATCCCAAATCAAGCAACAAACTGAAAACAAACATAAAAAGACTGAAACATCAAGAACTTTGTGGCAACATGGTGTTAACCACATAAGTGAAATGGAGATCAGTGGGGAAAAAAACAACAACAGAATAATAGGCAAGGAACAAACATTTTTGAGACACTTGTTTGATTTAGCCCATAAAGAGAAGAGATGACAAAGTAAGTGGCCAGATTGACTGCTTCCCTAAAGAAAGCACCATTTTGTCCATTCCAGAAGAATTAATTTCTAGATATTGGCAATCTGAATGCCTTAGATTGGCTATTTCTACCAACAAGGAACCCAGTTCTTCTTCACTGGCTTTCGATAGAAAAGGACACAGTCTTGAGATAAGGTTGTTATATAAAGTGATCTGAACGTGTCTGGCACTTCAAAGTATGGCAGTGGTTGCAACTCATGCAGAAAAGACTGGGCATTTGTATCCTCAATACCTTTTCTTGCTTCCATGGAAACAGACAACTCTGACTGAATATGAATGATTTTATCTGAACATAGCTCAATACAAGGTACTTGAATTAGAAGTTAATTCAAGTGGATGCAACTAAGCTGTTCACTGAGCAAAACATCTCTGTTGACCAAGATTTCACATATTCTTTGATGGAGACAAGGAAACCTTTTTTGCTTTCTGCACAGACATGTTGTGAAAAACAAAACAGAACAGAAAAGCTTTATGATATAATTGATACACCAATCAGAGATTTCTGTGTTTGTCATACTACCCTTTCTTCAGTTGTCACAGGTCATATATACCAAGGTGGAAAATAAGATCAAAGCCAGTGAATAAATTGCAAATTACTTCTTTGATAATTGAGAACCACAGTATATTATAGATTCTGCAAGGCCATCAATATAATGCAAAGTAGGAACTCTTTCAGAGCTCTCTGAATACATTAGGATTCCATCAATTTTTAAAGGAGCAATATCAAAAAATTCCATTGTCTTGACAGGAAAGATGGGCATCATATTTAGACTGAAGAAGGTAATAGATTATCCATGAAATGTCATCATCATATCCATCTTCCCCACCTCAATTTCATACAAAATATCTTTAGTTCAATGAGCTTTCTACTCCTCTGTGCTGCAGCTTGCACAGCTGAGCTACTTACTCATTACCTGCCCCCATTAGAATGCACCTCTAGCCTGCTCTAGCCTGTTGCCTCCCCTCTTAAAATGACAGGGCCCTTGGTCCTATGTTACACATAGTAAAAGACCAATGTGGCTGCATAAAAAGCTTTTAGGATGCCTCAAATACAAAAGGAAAGCATACAGTCAATGCAAAAATAGGCAGGTCACCAAGGAAGCATATCAAATTAATAGTAAGAACTTTCAGGGAGAAAATCAGAAAGACAAAGATGAAGAATGAGCTGCAACCAGCAAGGGAGTTTAAAGACAACAAGAAGAGATTCAATTAGTATATTGCCTGTGGAAAGAAAGGCCAAGGATTTGTGACTCCACTGTTAAATAGCCAGGTGGACTGTTAATAGAAAATGCAAAAAAGTCAGAGTTACTCAACAGCTACATCCTCTCAGTCTTAAAAAAAAAAAGACGGTTGTGCATGTGGTGCTAAATCAGAATGGGGTGTGCCTACCTAGACACAGAGAAATCATGCCATAATTGTCAAAAAATGTCACTGATTTTTTTTCAACTCAAACACTTGTCTTTGCCAAAAATCAACCTTTTTGTTTGTTTGTTTGTTTTTTATAAATGTACTGATTTTGATATGATTTTGCAATAAAAAGGAAGGGAAACATTCTTGCCAGGTCAAAATTTTCCATTCTGAAATTTTCAAAAGTGAACATTCTGATTTTTCATTTTAAATCCCATCATTACACAGCTCCAAGCCCATAAAATATCTCCAATATTCTCCCCCCCTCCCCCACCCCCATATAACCGCCGACTCAGGCTTTTCTTACTTGTGTCATTGTAATAATCCTACATTTGGATTCGGTAAGAAATGTGAAAACAGAAGTGTCAGGTACTGACAGAACTTGCAATAAACTAGGAAGCAAATGCAAGTAGAGACCTTGTATGTTCCTCAGAAGATCCCCTAAAGTTTCAGTATATGGAAATATTTTTTTTAAAACATTGAAGGGATCCATGCATCAAAATGCATCTCTACATCAAAGGACATACCAAAGTTAAACTTTAAAAACTTTTTGACTAAAGATTGCTGGTGGTGTAGTAAGTGTAGTATTAGCCTAATCAAAGGGACAATGAAGTCAATGGGGGTCTTTTCATCAACTTCAATAAGCTTTGGATCAGTTCCTAGGTTTATGACTAAGTATGCGGGGGGGGGGGGGAGGAACAGACATGCTCCTGTGGGATGCTCCATCTACCACAGCATCACAGTGTTCATGAGCCGCGCCTGGTACCTCAAGGTATGTAAAAAAATATTTAAAGCTGTGTTTATGTCCAAATCGCTGATTCTCTGAACCAGCATCGAATAGTCAGATTTGGACTCAGTTGAATAAAATCAGGGACAGTGACATGAATCAACAAATCAAATCACTGTCCCTGGTTCAGGCCAAATCTGAATCCAAATCGAACTGGGCCCGTTTCACACACCCGTAATGCCAGTTTTCCTGCTGGTATTTTAACAAAGAGGTACTCAGCTAAAGTGCCTTGCCCTTCTGCTGATGGTCAGACCAATTCCCATTTTGGGGTCAGGAAGGAATTTTACCCAATGGGCAGATTGGGAAGAACTGTAGGGATTTTTGTCTTCCTTTGTTGTGGGAGATATATCCCCCTTCTCTTTATCTCTTGAACATATTTTTGCAACCTTGCAGGAACAGGATGTTGATCACTGTGGTTCTCCTACTCTAGTAGGCAGGTTAGGGTATAATGTCTTGTCATTTTGTGCGGGTTGACTTTGAAGTTGGTTTAATAGGCCAGACAATTAATTTATAGAGGATGGTTTGGATAAAGTCGATCCTGCCTCAGGCAGGTGTTTGAACTAGATCTTTGGAGGTCCCTTCCAGCTTACTTCTTAATGATTCTATGAAAGGCAATACCACAGAAAAGGATCTGGGGATTACAAGAGACCAGAAGGTTAACATGAGCCAACAGGGTACTCTTGTTGCAAAAGAAACCAATAGCATACTGGAATGGATCAACAGAAGTGTCACTTGCAAATCAAGGGAAGTGATTCCTCACTCTACTTAGACCTGATGAAGCCCCACCTGGATTATAGTGTCCAGTTTTGGGTTCTACACTTTAAGAAGGTTGTGGACAGTTTGGAAAGGGTCCAATATAGAGCAACAAAAATTATTAGGGTAACAAGACTTCTGAGGAAAAGGTAAACGACCAAGGGTAATTTAGTTTAGAGAAGAGAAGAATCAGGGGGTGCAGGGGGTGTGTTATTACAGTCTCAGAATATGTGAAGGGTGATTATAGAGAGGATTGATATGGGCTTTTCTCCATTACTGTACAGGGCAGGACTCAGAGCAATGGCCTCAAGCTGCAGCAGGGGAAATGTAGGTTGGAGATTAGGAGGAACTTTCTGACTGTGGGGGTCATCAAGCATTGTAACAGGCTGCCTAGAGAAACTATGGACTCTCCATCCTTGGAAATTATCAAGAGCAGGTTAAAGAGATGTTTCGCTGGGATGGCTTAGTCAGAAATGCCTCAACTTGAGGGTTGGACTGGATGATTTTGTGAGCTTCCTTACAGCCCTACTTCTTTATGAACCTATGATCCCTGTTGACTTGGACCACCATCCTGTGATAAGGAATTTAGAATTTAGGTATTGTAATGCCACCATGGAGGCACTGACTGAAACATTTTGTATATGTAGCTACCCACTGTCCTGTGCAACGAATGGTATGAGGCTAGAGGTTCCATTGGTCATATTAATTGTCTTTGAAATATTTGATCTTGTTATATCAGGTAGCTCTCATTCCAAGTTACTTAATTGTTCAATATTCACTATTGCACTATTATATCTATAAAGGATGGGTAAATATTGGAATTGTCTGCAAAGGGGAGACGAAAAGAAGTGATAATACATTAAATGAAAATCTCTTTGAAAAACATTCTAGTTGTCTTTGAGGCGTGTTATGTCTAGAGGCATAACAATGGCAGGGCAATACTGTGCCCTGGGTAGTGGTGGCTACCAGACTGGTATCAGTGGCAGTGTGTCTATTCAGCAGAGGCAGAACTTGTCATTTTTGCACTCCCCTTTTATCCCTAAGTTGGCACCCATGGCTGCTGCCCCAGTCACTTCTCCTTAATTATACTAAATATGAGAGGTTACATTTAAGATTAATAAAAGCCATTGCAATCCCATAATGTAAACAGACAGGAGTAACCAAATGAAGATTCAAAACATTTCTGGGGCAGTACATCCTAATCCTGAGTTTTGAACAGCACTATTATTTCTTAGTCTCCTCCTAATTTTAACAGATGTGAAGATACTGATTTTAGCACAACATAAATGCGTGTTCTGCTTATGATCATAATAAACGTTCTTTAAACAGTATTAATTAATTTTAAATAAATTAAATAAATAAAAGGATATGAATAAATATATATTTTAACCACTTTAAAAGGGTAAGGGAGCTGTTGCTCTGGCATGTGGAGCTACCTGTTACATCTGCATGATCCTGTAGAAATACAAGGTAGCTAAGGCTGACCCTGGATGAAGAAAGGTTAAATTGGTGTGGTTTCGCTACACTTGAATTGTTACAGAAAATACCAGCCACTGGCCCCAGCCCCAGGGCTGTGCTTTTCCTACTCCCTCCCTGCACCTATCTTGTTAACAGCTGGAAGGCTTTGTGGTTGCAGCAGGGCCTAGCAGCCAGGCCTGCAGTAGTTCCCCCCCAACCTTTCCCCCAAGGCAGGCACAGTTGCACAAGCACCCATGACATGAGCTTCGCCTGTCACCAGCTAGAGGTGCAGGGCCCCAGAACCCAGAACCCCTGGACCTATCTCCTTGAAAGCTGGCAGTCTTCGTGGCCTCAGCAGGGGCTAGCAGCCCTCCAGCTTTCACCCTGCTGCGCCTTAACACACAGCGTCACCCATGTCATAAGTTTTGCTTGTCTGCAGCTTGAGGTACAGTTTCCACCAAACCCCTACACCTATCTCCTTGAAACTTGGCAAGCTTTGTGGCCTCCACTGGGGCTAGCACACCTGCAGTTTTGACCCCACTGTGGCTTAACACGTACATGTGACATGAGTTTTTCTTTCAAGAATTTGGGGTGCAGTTTCCCCCAAACCCCTGCACCTACCTCCTTGAAACTTTGTGGCCTGAGCAGGGACTAGCATGCCTGCAGTTTTGACCCCACTGTGGCTTAACATATACACGTGACAAGTTTTGCTTTCAAAATTTTGGGGTGCAGTTTCCCTGAACACCCTGCATCTATCTCCTTGAAACTTGGTAGGCTTCATGGCCTCAGACAGGCTACCATTTCTGAAAGTTTCATTCAAATCAGGCCACAAATGACAAAGTTATAGGCTGTTTTGTTTGTCCTTCCCCATTATAGCCTATGGGCAAAATGTTGAAACAGCGTCGAACTGGTGAAACATTTCAACTTGCCTCATTTTGTTTCAAAGCTGTTTCGACTATATCTGTTCCAGTTTGATTTTACTGTTTTGACCTCAAAACTGGTCAAAGCAGTGTTGAAACAAAACTGGTGGCAAAATTTCGTACAGCCCTAATAGCTATGTATAAAGTGTCCAACAAGTCAACATGTACATATCTGAATACATATCAGACATGTAGTATTTATAGGTTTATCTTAGAACACATTGTTTTTAGTTCATGTTTACTATATATCCAGAGCTAGATTTCATATGAAAATGCATTCATGGTAGTATAAATTTATTACTGTTCTGTAAGGGTTTGCATATATGAAACAGTGGACTGATATAATAAATAATATTAATGACAATTACTTTTTTTGGTGTGGGTGTGGGTAAATTGTATAGCTTTTCATTTGAGTCATATTCTTGCATGTCAGTTATATCGGTATAGCAAATTAATGAGGGTATGTGCATTTAGATGATTCGTTTTGGAAATGCATTGACTTAAATAAATAATATATACTTTTAAGGACAATTAATTACTCCAGTTTGGTTAATCATGTTAGGTCACTTGGGAAACCTTTTAAATATCTACAGTATGTGCCTTGGTTTAATTTTATTTTGATTCACATATTATCCATTAGTTTGTTTGTGAATTAACAACTGAGAATTATTCATTTAAAATGGGAATTTATAAACTAACTAGTTCTATTATAAGTTAACTATGTAAGAATTGTATGAAGCTGTAAAAATGAAAAAAAAAATGTTTTAACTAAAGACCATATTCAGAAACTACTTGTTTTACTTGGCATTGGGGTAAAAAGGAAAAAGTCAGTAAAATAAATAGAATTACAACAGTGTAAAAACCCAAGAGCAAGATTAAAAATATTCCTGTGTTCTCACCATGGCATTACATACACTAATTCTTGTGTGAATAGCTGGATCCTAAATTAGCAAAAACTTTAAAATTAAAGAGAAATTTACATTTTCATGAATACACAGCTTTACACTATTAATGTAGTACAGCAAACACATGCCAGATATAAACTGTTGGCATAGTTACAGCATTACAAGCACGATTCAGACTCACTATGCCACGGCAATCCATAATCCAATGTATCAATTGGAGGTATCAAGTAGAGTTCCCTGGAGGTCTATTCTGTGTCTGGTCTTGTTCAAAATCTTCATTAATGATTTGGGAGGTGGGATTGAGGACATGCTTAGCAAATGTGTTTATGAGAACAAATTGAGTGAAGTTGCAGATATGCCAGGGCTAGGATGACCTGGATCGACTGGAAAAATGGTTCATAATCAACCAGATGACATTCAGCAAGGACAAGTGCAAAGTCTTGCACTTGGGATGAAATAATTGCTTGCACAACTACAGACTGTGGAATGACTGAATAGGCTGAAGTACTGCAGAGAAGAACCTGGGGATTACAGTAGACAAGCTGAATATGAGCCAACAATATGCTCCTGTTGTATAAAAAGCCAACACCATACTGGGTTGTGTTAACAGGAATGTCACTTGTAAATCAAGATAAATAATTCTTCATCTCCCTTCAGCAGTTTTGAGACCTCATCTAGAGTACCAAGTCCAATTTTGGGCTCCACATTTCAAGAGAAGGTGGAAAGATTGGAAAGAATGTGGCAGACTGCAACAGATATGATTAGATTAGGAAACATGACTACCGAAAGAAGTAGGTAGTCTGGACAAGAGAAGACTAAAGAGAAATTTAATAACAGTCCCAGGCTAGGTACAGACATTTTGGGAGGCTAGAGGGAGGTCAGATCATATTAAAAATGGGCCACCAAGTCTAACTTTGTTTGCCCAAGTGTGGACCTTACGCTAGTTAGGTGGACCTACATGCGAACTGTCTAGAAATTCAGGACAGCTAGATCAGTCTAAAAATGGCTGACCTGATCTAAGTTAACCCTACCTCCAAGGTACAACTAACATAGATCAGGTTGGCCATTTTTAGACTGATCTAACTGTCCTGAACTTCTGTAGAGTTCCCAGCAGAGCCCCAGGGCTAGAAAATACCAGCCACTGGCTCCAGCCCTGGGGCTGTACTTTTCCTACCTGCTCCCTGGCATTAGGTTATTTTTAGCCCCCTTCCCCCGCAATGGACAATGCCCCCACTCAGCTGCCCATCAGCCACCAAACCCCCATCCCACAAGCTACTTCTGCACTTTTACTGTTTTTTGCCACTAGGAGTTGAGCAATTAAATTGCAGTGGGGGAGGGACAAGTGAAATGCTAGGGTTGTTCATTTGGGAGGGTTGGGGGGCTAAAAATAGCCCCTGGTACCAGAGGGTGGGGGAGAGAATTCCCAAAGCCCCCCATGGACTCCATGAGCCCCTCTTATCCTGCAAAACATTCCCAGGCACAAGCAACCTTCCTGTGCACCCTGTGAGCCCCTTCTGATACCCCTGTTGACCCTGTGGGCCACCCCAGCCCACCCATGGATGCTGCTTGCACTCCTGCAATCTCCCCCTGTGTATCCTCCCTGTCCTTTGATCTCCTGAATCCCCCCTGCAGACCCTATCTGCCCCTTCAATTCCCCAAAAGGCCGCCCTGCTAGATCCTCCTATCCCAACTTACCTTAGATTGGGTTGTCATTTTTAATTCAATTGAATTCTCCCCTAGTTGGCCCTTAAATTCATGAAGCGTCAATATAGAGAGGGTAGGGATGGGCATTTCTCTGTGACCAGATGGGGAAGGACTGGGAGCAATGGTCTCAAGCTTCAGCAAAGGAAATTTAAGTTGAAGATTAAGAAGCACTTTTTGGGTGACTGACCTAGAGAACTTGTGGCATCTCCATCCCTGTAAATTTTCAAGATCAGGTTGGATGGACACTTGCTGGTTTATTTATTCTGAGCCAACAGTTTGCCTTTGGCATGAAGAAAGCTAACAGTATATTGGGCTGCATTAATAGGAACATTGCCATCAGATTTAGGAAAGTGATTACTCCCCTCTATTCAGCACTTGGTGAGGTCACATCTGAAGTACTGTGTCCAGTTTTGCCCCCCCGCCCTCCCCCTACTGCACAAACAATATGGACAAATTGGAGAGAGCCCAGCAGAAGACAACAAAAATGATTAGGAGGCTGGGGCACATGAATTTAGAGGAGAAGTTGAGGTAGCTGGGTTTATTTAGTCTGGAGAAGAGAAGACTGAGCAGGCTTTAACTGCTATTGGAGGGTGGTTACAAAATGGACTGTTCTCAGTGGTGGCATGTGACAAAACAAGGAGCAATGGTCCCAAGTTGCAGCAAGGGAAGTTTAGATTAGATATTAGGAAGAACTTTCTCACTAGGAGGGTAGTAAAACATGGATCAGATTACCCAGAGAGGTGGTGCAATCTCCATCCTTAGAGGTTTGTAAGACCCAGCTAGACAAAAGCCTTGGCTGGATTGATATAATTGGGGATGGTATTCCTTTGAGCAGAAGGTTGAATTGGATGACCTCCTGAGGTCCTTTCCAACCCTCATTTTCTATGATTCTAAGATTCTATGATTCAGGGATGATCCTGCCTTAAACAGGGTGCTGGGCTAGATGACCTTGTGAAGTCTCTTCCAGCTTTGCTTTCCTATGATTCTAGGATCCACTGATAAATACCTTGTTTTTAATAGATGTAGAATGATTTTTCAAGAGCAATGTCAAAAAGATAAAGCTCCTCTGTTACATTTCAGAACATTATAGTTCTGGAAAACATTATTCAGAAAAGAATGCCTCATATGAATTTCATGATGGATCCAACAAACACAAAAGGACTTCAAACACTGTCAAATCAAAATCACTTGTGGAAACAACATATTACAGGGAGAAAATTCTGTTCTTGAAGAAGCATGATTTATCTTTTTTCTTCACTGGATAATAAATACTTATTTGTCCTTTTTCTATTGTAAATACCAAATGCCAGACAATGGAGGATAGAATTTAGACTTGTTTGGAATGGAGTTCACTGTTCGAAAGTCAGCTGAAAGAAATGAGACTTGAGAGCTAAACATAGGAGTCTCTTAAGATAAGACTGACTACTATGTTTTGAAATAGATAATTTACGATTTTTACTTGCTACTGTAAAATGAGCTTTCAATATAACTCTCTGAATTTTTTTTCTACCTATTTTATTCTATCACATTTGTTAGATTTGAGAAAATTGACAAATTGATGGGCCATCAACTGGCTGAACAATATTAATTTCAAGAGAAATCTGAAAACATTAGAATGCTAATTTTTCCCCAGTGGTGGACTAATGGAAGAATCTCTATTGACAGGTTCCAGATTAAATAAATAACTACTTTGAATCTTACCAGCAGTTTACATTATGATCCATAGTGCTTTCAGCAAACCCCAAACAACTTAAGGTCCATGTTAACTTACATAGATTCATAGATTATAGAATCAGAAGGGACCCAATGGGTCACTGTGTCCGACCCCCTGCCCCTGGCAGGAAAGAGGACCAAGGTCAGACGACCCCAGCCAGGTGACTGTCAAGCCTCCTCTTACATGGATAATGGCCTCAAGTACATTTACAGAAAGAAACAGTACACCCACGTGATAACAAATTCTGTTTATAACAAACCTCCACTTTTAACAGTTGCAACAACAGGATTTTTCTCAGGTTTATGAAAGAGCAATTTACCACATTTACCTTTACCCTCTACATTTACTCAATTTACCATCTAAGATAACTTTAAATTTAAGACCACCACCCTCCTCCCTGCCTCAATAATTAGGTTCTAAACATGGAAAATTATAAACTTGTTATAATTTTCTCTATATGGAATCTAATTACTGGAGGGTCATCTTAATTTTTTTCTCCACTGCTATAACATGGAAAGCAGTGGTGCTTGGTGAGGAGCCAGACCTTACCTCCCTGCCTCTTGCCCTCCCTACCTTCCCCTCCTGCCACATTGCCACCCCCTACTGCCTGCCACCTGCTCCATCATGCCTTTGTGAACCCTCCTGCTGCCTGCCCCCCACCACATGCCCTAAGCCACCTGCTTTCATGTCTCTTGCTCCCCTATGTCTATGCCTGACCTCTGCTGCCTGTCCCCCTACCAGCTCCCTACCCACATCTGCCTATTCCCCATACTCCTTGCCCCACATGAGAAAAATAACCTGAGGACAACCACTCCCAGGAGAGTTTTTTCCTGAGAGTACAAATGTTGATATTATTTACACTTCTGAGAGAAACCACAACACAGTCCTTCACCATCCTAGGGTGTTTTGCTCCTTAACTCTCCCCCTCCCCCTTTCCCTGCCCTTCGGCAATACATCACTCTGGATGTTCTCTCCTACTCCAGCCAAGCAGGGAGTAAAATGCACCCCCTTCACTATCCCACATACTGCAGCTGGAGGGCAGGCTGACCATGAGCAGTTTGCATCAGCCAGTCAGGGCTCCCTTGTGCACTGCTACCGTTTCTCACCAGGCAAATTGACAGCATGCAGAGCACACTGAGATGTGTGCACAGGGGCTTCCCTGGCTGTGCCACTGCAGCACTGCAAGCTCTCAGGTCTTCAAGGATTCAGCATTTAATATCTGTTCAAGCATGTTGTTCTTCTACCAGGAGAACAAACCCAGGTCATTTGCATGGGTGTACACAGCCATAATGATGCTGTACCATTTGAGAGTGCTGGTTACTCTCAAATTCACTTTGAGTGTTCACAGAACTACCGTCTGTGTCTAAGATCCATAACTCATCTCCAAAAAGATGTCTCCATAAACTGAAATCCACAAGTAATCTTTAATGCATTGTATGGTGCCATAAATAGAAGAATTGATTCTGCTACTTTTACCAGTTTATAAGCTATAAACTCTTCTTTACAGGCTTCAAAGGATTTTGCTCATTTATCTATGCAGGGAGCCATTTTTAATGAATGATATTATAGTGCTGCTGTCTTTTCAACCTTTTGTACCAATCTGCAATAAAACCAAAATAAATCTATAAACTATCAAAATCTACAAAACCTCTTGTCTGTTTCACAGCTCCTGTTCATCTGGGTATTTTTCCCTGTAATTCCTGTCATTCTTTACTTATTATAGACAGAACTTAGGAAGCTGATGAAATTTCTTGAAAACTAATTTCCAGAAAATCCAAATCCTGACATCTTAAAGAGCTGTAAAATTCATCATTCCAAATCAGATGCTTTTATGGAAAAAAAAAAGAAATCTTCTAAGTATGAGAGTAGGTTTACAGTTCCCCAGACATGTGTAAGATCATTAGCTGCCTGATGGAATGTTACAGGATCATTTATCAGTCTGGCATTATACAATACTGAAAAAGTCCATAGGATTTCAGAAAGGCAAGATTTTCTTGAACTCCCTTTGTTACTTCAATTCAGTCTCCTTCTATTAAATCCAAACTACCAACATTTTTTCCCCTCATTTTATTTGAGGTGTTAGTTACACTAAAAAGTCACCAGCTATTTAAATTGTCAAATAATTAAGGACTGGACCTTCAGTTAGTCTAATCATCATATTTCCTTGACTTTGACAGAGACATACCAATTTACATAAGTGAAAAT
>NW_005842249.1:0-21488 GCF_000455745.1 Alligator sinensis
AGCTTATCCTACATCTTATCTTACTTATACTATCTTATACTTATCTATAGGGAAAAGAGAGGTAGAGAAAATGTCAGAAATGATTGGGGAAGGGGAGGGAATGCATTTTTAAATAAATAAATAAAAGAGAAACTGGGGGTTTTGCTACATTGTCACTCCCTAATTGTGCCTTGCCCCCCCGGGAAGTTTGTGTGCCACCTTCAGGAGAGCTCTTTGGGTATTAATAACTGGGCAACCTTGGATATTAATATCTGGGCAATCTCCTCTTCCTGCATGGGCCTGTGGTTCACCCAATACAATAATCCATTCCTTGCCTCGAATTGTGGGTGTGTTTGTGCAAGGTCCAGTTGTAATATCTCTTTGTCGTTCTGGGCCGTGTTCCCCTCTTCACAGATCTGTTGGAATCTGGCTTCTCTGGTCTGCTCAACTCTAGTATGACTGTGTTTGATCTGCTCAGTGTCTTTATCCATGCTCTCAGCAGGTCCCCTGGCCCTTGCAGTTTCCCTGTGGGTTTTCCCTCCACCAGGCCTTCTGTGGGGACTGGGGAAGGTACCACCCCAGGTGGTAACGTGTGGTGCCTCCCTTCTATTGTTTCATGAACTAGTGACTGAGACAGTGGCTAGTCCCGGCCTAGCAGTACAGGGTAAGGCAGCTTATGGGCAGTGCTTACTAGCAAGGCATGGATGTTCCCTACTACTGTCATTTGCATATAGACCCGGTCATAGCTTCCTCGCTTTCCACACAGGCACACCAGTGTGTGCTGGTCTGTCACACATCCCAGGGTCCGCTTCAGCAGACTGTCATACCAAGGTTTGCTTGTACCCTGAGTCTGGGAGGGAAGGGACTATAATCCTCCCCAACCCATGCTTCTGGGTCCCACAGTGGGCCTCATCACAGACCTCACCTCCCGCTTGCTCCCAGCGGGGAATGGCCCCATAGCCATGCACCATTTCTTTTACTTCCATGGATTCAGTTTTACTTTTTAAATCCCCTGATGGATTCGTGGAGCTGACCTTTTCCTGCCCACCCCAGGGGCAGCGCTTGGTAAAGTGCCCTACCCAGCCACACTGGAAACGCACCTAGCCATTGTTGTCCAGCATCTTTTCACTCCAGCCGAGGCCTTCCCCTAGCCAGTCTACCTTGGCTCTCATGTTTTTGATGCAATTCTTTCTCTGCCACCACAAAGTCTTCAGCTAATCTTACTGCTTCCTCCAGGGTCTGGGGATAGTGTCTCTACACCTAGTCCCTGACCCTACATTCCAGATCACACACAAACTACTCCAGGACTGTCTGTCCCAGTCACTCTTCAGGTGACCTCTCTGTGTAGTGGAGCTATTTGGTAGCTCATCCAAGAGTAGCTGGCCCAGTCTGAGAGTGCTGAGGGTACCTGCCCCTTTCATTTTCCAAAAACCATTGCCTGTGGGTCTCCTCAGAAACCTCTAAGCTTTTTAGCATGGCCTCCTTTACCTTGTCATAGTCTGCGGCATCCACCCTAGGTAGAACTCGATATACAACATGGACTTCCTCTACTAGCAATATACCCAATTGTGGGACCCATGCCTGTTTCTCCCATTGGGCGGCTGTGACAATCCTCTCCAATGCGTCTGTGAATGCTTCAGAGTCATCCTTGGTCTTTTGCTCCGAGACGTATGCTGTGGCCCTGCCTCCGAGACTTCCTGTATTGTAGATGAGCATTTTTGCTATCGCTTTCTGGTTTTCTATGACCATCATTTGCAGGGTTTTGGTCTGTTGAAACTGCAAGTGCATCAGGCCTTCTATCTTTGCTCCCCACTTCTGAGCTTCCTATTAGCCGTAGCTTGCTGCTGAGCCAACAGCCATATCAGCTGCTCTATCCCCATTCTCTATCCTAATGAACCTGGTAACTCCCACTTGGCCCAAAGGTCCTTCATAATTGGCAAGGTGGGCAACTCGCCAGTGGTGCTGCCCAGTCAATGCATCAGTGTAGCGTGCCCAGTTCTGAGGTGGCAAAATCAATCCCTAGTTTGGACTCCACCTTGCTTGCCCCCTCTGGCTTCTCAGTAGGGGTGCAGTGATAGAGCTTTTTTGGGCCTATACCAATAGCCGATTTTTAAGGAGGCATATTGGTTGATACTGATCCAACTTTTTGATACAAAGCCCAGCAGCTTAAAGAGCAGTGTCTGTCTGGTAAGTCTGTTGTGGGGGAAGGGGCATCAGGCGGGTGTGCAGATTGAGGCCCCTGTGTTGAGGGAGGGTCAGGGTCTGGGTCAGGTGCTGCTTAGTTAGGGTAAGGTATGGGATGGAGCTGTGGCTCATGCGGGAGGGGGGCAGCAGCTTCCACCACTGTGCGCATCCCTGGAGGGCATGGGAGGCATGTGCCTTTGGATCTGTGTGTGGGATAAGGGCAGGCTGCCACTATGGGCTGGAACCAGGGATGTGCTGGGCTATTCCTGATGCAGGGGTGGGGGGGCCTTGGCCCACTTTACTCTAGCTGGGTGTTTCTGCCCAAGGTCTAGGACCTTAGGCTCCTGAGCTCCCTTGGTCCTGGTCTTGCCCTTCACGGGCTCCTTGGCTGTGGTCTTTCTATCTGACACCCCCTTTCAAAGGGTCTAGGGTAGGGGTGGATCTGGCCTGCTAGGCAGTTTTATTCAAGCCACAGGTGTCCATCAACTAACTGTACCCCACACAGCCTGTGCACCTCACTCCCACCCTCGTGGGCAGAAGGATCCAACCCAGCCAGGCCACCAGCAGCTTCTGAGCGGGGCTGCTTGGCTTCCCCACTGCTGCAGCTCCTGTGGGAACTGCTTGGCTTCCCCAGCGTCCTGCTTGCTCTGAGCAGCAGGTAGGGAAGCAGCGGAGGTTGAGGGGGAAAGGGAGTGTGGGGCTGGAGGTGGCGGCAGTGTAGAGCCCATGCCTGGGTGGGGGTGGGAGCACAGAGCTCAGCGGGGCAGGCTGTAGGCATGGCAGGGGGACCCTCCACACACTTACCCCATGGTGCACAGCCCCTGCCAATAGCAGCAGTCGGCATGTGCTTAGGGCCTGTGCAGATGCTGCCACGTGGCTCTGGCCAGCGCTGCACATGGTGCAAGGAGCGCAGCCAGGCTGGCCCGTCTCTGTTGCATGGAGCTCTGCACAGGCGCATGCATCTCCTTCTCCTGGCACTCCCGCACTGCCGGAGGAACCTCATGTGATGGAGCCACCTGCCATTCCTGCCTTCTGCTGTGCAGATCCCAAGACTCCGCCGAAAGTAGAGGGGAACCCAGCCACCTGGTTCCTGTCAGAGCCCCAGGACCTGCACAGTAGGGGGTGAGGAAGGCAGCCAGCTCCATCACGTGGGACTTCCCCGGTGGTGTGCGAGTGGTGGGAGCCGCACGTGCGCTGTGGGGAGCCCCATGCGATAGAGGCAGGCTGGCCTGGCTGCCTCCTGCTGCTGCTACTGCTGGCAGGGTCTGTGCACCATGGGGAGGTCCCCACACTTCTCCCCCACCCTCCCTCACACCCCACAAACACCACACACCCACACCCTGTGCCAACAGCCCCCTCACATGCATCCCCCACATACCCTATTGCCTCCCCCACACACAGCCCTTATACCCACCCACAACCACACCCCACACCTCCTACACACAATATACAAGAGTAGGACTTGATTTTTAAATTATTATGCTATCACCTCTATATACAATATGCAAACACAAATCACGACAAAAAAAATGTTTGTGGCAGAATATGTTATAGTAGGTGTTTGACATTTAGAATATGATTTGTTTTTTTTTTCTGGTTCCAAGATAGCAATCCTCCCTTGCCAAAAGGAGTACTTTAGGGGAGGGGGTGGCCACAAGGGGGCAAGGGGAGGGACTTCCAATGGCAAAGGTCAGGGGTTGGGGCAGGATTTCTGGTCCTAAAATGGTGACCAGGGGGGCGGGGCTATCTTTGTGGCCCTTCACAGCTCACCAAAACTTGTTAAGCGGCCTTCCAGCTGAAATTGCCCACCCCAGTTTAGGACCTGGGGTGCACTTGACATCCTTCTTGATGGCTTCTTCTCCTACACCCACAATCCAGTCCAGTAGTATTTAAACACAAATGACAAAATACGAGCATCTGCTCTCAAACAAAAGGTTCCCCAACTCTGGGTCAACACCACAACATGCAATGAGCTACAACAGAAGGTCTCCAAATGCTTTTCTGCTCCTTGGTGGTGCAGGGGCTTCCTTGCAGCTTCTCTGCAACTTGGAGTCCTTTGTCCTTGGCCAGGCCCCTTTCCTCCCCAGAGTCCTGTTTCTTGCAGCCTGTAGGGTCAGACTTCCCACCTTGTGTCAGGCCCTGGGCTTATATGCCATTCTCTGGGTCACCCAACCCACTACTACTGCCCCAGGCCTGTCAATCACTGGCAACACCTGCAGGGAGTGGCCATTTTATTAAAGGGCCCTCTGCCATCATCAGTTTTCCAAGAGGCTGGAGCCGGCCAGCTAATTCCTAACTCCCCTCTCCTTCAGTGATGGGGTAGGGACCTCATTACAGAGAGTTCGCCCATTCTTGAAATGGGAAGGAAAGTTTTGTCAGTTCAATAAGCCTTGCTAATATTCTGGTGCAGCTATGGCGACTTGGTGTTTTGAGGCGCAGAATTATGAAAATCCTTCTTTGATTTGTTGAAGTGATAAAGGTTTACTCCAGAAAACAGATAACAGTAAAGGCAAGATGTCTGAGACCATGCCAGAATGTAGGTGGGGGAGCTTGCACCAAAACCTGCTTGCCCAATGGAATTTCAAATTTGCTTAAACCTGCTTAACTTTACCTTTCTCCCAGCAAAACACTTTCTATTGCAAAGTCCCCCTTGGCATCGGCTATCTGAGTCTTAACTCTGCTATTCTCCTCTCCCCAGAGCATTATCCCAGTTCATCCTACACACTGACAAGTGGATCAGGGTGGAAGCAATGGGGAAGCACCAGGATCTGGTATCAGCAGGGTTCTGGAGGAGGGGGTGATGACAAGCAGACTGGGATCCTCTCACAGAAGTGACTACTTTGTAGCACAGATGTATCCAAGTTAGCTTGAGTACTAGTAGCAGCTGAGATGCAGCAGCACAGAACTCGGCACGGGTCAATTTCCCCTGATTTTTTTTTTGAGAACTCCATCACAATGTACATTGAGAACAGGCCATGATCCTGCAAATACTTAAGCATGTGTGCAACTTCAGTAGGCCTACTCATGCTGAAAACAAAGCTTGATCGCATGTGTTTGCGGAACTTGAGACTAAAGTTGCAGAAGGAAGAATAGCAAAGTCAGGAAATGGCAAAGTTAATGTCATCCAGAGGAGTCTTCACTCTTGAGGGCACATATTATAATAAGGGTTCTCAAACTTTTCCATAGCATGACTCACGCGTGAATCAGGAATTTGTCAGAGACTACCTCCACTCCTGTTCACAAGAGTGCAGACCAACCATCTTTCTCATTCATCAACAACTAATGTTCCCATAAGAATTATAGCAGTTGTTTCCATGGAAACAATATTGGAAAAGTAATTACTACATACAGTGCTGTCTGGCAACTGGCAGCTATACTCTGTAGTTCCCTAGGAAGTGCTCCATAGGCTTCATTGTGGGAATGGCTGCAGTCTGCATGATTGCATCCTAACTTTGCAGCGGGTTTCATTAATGCTGAAGCTGAAGAAAATACCATGAATGGGTTGGAGGAAGTCACTGAACAAGGCAGTAGAACTGTCATCCCTGCTTGTATTTTATAGTCTAGATTCTTTTTTCAGGTGCAAAAGGGTAAATTTGAAGTGAATTCCTTGGTGTGAACTTACACTAAATATACCAAGGTATAAGAACAAAATCGTCCTCTAGTTTCTGGAACACATGTTGTAGTTCACTGCGCACCTGGAAAGAGGTGTGGAGTCTGGGTCAGTGTGAACTCCTTTAACAAAGAGTGTAAACATTTATTCAGATATAATCTCTATTCAATTGCTATAATAAAATTAATTCTAAGTACCTATAAATCATGGTATTTGATTTTGGAGGTTTTATCACGGAAAATCAGAGCTCCCCCTGCTGCCTTAGCTCACTGGAATGCAGGTCCAGGCCCCTTGCTCTCAAGCAACAGCCTCCCCAGACTTGCTAGGGCCCCTTGCCCCCCACCCACAGCCCTCTGCCCCCCCCCCAGCCCTGCTGGAGTGGACCCTCAGCTGCCACAGCTATGAGGCAAGTGACCCGGGTCTACAGTGGGGGCGGCAGCGTGAGGTTGTTCCCTTTGCTGCTCTGGGATGAGCAGGGGGAAAGTTGTCAGGACAGTGCAGGGCTTGCAGTAACAGCAAGGAACTTCCCCTCCTGGCCCTGCTCTGTCTTGCCACTCCCGGTCCACTCTGCTGGGCTGCAGAGGTAGAGAGCAGCAGGGTGGGTGGGGAGCCCAAGCCTACAGCAGGCAGCCTGCCCCTGCTCTGTGAACAGATCTGGGGGGCATGAGTCCCTCCTGCTCCCCTGGGAGTGCACGCAGTGGAAGGAAACTGTCCCCCCCACAAACCACTTGTGGCCCAGTCAGTGGCAATGCATAGGGGGTGCATGGGGAAATATGTGCATCCCCTGAGAGTGCTGGTGCACCACCTGACAGCCAGCATTCCTGGGCAGGAGGGGCAAGTGAGAGCTCTAGTGCCCCCCCGAGAGTGCCGGCCAGGGAGTGGGAACGCCAGGAGAAGTGGTCCCCCTGCGGCCGATTGCGCTCATCCAGAAATGTCAGTGATGTGCTCAGAAGTGCCAGTGGTGCGCTACTGCCACTTGCAGGTTGCAATGCCGCCAATTGGTCTTGGGCTTGGTAAAAGCTTGTTTTTCAAAAAAAATACAGTTTTGAACCATGTTTGGCTAGGCAACTCCCTGAGCAAGCTCTGCTTGGGAATTGATGGAATTTAGTGTGTTACTTTGCTTAAATTAAAAAAAAAGTTAAAGCCCTGGTAGTAATACTTAAACCTATGGTGGTAAATTACTAGTTTTAAGTAGTTGTAGACATTTTGCTATCATTTGTTAGTTTTTCCACTGAGCTTTTTTTTATTTATTTACTTTTTTACTATGGGTATAGTATAACAAGTTAGTAGTAGTATTCAGTTTGGAAGAACCAAGCAGGGACATGAGAATATGTAGTTCAGCTAATTCCCCTTTTTGTGTATTGCAGTATGAGATGTACACTATTGAAAGGAATGCTGAACGGACAGCATCAGCAGGCAGACTCTTGTATGACATGTAAGTAACAGTGAGATTTTTTTTTGTTTAATTCTCTTCTGAAAGCTTATTTGAAATGTAGCTAGTCAGAGAGCTCTAGAAACACAGCATCATACTTTTATCATAAACCGTTCATATAAGAATTTCCAAAAATTTGATGCTGTTATGACGCAATCAGTCATTTGTCTGGATACAAATCAGACCTTACTGTCTTTTAAAAAACAAAAGCCATCCTGAAAAGTGAAACACTTTTTTGCATTTCTCCACATTGATGCTTTCATAGTTATGCTTCTATTTTGAAACAGATTGGGAATAGTTCTAACTTTTTTGTCTGACACTTTATCCCAGGTTTGTGAATTTTCCAGACCAACCAGTGGTGTGGAGAGAGATTAGCGTTATTACATCGGCCTTACGAAATGACTCTCAGGATAAGCAGACCCAGTTTTTAAGAGGTAAGAGCCACTAATTCACTGGAAGGACTGTAGTAGGAATCTGGAATCAAACCCCAGGTTATCAATCCAGTTTAGCAACTGCAAGTTCCAGTGTGGTGAGCTCCCTGTGTTTATTGGGACTCATAGCCAGTTCAGCCTCAAAAGAGACACAAGGGATGAAATGAGCTAATAGCTGACATTCAGTAAGGAGCAAGCCAGATGAGAAAGCCGAAATTTTTAACAAATTCTTTGCCTCTGTTTTCTTGGACAGGGACCAGGACAGCTCTCCCACCATAGGTAGGGGCAATCTTGGGGATAGTACTGCCAGGCCTCGGGCCTGCGCAGAAGTAGTTAGGGATCTTCTGGAAGGGCTGGATGTTTTTAAATCTGTGGGCCCTGATGCCTTCCACCCACAGGTGTTGAGAGAGCTCGTGGGGGTCATTGCTGTGCCCTTGGCCCAGCTGTACGAGCGATCATGGTCCACGGGCCAGGTGCCCGGAGATTGGAAACTAGCTAATGTGGTCCCCATCTATAAGAAAGGGAGAAAGGAGGACCCAGGAAACTATAGGCCCATAAGCCTCACATCAGTCTTGGGGAAAATCCTTGGAAAAAATTATCAAGGATCACATCTGTGAGGGGCCAGCGGAGAAGATCATGCCCAGAGGAAATCAACATGGGTTCATCAAAGGTAGGTTCTGCCAGACCAACCTGATGGCCTTTTATGACCAGGTAACTAAATCCCTGGATGATGGTGTCACCATGGATGTAGTCTTTCGGGACTTTAAGAAGGCGTTTGACACTGTCTCTCACTCCATTCTCATTAATAAATTGAGCGACTGTGACACTGATGCCTACACAGTTGGATGGGTCAGAAATTGACTGATGGGGTGCACCCAGAGAGTGGTGGTGAATGGGTCGTACTCGACCTGGTGGGATATGAATAGTGGGGTCCCCCAGGGCTCAGTCCTGGGGCCTACACTGTTCAACATCTTCATCAGCGACTTGGACGAGGGGATGGAAAACACATTGTCTGAGTTTGCAGAATTCACCAAGATGTGGGGAGAGGTAGGCACACTCGAAGGGAGAGAGAGGCTGCAATTAGTTTTAGACAGACTGCAGAAGTGGGCAGATGGTAATAGGATGGGCTTCACTGTGGATAAGTGCAGGGTGCTGCACCTGGGGAGAGAGAATCCACAGCATACATAAAAGCTGGGGAGCTCCCCCTTGAGAGCACAGAGGCGGAAAGGGATCTTGGAGTCATTATTGACTCCAAGATGAACATGAGCCGCCAATGTCAGACCACAGCCAGGAAAGCCAACCGCACCTTGTCGTGCATCCAAAGATGCATCTCAAGCCAGTCAAGAGAGGTGATACTGCCCCTCTACGCGACATTGGTCCGGCCTCAATTGGAGTACTGCATCCAGTTCTGGGTACCGTGCTTTAAGAAGGATGTGGCCTGCCTTGAGAGGGTTCAGAGGAGGGCCAGCTGCTTGGTTGGAGGACAACAGGGCAGGCCCTATGAGGAGAGGCTGAGGGACCTGAACCTGTTCAGCCTCAGCAAACGGAGGCTGAGGGGGAATTTGGTGGCTGCCTACAAACTTGTTAGGGGAGATCAGCAGCAAATAGGAAGGGTCCTATTCTCCCCCAGCACCACCTAGGGTGATGAGGAACAATAGCCAGAAGCTGCTGGAGAATAGGTTCAGGTTAGAGAGTAGGAGGCACTATTTCACTGTTAGGGTGCCTGGGATCTGGAACCAACTTCCTAGGGAAATGGTCCTTGCTCCTACCATGGGTAAATTCAGAAAGAGGTTGGATGAACACCTGTCTGGGGTCATGTGATCCCAGCGTGTGCTCTGGCCAGTGGCGGGGGGTCAGACTAGATGATCTGTTTAGGTCCCTTCTGACCCCTAACTACTATGAAACTATGAAACTACTTGCTCTGCTTCTCTATTAGCAGCCAGCCCTTGCTAATGAATTAATGTTGGCTAGCAGATCATTTGACAAACCACAGGTAGTGTAACTTGCACTTGAGTCTGGCAAACTGGCTAAGGACATGCACTATATTAGTTAGTGGAGTCTGTGGTGTGGGTAGAGAAGAAGAGTTTGTATAAAATCTGTGAACACAGTGTAGTTCCAAACATTCATAAATATCTCCCAAAACATGTATCAGGAATATGTAGAATTCTACTATTGAGCCAGACTCCAATAAATAAATAGAATGGCTGCAGTATGTCAACGCTGACCTGGGCCTTTACTTGAGATAGATTCTATCAGAATTTTATAAAGGATGTTATAGGAGATGGTGGCCTGATAAACAAATTATTTATCAAAATGCTTAGTTAATGATTACAAATCCAAATGGGGATTCCTGAAGATGCAATCACATATCTTAAAGTAACAAATATTAAATGATTATAACCCCAATATTCCTGTGCACCATAATAACATAATTTTTTAATTTAAATTGGCTTTATTTAACCAACAGCTTTTTCCTGACAACTGTATTGTTCTAGATATAAGGCAACCCCGTGTTTCAGGTTCAGTTTTTGGAAAAACAGCTTTTTCCCTGAACACAAGTTTGTGTGTTTAATACAGATAAAGCCCCTGCACTGCTGCTGCTGCTGTTATAAATTCCACAGAAGAATCACAAAACAAAGGAAAGGACTGAAAGGGTTAAATTCACTGAAAATACTCAAATAAAAGGTGCAGTGAAAAAATTCTGGTTCTGTATTTTTACTGCATGAGCAGAGATACTGCAAGGACAAAAGCCAAGCCTGTAAGGCTAGGGACAGACATTCAAAAATCCCAAGCCTGAATTGATTCAGTCTCTGCAGGTTAGTCTAACCTGTAGAGAGTGAACTGATTTATAAGTGGATAGACATTCAGTTTTTATTCCGGAAATGCAGGCAAGTGCCTACAATGGCTCAGACCAGAAGTGAGAGTGCGGGGGGGGGGGGGGGGGGAGAATTAACCCCCTCCCTGTCCCCTTAGCCTTAATGGGGTCATGCTGGGACAGCTGCGGTGTCTGCCGGTGGGACAGGGAAGGGAATGGGGGAGTAAAACTCCTCCATGCTTGCATTCCCTGGGACACCCTGACAGAGGCTGCTGCCCCTCCTCCTCCCCTTCCCCTTGCTGCTTCAGTGGCGGAGGAGGGGGGCATGGCTAGACACTGTCCTGCCGTGGCCCCATTAAGGCTAAGGGGGTAGGGAGGGGTTTAATTTCTCCCTCTGGTCCTTCGGGCCCCAGGGACCACATCTGGGGTCTGGCAGCCCTGGCTGCCTGCTCGTCCACAGACAGGCAGACTCTGACTGCGGCAGGTTGTGGGGAAAGGGATGAAAGAAAGAATTAACCCCCTCCCTGCCCACTTTTCCTTAACAGGACCATGCCCCCATCCCTGCTCGGGCTAGAGAGTAAAGGGGCGGGGCCAGCCCTGCCTTCGGGAGAAGAGAACACAGCCCTGCTGGGATGCTGCGGAACTCTGATTTAACTTAAAACCAGGAAGGGGTCTGGGACAGAAGTTTGACCCAAATCAATTAGGTCTGATACTACATTCCACCAGGTTTATCATAAACCAGTTTCAGCCATTTTGAAACTGGTTTATGTGTACTGAGCTTCTGTTCTGTTACGGATTTAAACCAGTTTCTGATCGCTTACATCAGCTTATGTGTAACTTCTGTCCCTAGCCCAAAGGAGCAATTATAGGTCAACCCTGCCTATAAGTCAAATGCAATGTTGTTATGGCTTTCTTTGGAGAAGGAGAATGTAGGCTTGTAATCAGAATAATCAAGTTAATTGAGTATGCTTGTTCTCCCAAATGTCAAAATAGGTTCTTTATTCAGTACCTGATACTTCTGGCAAGAACAGCATAATATTACCTTTGTAGCTCTAAACAATAAGATGACCTCCCCCCTTTATTTAGGAGAATGGCAATAACTGTAGTCTAAGACTGAGTTAACCAGTCAAGGGCTGCAGGAGATAACTTAAGAAGTTCTGTTATTCCTCCAGAAAAAGAATCTATTGAGTGGTCATTTATTATATGCTCAGTTCATTGAAACTTGCCACATTCATATAATGGAATTTCTTTAAATTGCCACTTATGCATCAGGTACACACGCCTGCTGTGTGATGTCTTGATAAAACTAAGGATCAGCCGTTACCTGTTCTTTTTTTATCCTAAGTTAAGACACACTGGGTGCATCCACACTTGCATGGACATTTGGTTCCCTGGGGACAACTAGTAGCGGCACACCTTGTGCTGCCGTTAGTTGTCCCTGGGGAACGCCTGTGCCATGCACCCTCTGCCGCATAGCAGGTTACTTCAGGTGGGATAGGGGGAGGATAGGGCCAGCGCTGGGCTGGCCCCAGCTGTCTTACCTGGGGTTTTGGGGGCCTCCTGGGGTTGTAGAAGTGGCAATCCTGCTGTGTGGAAGCCTAGTCAGCTGCCAGAGTGTGGCTTTGGATGGCTAGGCTCCAGTTTTGAGTGGCGCACGCTGCCCCCTCAAGCGCCACTCTGCTTTTTTTTTTCTGTGGGTTTTTTTGACCCCTGGATATCTCGGGGTCAGAAAAAACAACCATGTGCTGCTCCCTTGCAGTGCAGAGAACAACTGAACGTGCAGTATGTGGTGCTGCAGACGCATACCACATGGCTGCAATTGTTTGAACATGGCCATTGAAGGGGTTTTTTTAATTTCAATATCGGTTTTCCTTTTCTAGGTTTATTTGAGACTCTTCCTGGTCGTGTCCAGTGTGAAATGTTACTGAAAGCCACTGAGCAGTGTTTTAATACTCTGGAACGGGCGGAAATGCTATTGCTGTTGCTACGGCGCTTCCCAGAAACTGTGGTACAGCACGGGGTAAGATAAAACTAGCTCCTTATCACTGTTCACTTGTCAGCCTGGTTTTGCAGACAACACCTGAAAGTCATTGGTTTGTGAAAATGATTCGATATTTTTAATTCTGACCTTGTAGCTATCAATGCAGACAGCTGTCAGATGCTGTCATTACTATACCTTCTGAACATCCAGTAAAAGATGAGCTTAAAATAAACAGAGGCAAACAAAATAATATTTTGCATTGTAAAATCCATAGAAGAGTCCATATTTAATGTAAGCTTGGACCACAAAAGAGGAATATGGAAAATCATTGTAATCTCATGTTAAAATGAAATTTAGTGTCCAAGGGAGGGACGCTGTTTCAGTACTTCACAGTTAACTCTAATCTAGAGAAGAGTGGGAGAAAGTGGAATTGTAGATTGGTACGCTTGTAAGGGGCCTCAGGGATAACATAGTCCAGTGATTCTCAACTTTTTTTGTACCAGGACCCATTTATAAACATAGATGGCCAGTACTGACCCAGTGCCCCTCACTCCCAACCAACTGCCCCCAGGCCCCAGCACCCCCATGTGTGGGGCAGAGGGACCCCAAACAGCTCCTTGCAGGAGCTGGGCTTCAATGGCCATGTCCAGACAAGTGCAGCCATGTGGTATGTGTCTGCAGCACCACATACTGCACGTTCAGTTGTTCTCTGCACTGCAAGGGAGCAGCACATGGTTGGTTTTTTGACCCCTAGATATCCAGGAGTAAAAAAAACCCACAGAAAAAAAAAAGCAGAGTGGCGCTTGAGGGGGCAGCGTGCGCCACTCAAAACTGGAGCCTAGCCATCCAGAGCTACACTCTGGCAGCTGGCTAGGCTTCCGCATTGCCACTTCTACAACCCCAGGAGGCCCCCAAGACCCCAGGTAAGACAGCTGGGGCCAGCCCAGCTCTGCCAGCTTCCAAGGGAAAAGCCATGGGTTTTTTTTCCTTTAAAGGAGAATCCATTTTTAAAGTTTGTTAATCCGTTTTTTTAATTTGTTCGCGACAGTTTCAAATACTCCTGGGACTCGCTTTTGAGTTGCGACCCATGAGTGGAAAAACACTGATCTAGTCCAACCCACTGCACAGCTGCAAATGTGCTACTCCTAAACCATCTGGGATATCTATCCATTACTTACTTGAAAGTATCCAAGAAAGCAGATTCTACAACTTCCCTTGGCAGATTGTTACACTGTGTTGACAGTTGTATAACTAAGTTGATGTCTATATGTACTGCAATATTGTTGCAACATAATTACATACACACAACTTGATCTTGGACTGTTTGTCCCTGACATTTCCTTCATAAAAACTAAAAGGTGATGGTTTAACTTTAAATTATAATTGAAAGTTGCAAAGTTGCTTGGGGTGGCAGCCTCAAGAAGTGAGGAAATGCTACAGATATTCTTCTGAATGTGCTAATTAGTTAGTTTCATTTGCACCACTTTCTGCACAGGTGGGCCTGGGAGAAACATTATTAGAGGCTGAAAGTATTGAAGACCAAGAATCCCCAGTTAATTGCTTTAGGAAATTATTTGGTAAGTAAATCCGCTTTTTATTATAGGGCTGTATAGTAAAGCTTAGTACCATCTGCTAAGCAAAACTTAGTACCATCTGCTAAGAACTATTCAGCCCAAGTTGGTATTAATTAAGTGATGTACGTTCAAGGAGTTGGCAGTCCTGTCAGTAGTCATGCAGTGAAGGTCTTTTATTTGATCTATTACCTTTATGCCAAAAGAGATTTAGATGGTGTTTATATAGCTTCTGTTTGTAAAATGGTAATTCCGTCAATTCTTCTATACTCTAAATTGTTAACAGATGCAAACACTGAAGACCTGCCTAGACAGGGGAAACTTACTGACCAGTTCTGAAATCATATGAAGCCAATTTAAGGTGGCTTGACCAATGTTTAGGGAACTTATTTCAATACACTCAGGTCAGGGAGCTGCTTCATTTGAAAACATGTTAGTCCACCTTAAACCAGGTCAACTTGGCTTGAGCAGGTCTTAAAATCAGAATAAATTGAACTGATTGTCAAACTGGTAAAAAAAAAATGTGGCATATACAGGTTCCATGCAGCAGTTTATGGCTAACTGTTGTGCTACTTGCCTAGATGGAAGGTTCTGGAAATGTGTATGGTTAGGTTTGGTTTTACTGTTACTTGTGGAGGCTAAATAAGGGTCCAAACTTAACGTGGATGTTTTTTCACCTTTTAGTTTGTGACGTTCTTCCTCTAATAATTAACAACCCTGATGTTCGGCTTCCTGCCAGTTTGTTGTACAAATACCTGAACAAAGCAGCAGAATTTTACATTAATTATGTGACTAGATCTACACAAACTGAAAATCAGTACCAAGGTAAGAACACTTTTTTTTTTTTTTTGTCAGATGACATTGAAATCTGTTATGGAGAAGATAAACAGTAAAGAGACCAGTGTAAATGAACAGATGACATTTTATGACATTTCATGTCATATATACCCACAGAGTTCAGCAGTAGAGATGCGGTTAGCCATATTAGTCTGAAAACAGGCAGACGGTAGAACAGGGTGGCACCCTAGAGCAGTAGTATTCATTGTGGGGTACCATGGCACATTGGGATGCCACAAGATCCTTTTGAGGGTGCCATACAGTGCAAGGAGAAAAGCATTTGCTCTTCTCTGCCGATCTCTGTTCAAGGAGATAAGTACAGGCTTGGCTTTGGGTAAGTTAATGCTTGTCCCTGCTGGCCTGTGTGAGGAGCTAAGTTCTTGCTCCTTCTTTCCTTCCTCTGTTGAGGAGCTAAGTAGTAAATACATTTGTTAGTGAAAGTTGGTGCTGTTCAGTTCATAGACATTATGGAAGGGTGCTGGGAGCCTTAAAAGTTTGATAACTACTGCCTTATGCCTCACTGAGCCAGTTTGTAGCAACAGCCTACTTCATCAGATGCTGGAGTCAGAGTAGGTAGTAGGTAGGTAGTAGAGTAGTACTATTTCATCAGAGTGAGAGTGAGAAGATCAGATTTTGCCACTATTTAGTGGTGGACATTTGCTTGCTTTAAGGTATGAACAGCCAAGAGCTGCTTATACTTTCCCATCACCTTGGACAGGCTTTCCGAGGGCTTGAGGGGCCTGATCTTATGCGCCCAGGGAATTCTCTTGTAGGATTGGACTCCTCATGCCCCTGGGAGCACCTGCCCAGTTTTTTTCTGCTTACAGATATGTGCCAGTTTAACACTCTGGAACAGTCCCTAGATGACAGATGAGGAAGAACTTATCCCTTTCTTAAACACAAGATAAATGTAAAAGATGCTGTCACAAATTATGTTGAATATGACCGATTATGCTTTATCAGATAATGAACTAACCAGAATGTTTTATGTAAATCAGTAGGGTTGGTAAGTATGGAGTGCACTGACTAGTAAGACCTACAGTGATCTTTCAGGTATTCCCCTGATTTATTAACCAGACTTCACTGCACTTCCCCCTCTCCTCTGACCACACAGGTTCACAAGATTCCTCTGATCTCATGTCTCCAAGCAAGCGTAACTCTCAGAAGTATGTAATAGAGGGTCTGACTGAGAAATCATCTCAGATTACAGATCCGTGGGAGAGGCTGTTTAAGATACTATCTATTGTGGGAATGAGGTGTGAATGGCAGATGGAGAAAGGGAGAAGGTGAGAAATTGATCCCTTATCATAGTTGGCTGTCTAAATTACTGACCCTCAAAGAGTTTTTCTTTTCAATATTTCAATAAAAATGGACTATAAAATAAGTTGAATTTTAGGCATTTTATATTATCTCAGTTCAGTATTTTTTGGAAGCATCCAATAAAAAGCTGGGGCATAGGCTCTGTGGACCTTTAAACTCTACTTAGAAACATATTGGCTCAGGAGCTTGATTTACCATTACAAAGCTCCTCTTTGATAACAAAAGACATGGATGGCTGCCACTGAACTTCATCAAGAATCTGCTTCATGCATGAGCACTCAATTGCAAGCGCAGATTAAAAACACTAATTCAACACTATTTAAGTACAGTGCTGAACAGAGTTGCTCTCCTAGATGCATCAGTTTCCTTGCTGATTATATTGTGTTTTTTACTAGGGCAGCATCTGTGTTTTTTCTCCTTCCCAATGTCGTGACTATTACCAAATTTGAAATGCATAGTTGCATATGCTTTTCTTTGGTTTAGAAGTCTTTGTAATACCTTGTATTGTTTTTTTATTTTATCCCTCAGAAGTTTTGGTGATATCTTACACAGAATGAAAGACCTTTGCAGATACATTAGTAACTTTGATAGTGAAGCCCATGCTAAGTATAAGAATCAAGTAGTCTATTCAGCAATGTTGGTCTTCTTTAAGAATGCGTTCCAGTATGTCAGCAACATCCAGCCCTCTCTCTTCCAAGGTTAGTGTTAAAGACTAATGTGAAAAGATCTTCCAGATATTAACAATGTAACTTTTTCTGGAATCATTATTTTAAGCAAGAGAAATTTTTTCTTCTAAAGGTACATTTTGAGTCATAAAGCTTCTGGCATAGCTTCTGTTGTTGCACTTAAGGTTGTTGTTCCAGCTTCTGTTAACCCTCTTCCTTTTTTTATTATTGCTCATAGTAGTCTCGTACCTAATCTCTTAGAGCTTAAATTTTCCATGCATGCATGGAGTCCAGAGGCAATTTGGAAAATTTGACAAAATTAGAGGGGCTGTTTTTAAGTTATGAATACATGAAAAAAGACTTTCTTCTCTATGTTCTGTTAATAAAATACAGACAATTCAATAACATTTGACATTAGAAACTTCAGAGTTGGCTTGTTTTATACAGCTCATTAAACATTTTTTCTTCAGGGCTTATTCCTTAAGTCATTTAAAAGTTGAATGTTTAACATTTGCATCTTGGTCTCAATTTTTCCCCAATGAAATCTAAAACTAGAGCATACCAGAAAGTTTGAGATTCCCTGAATTGGTCACAGTTTGCTTAGATTTTTAGACATGGTCCAGAAGCTGAGGAGGGAGATGGTTGAAACTCTATTTTGACTGGCTTGCAGAGGCTATATTTGAGAGTTACCAAGCCAAATTGCTTCACTGGCCAGAACATCCAAGCCCCATAAGCAGCATTTATTCCCTCCTGTTTCACCTACACCCAAGGAAATTCCTTGCAAACGTTCCTATTGAAAAACAGGGCATTCATAAATCAGGACTTGTTGCATTAATACGGAAAGCAGAAGTTTAAATTCTCTTCATTTGTCCTTGTGATTACATGTTTTTTTTTTTTGTTAAATTTCATAAATTATGTTGAATGATTAAATATGCAATATAGCACAATAACTTTACATAAAGTACACTACCATTTAGAAATCATTGCATATCTGTAGATTGTAAGGCTTAGTGATTTTAAACAGCAAATCATATTTTTTAAAAAGCAGTTTGGTAATTTTAATGTTTTATGAATTCATCCAGTGGATTTCTTTTTTTCCCATTGTTTGATCAATTAAGAATGAGAAAAGTAAAAGACATGTGAGACTATGAAGTACTTGAGCCATGAATCAGCCATATGTGCAAGTTCCAGATGCCTTTGATTAAAAAGGAAGGATATATGCACCTGGTAGTCAGAAAACAGGGCAGAAGATCAGCTGTGCAAGTGACTTACTGTGTAGAGATGTTATTTTCAAACTGCAATCTGCAAAGCACTTGCTGGGGGTCCAGAGTCAGTTGGCTAGCTACATGCTGTTGACTTTCCTCCTTGTTTCCAGCTAGCAAATCAATTTAAGAAATAATAAAATACATTGAACTATTTTGTAATATTAGTTTCACTTGGAAGTAATTGCTGCCATGGCTATGGAGATGGTATTCGATCATTAATAGGAAGAGAGATGGTCCATGCGCAGTCAGTCTCAAACTGGGAACCATGCTATGAAAATGTTTGGAAATCTTAAGGTGTAAAGATTTAAGTGAAGTAGATTCAATTAAATAATATGAAAAAAGACAAAAGGCACGGAAAGCCTTTTATAATCTAAAAAGGAGAGGGAAAAGATTATGGCTGTTCAGTTGAAACAGCAAAGCTAGGTACAGACATTCAGAAACCTGAGGCATAATCGATCTAAGTTACGCAGTTTTCTGTAAGCGACATAGTTTAGATTGGTAGTGAACATAACACGTATTTGCCCTTTGAGGGGAGAGGCTGGGGCAAGGGGGGACAAATCTTAGACCAAAATCTCAGACTGGTTTTAAAATGGGTTCTACCATTTTAAAACCAGTCCATGTGCCAGACTTCTGTTTTGGGTACAGACTGGTTTTGTGTGACAAGCTTCTGTTCTGCTATGGTGACCGGTTTCTGATCACTTATATCAGTAAAAATGTAAATGTGTGTTCCTGGTCCAAATGAAACTATACCATGATAGACCTCTATAACACAATGTAATCATAGAAAAGTAGGGCTAAAAGGCTAGGGACAGAAATTACACATAAACTGATATAAGTGATCAGAAACTGGTTCTGATTTTAAGTTAAATCGGTTTATTGAACTTCTGTCCCAAATCCCCTCCAGATTCAAATTAATTCACAGGCCTCTAGCATCCCAGGATGCTTTGCACCTCCCCCGCAAGTCCCCACTCTTAGAATGGGCTTTGGCCTAAGCTGTTTGCTTCAGCCAAGCAGGGGGGCATGCTGTAGCACCCCCTGGCTTCTGGCCTGTACCACTGCACACTTGTGGCCGCATTTCTGGAATTAGAAGTGAATGTTTTTCACTTGCTTATTGGTTCAATCTGCAGCTTGGACTAACCTGCAAAGATTGAATATCCATTTTCGCCTCGGGCTTGCTTAGTGTTAGAAAGTAGCCAAAGGGCCCTCAGGAGGTGGTCTGAGTCCAACCTACTGCTCAAGGCAGGATCATTTTTATAATGGTTTGGAGAAAATCAGTTGGTTGAATCCTATTTACCCTGTTTTATGCAGAGCAAGTAAACTTCCAAGAGCATTGAAGGCAACAGACTTAAAACTATGCACTTGTTTTGCCCAGTTCATTATTAACCTGTGGATCTCATTGTCATAACAAATTCTGAGATTCCTCTCTGCCTACCATCAGTATGATATCTGAGTGCTGAACAGTTAAATTCTATATGCTGTGTTTGGTAGTGTATCTAAAAAGTTCTGATCCTGTTGTCTAAGATCCTAAGATACTTTCTCTTGCTTTCTTGTTTTATACATTCATATCTCTCTTGTGATTGGGAAGCTTCCAAACTGGCAGCTGATTACTCTGCAAACACCAGTCCCTTGTCTCCATTTGCAAGTGGTTTGTCTCTGTTTCTCACTGAGTTTCATCCTCAGTTCTGTTAGCGATGGGTCAGGGAAATGCAATGGTCTTGGTGCCTTGTGCCTGGTCAAAGGAGTGCTGTCCTGTGCAGCTGTGCCCCAAGCTATTCAATGATGCCTTTGAAGATTAGAACTAAGTCTTTGCATTAGCATCAGAAATGAAATGGATGCAGAGAGTAAGGGTAACGTGCGTTTTTAGTAGCTCAAGCCACTGAAGCAGCATAGTAATAAATCACGTGCCTCATCAGCAGAGGCCTCCATTATGCCTCCACCTAATTTAACCTTCTTCCTACCCTGAGTATCTCTTCAGTCTTTCTAGGTTCATTTTGGAAAGTTCTGCATCAAGGTGGCGATCTTGCCCAAGTGGTGCAATATCTGTATTGTAACCCAACTTGCATGCTTGTAGATATTAGTAACAAGGACCCAAGGCATCCAGCCTTTATCCAGGTAGTCTGGAGAGGGTACTAAGATTTGACCTGGGGATTCTGCAAGCAAGGGGTTGTGGAGAAGAGGATCAATTGTCAAGTGCAACTTTCCAGATCCTGTTTGGAGTTATTGCAATTCTGTATAACTTATTTCAGCCAGATTATACAAACAGATGAGAAGCATTTTGTGAGTAACTGTGTTGAAGGCAGAGAGCCCAAGGAGTATGAGCAATGAGACTAGATCTTTATCCATTGTGAAAGAGAAGCGGTCCATTAACCCCACCATAGCCATCTACTTGCTTCTCACTGGACTTAAATCTGATTTCAGAATATAAAAGATAATGGCCTCAATCAACACACCAGTCAAAATTGTATTGACATTTCTATGAAAGGTACTCAGCTACCAGGTAGGCAGCCTCATACAAACCTTGATGGTAGGACCTGGGCCTCTCAGGAGCTGTTTTAAATCAGAGTACGAGGTGGAGCAGAGTGACACAGGGCAGATTGCTGAGGAGCAGCTTTCTGTGTACAGGAAAGGTTTCTGGGGAGAGGAGCAAGCCAAGCTCTGTCTCTTCCTGCATGAAGGAGATGGGGGGTACCAACTATAATACCTCAAACAGTGGACAGTTCCAGCTGCTTCAGAAGAAGGTGTGTCAATCCACTGCAGCCTAGTATGAGACAGAATGGAGTGGCAGTTCCTTGGGATCTTCTGGGGTGGAGCTCATTGGGTTCAAGAGGGGAGTAAGAGATTTTCATGAATAATGCCTGCAGCTGTATTAAGTTGAGCACATTAATAAAGAAACATGTCTTACAGATATTTGACACCTTCCTCTGAAGTATTTGACACTGTCCACTGGCTGGGATGTTACATTAGGCTAGAGAGGTTGTTCATCTGATCTAGTCCAGCACATCCCACAATTTGCAGCCAAGTCATTTACTCTCTCTAGGCTCCTGTTTCTCAACCTGTAAAACAGAGCTAATGTGTCATGGACACTATTGTTGCAATGCATCCCACCTCTTGGGTCTGTGTGCTCTATGTGGGCCTCATACAAACTTCATAGCTTTTACCATTTGGAGCCTGTTAAATCCAAAAAAAGACATAGCATGCTACTTCTTGCAAACACTGTTGATTCTCTCTATCATACACTTGCATCCTGTCTGATGAAAATTGGGGAAGCAACTCCTAAGGGACTTCATTCATGCAAGCCCTTGATCTTGCATGTGGCTCTCATGCATCCTTTCCAGTACTCCAGAGTCAGTTCCTGTGTGACATAAGCTCTTCTGATGCCGACATCTGCTGATTCCTGC
>NW_005842249.1:21498-24960 GCF_000455745.1 Alligator sinensis
CTGCTGCAGCATCTGTGGTGCTGAACTCAGCCACACCATTGAGGCTTCTTGTCCTTTTCAGAAAGGATCTGACTACAGTAGTAAAGGAAAGAGCCTACTTATTTTAGCAGGGATGGTACAAGAAACTTCCCACTGGATCCAACAGCTCTGAACCTGCATCAGTGAGAGTTCTTACATGGTGCATGGATTCAAGAGGGACTGTAGCCCTTCGGAGGTCAAGAATTAGTTGTAAGTAATTTCACATAGTCAAGTAGCAGACTGTATGATGAATGAGGCAATTCACACTTCTCTCATTGCTTTCAGGCTGTCTGCAGACTTGGGCAAGAGTCACTGCTGTGGTTGACACTCAGCTTTATTTACAGCAATAAGGGCTAGAAATGCACCTAAAATAACAGCAGTTTAGATTCTGGAGTACAATTATGCAGTAACTCCATGATCTCATTATAAATGGGGCCCTAAGTGTGCTCAGAGTTTTCTGCAAATATAAATATTTCTAGTGGGTTCGTTCAGTTTGTTTGCCCAGTGATACTACCTCCTTCCTTGGCTGATAGAGGTTTTGAAATGGGAAAATTGTTTTCCCACCCTCTCACCCTTTTCTCTGCAGTCATGCAAACCATTATTTTTATTGTAATCTGAAAGAAAAGCACCCTCTTTCAAATACTAGTGGCATCCCATTGCATGTAAAGATGGGGAAGTATCATCTCCATTTTACAGCTGAGGAAACATGTGCTTTCCCAAGATTGCACAGGAAGTTTATGGCACAGCTGGGAGTAGAAACCAGATCTTCGAACTCCCGGTCCTTTGTTTTAACCACAAAACTAGACTTCTATAGGGGCCTAGCAATGGGGAAGGGTATTGGGGTTTGGCAGCCGCATAAAAAGCTTAATCCCACACAGCTGAAGTAAGGGTCAGACCATAAATGAGTTACTTGAGTATGGAAATCTCATGATATAATGACCTCATTTCTTCTTTGAAGCCTCACTGTCTGTCAGGGCTTTGCTTGGATTTCCCATAAAGAGCACCTTGGGAATTTTTCCTTGGTTGCTGCCTTTAGGGCAGTTAGCCAAATGGAACAAATGACTTGAGTTATTTAATGATTGCTTTTAGTTGCAAGTAAATGATGCTTGGAGACAAAATACATGCTACTTTAATGCATCTTGTGACTGCCCTTTTGGAAAGGGATTCTAAGATTTTTCTGACAGATTGCAACTAATCCTGATGTCATACAGCAAAGGCTACGTGATCTCTATCATTAGGTTACTTTCAGAGACAGCTGCATCATTGTCATTGTGTTTTAAATATTTGCACAGTGTTTTTAATTTTTGCATGTGTTCCTCCTCTTTTGAATAAAAATCTCTTGAATTGGGCACTTAGTTAATAAATTCAGTTTCAGGCAACCTTTAATTTATTTGTCAAACCTAGGGCCAAATGCTCCGAACCAAGTTCCACTGGTTCTCCTTGAGGATGTATCTAATGTCTATGGCGATACAGATATCGAGCGCAACAAGCACATACATAAAAAAAGGAAGCTTGCAGAAGGAAGAGAAAAAACAATGGTAATTCCTTTATGCTATTCTGCTCTTGATAGCTTGGGCATTGGAACATAGCCAATTCTGTTTATAATTAAATATGAAAATAGAAAGATTTGGTTTAGAAGCAGCAGAGCAAAACAGTTTGGGGTTTTTTTGCAGTTCTGCAAGTGCTTTGTGTATTATGTGATTTACTTTAACCTTAAAAAGCTGAGCAGAATATGTAGTGGATTTTTCCCCCCTTGCTATATTTTCAGTCAGGATTCTTTGGGTAAAGTGCAGTTGCACTGTATTTTAGTAAATGGGGTTATATGAGTCTTCTACCTCTTCTTAAGGAGTAAAAAATACTTTGTTACAAAATTGCATTTTTGTTCAGCAAAAACATTTTTACAAGAATTATCTGATGTGAAATATGCTTGTATGCATTTAGGTTGGCTGAGATTTGGTTTACAATAGGACTGTGCATCTTCTGAGCAGCCGGGGGCACATTGTCGGGGCCACAAGCTATACAGGCCAAACCAGCGCAAGCTGTGGGCACCTGTGCTCATGTCATGCAGGCGGCCCAGCCCCTACCGTCAGCTCCCCAATTTCAGGCTTCCTCATCTTGCCATGTTTGCAGGTGTCCTGATCTCACCCACAACTCCTAAGCCACAGGCTCACATGCTGCACTATGCCATGTGGGCAATGCCAAGTTGCAGGCTCCCCTAGCACTGTGGGCTGTGCTGTGCCACACCAAACCACTCCCTGAGGCAGGGAGGCTGGAAATGGAAGCTGAAAGGGAGGGGAAGCCTGAAGACCCTGGCTGCTGATGCAGCCAAAACGATGGGAGGAATGACAAGTCGGTGGGAGTCCTAGTTTACAATATGCTTCCTTCAAGAACAACTTAAACCAGTGTAATCTGGGTGACAATACCAGTGTGGCCAAAGGGTAACTGAATGACTTATTTAGAATCACAGGAAAAAAGGCCTGGAAGGGGCCCCAGAAGCTCCTCTAGTCCAGGGTTTCTCAACTGGAAGGTCCTCTAGGTGGGACTCGGGTCACGGAAGCAAACCTGGAAGTGCCACGGCGGAACATTTAGTTTCACTTTTGCACACTTTGATCAGCCGCTGGGGGTCCTGCCCACCTCTGGGGGTCCACCTCCCCGCTTGTCAACCAGTGGGACCAGGATTATTTGACCTTACATAGGTGGGACGTAAGGTGCAAAAGTTTGAGAACTGCTGCTCTAGTCCAGTATGGGGCCAACCATTTTGACAGGCATGCTGCAAATTAGCCCCATGCCCTCTCTGAGTGCCACTCTGATCCCCTTCCCCTGCCCAGTCAGCTGCTCTGCTTTCTGCTCCCTGCTCTGTGCTCCTTGCCCAATCTACTGCTTTGCTTTCTGCTCCCTGCCCTATCTGCCATTGTGCTGCATGCCCCCTCCACAGTGTGCCACATGCCACACGCACAAATTGCCTGTGCCACTTGTGATGTGTGCCATGGTTGGCCATGCCTAACCTAGTCCAACCCCTTGAGCAAGGGGTTGCACATAAATGGTTGTTTAAACTTCATTTGAAAATAAATGGTATTTATTAGGTCTGTGTGAATAGGGAAGTATTTGATTAGGATTTGGCTGGTTCAGAGGACAGTGATTCAATTCAGATCGCTGTCCTGAATCAATTCAGCCAAATCAGCTTTGGAAGATTCGGCACTGATTCAGAGAGATTCAGTGATTCAGATCGGCTGGGGAGAGGCAGGCACAGCTGGGCTGCTGCAGGTTCTCCCGCAGCTCCTCCGGTCTGGCTGTGCCTGTCTTTCCCCAGGCAGGGGGAGCCATGGGAGAAGCGCTCATGGCTGCCCTGCCTGACCCTATATCTCCACACACACACACACACACACACACACACACACACACACACACACACACACACACACACACACACACACACACACACCG
>NW_005842249.1:25062-25285 GCF_000455745.1 Alligator sinensis
CCCCCCGCCGGGCACCAGTAGGGCAACTGCCCCATGGCATGAGTGCAGTGGGGCACAGCAGGGCACCGGACACTGTCTGGGAGCTGGGGCCACTGGAACTGAGCATTGCTGGGCTGTGGCTGATTGCTGGAGCTGTCCCAACTCCCAGATAGTGCACGGTGCCCTGCCAAGCTGCACTGCACCCACGCAATGCGACAGCTGCCGCACCGGTGCCAGGCGGGGC
>NW_005842249.1:25673-31247 GCF_000455745.1 Alligator sinensis
GTCCCAGCAAGGAGAGGCAAGTATGCCCTGCTGTCACTTGCCAGTCGGCATGGAAGGGTGTGGGATGCGGGCACGGCAACACTGGGAGTGGGGGCTGTGCCCTGCTGCCACTTGCCCCCTTCTGCCTGGAGTGAGTCGTGCCCCCATCATGCCCCCTGCCTCCACTCCAGCTGAGCAAGCGGCAGCAGGGTAGAGCCCCCGCTCCCAGCGCTGCTGAGTCCCCTGCCCCAGCTGGGCAGCTTGTCCCAGCCCCAATCCCTCCTTCCCTCCCCCAACCCCAACAGACTTACCAGCTGGAGGCAGCTATTAGCTGCCTGTTTAGTCTATGGCTGAATGATCAAATTGGCCGAATCTCTTCCTGAATCAATTCGGATTCTTTGAATCGATTCAGAGCTTTTACTTGTTCCCCCGATTCGATTCGGATTCAGAGATTCGGTCCTCAAATCGGGTCAAATCTCCTCCTAATCAAATCAGCTACAGAAGCTTTGCACAGCCCTATTATTTATGATGTTATGCCATTTGTTGTCTTCATAGTTGATATAGTCCATTCTGATCTATTTCTTGGAGCTTGTATTCAGTATTGCAAAAGTTCTGTAGGATTCTTTGAACATTTTTAGTTAAAGACAGGAAATCTTTTTTTTTTTGCTTATACTGATCCTTAAGCAGAGCTCGGATGATGAAGACCCTTCTGGGAAGGGGAGAAGTCGTCATATCACAATAAATAAAGTAGACCTTCCAAACTCCATTGAAGTATTAGAGAGCTTTAAACTGGCAAGAGAGAGCTGGGAGCTGCTCTATTCCATGGAATCACTTGATAAAGGTAGGAGTAATTGAAGGCAGTTCTGCCTTTACTCTTCTTTACTGTAGACAAGAATTGTCAGCAACAGCAATAAAACTTTACATGCACTTTTTGAACATTCTCTTTTGTTCTGGGGGCCTTAATGGTATGAAATAACTGACAAGGCTCCTTTGTCCTATTCTTTATCTGGGAATGTATTTTTCCATTTGTTGTTCTTGGAATCCTCCATACATCTGCATTCATTCAGCTAGCTTTCCTTGAAAGTAGGTTTTACGAGGGTACCATATAGTTGTGTGCTACCATAATTACTTGAACCCAAGATAAGCTTTTGTTTCCCGGTCGGTATTTGGGGGAGGAGAGGGGCCTTGTCTTGTATTTGAGTACTGGTCTGGGGCAGGTGCTGATGGCTCAGCTCTGGCCCCAGGCACAGGGCTGGAAGTTGGAGCTGAGCTGTCACTCCCCTAGGCTGCGATGGCTAGTTTGGCAAGGGAAGAGGCATGCGGCTTTGGTGGGGTGGGGGGTAGGGGGTTGATGCAGAAACAGGGAAGACCAATGTATGAAATTTGGAGAGGGAGAGGCACAGATGAGATGGCACAGCCAAACTCCCCCAAGCTGCCCCTTCCACTTCCCTCCCCCTCCCCCCCACCTCCTTCCCCCTTCCAGACCTGATCTACCCCAGTCCTACTGGGACCTGCTGCTGCTTCTTTCTGGCAAAGTCAGGACCACCACTGCCTGGGGGCAAGGGGAGAGACTACAGTGGGTAGGGGGACAGGAAGCAGGGGAGGCAGGCACAGACATGGAGGGGGCAGCCAGGGTGGGCAAGGGCAGGGAAGCAAGGGCCAGGGGTCTGGCTCCACACCCCCTGCTGCTGCTGTGGCAGAGGCTTATTTTAAGATGACCTTTCACTAATTAGCTTCTGTACATGGTAAATTATAACACTTTGAATTTAAGACAACCCTCTAGTAATTAGATTTTATACACGAGAAATTCTAAGTCATCTTGGATTCAGACAAGTATGGTAATAACCATGTGGGGAAGTATTGCCAAAGTTTTCCATGCATTATAATTTCCTCAGCGATTTGTGACTATGAAGAGAATTTGTTTTTTCTCTTCCTCTTCTCATTTTTGCTTCTCATTTAGAAGTTTGCAATATTTATTAATCTTCAGTATGTTGTGGGGGGAATGAAACATTAATCAGTAGTGTTGAATTGATATTGTTTTTCTGAAAAGCAATAAAATAAATGTAAAGAAGGTGGACTAGAAAGGATCTACCAGAAAATGGCTCGTGCTATGTTTTTTTTCTCCCCAATGTTTTATTGTTTCTAAATAGCCTAAGCCAAAGAGTTTGGAGAGGTGTAGGGGACAGGGTTTGGTGGGTTTTTTTAGCCAACTTTAAACCTGTTTTCTGATTACTTGTCCAGAATTCACCAGAATTTGCTTGTCCTGGAAGACAGATACCTGGCTCTGGTTGCGAATCTTCCTCACAGATATGATCGTTTACCAGGTAAATGAAAGACTGAGACCCATACTTATGCATTACTTTTTTCATTTTATGCATTTTTGTGCTTTGTTGCAGTCAAAACTGAGTGCTCAGGTTACATCACTCCTCTTTACCAGCTCTTTCTTACTCAGCAGATCCAACTGGGTTTGCAAGAGTGCTCCCTTTGGGAGCTGTGACCAGTAGATAAACTCAGTGACTCAGAACAGCTTCCACAAAACAAATCAGTATTTATTAGTCTACAAAAACATAATGATGAGGAAGGAACAGATTAAAACAGGCAGGGTCCATTTGGACCACCTCTGTAGTAACTGCAAGTTGCTGAGAAATCAGTCCATCCTGCTTATCAGCCCAGTCCTTACTGTGTCCTCACCAGTGGCTGAACAGTTGTGCAGTTGATTTTTGATGTGCTTAGGCATGCTGTTAGGATTTCTGGTTCATGTATGTGCACACCTCTCTGATGATGGCTGTGTGACATCTTTTCAGTATGGGGAACAGGAATGAATGTCTTAAGATTGTCACAGAGAAGGCATAGGCCTGATTGAACGAATGAGAGGAAAGCAGCCTTTTTGGCAGACGTGCCACAGATTAGCCTGTTGCCCTCCCTGAGTGCAACTCTGATTCCTTTCCCTTACCTGATCTACTGCTCAGCTTCCACATCCTACCCTGTGCTCCCTGCCCAAGCTGCTGCTCTGCTTTCTGCTCCCTGCCCAGTCATTCTTGCTTGATCTGATACTCTGCCTTCTGCTTCCTGCTCTATCTGCCACTGTGCTACCTGTCCCCTCCGCAATCTGCCATTTGTCACCCATTGCACACATGCCATGGACAGTCAACCTGCAAGGAGGGTTGTAGTTAAAGTTTAGTATTTCCTTTGGATTTGAGGCAAGCTAAACTCATGCCATGTACCTCACAGATAGCAACTGGGGTTCTCTCTGTTTCCCTGCTGCCTCTTCCTCTTCCTTGAACAAAGGCCCCATGTTTTCATCTACTTAGGGCAATTTCGTCTTGTGTTTCATGCCTTAAACTTCCTCCCATCCAACCCAGACTCATCATGATAAGAGCCCAGCATCAAGGTCTTGACATCTGTACTTTTGTGATGTGGTGGTGACTGGATTATCTGAAGTCATCTGCCTTCCCATGGACTAAATGAGACCCCCTGCAGTTATGACTCATGAGTCTATATTAGCCAGCCAACTATTTTCCTGCCATTGCAATGGCAGGACATGAACTCATCCTGTGGCATGTTGTAGGGTGTACCTAGTGTTCCTGCTTGTGCCTTGTAATGATCTGAAGTGTTGCTATTGGAGACTCCTTGGGTTGCTTGTAAACATAGACAACTGAACTTGATGTCTGCTGTTAGACCCCAACTCCATGCAGCGGCCAATGACTAGGGAGACGACGATCCAATTGCCCATGGGTCCTGTTACTCATTAGCCAGAGCGAGCAGGGAGCAAACACCAGCACACATTGCTCGCAACAGCTTTATTCAGAATGGAGACAGCTTTGGACTAGCTCCCAAAAGACAACAAACTGGGGAGCTGCCCTGAACATTAGTCCTTTTCACATTTTATACACCTTGGTTCATACATATTAACATTCACTCCACCTATGACCCTCCTTGGGTTACACCCATTCCTCCTCCCATCTCAAGCTCCTCCTCTGTTTTCTGTTTACTTCATTAACATGGAATTGCTTATGCATTTCATTCATTTACATGCCTCTGCTAAAAGCACATGCGTAAGGCCATGTACACGGGTACTCTTGATCATTTGCTGGTTCTTTCTTGTTCTTTGCTAATTTCAGCACCATTTCCAAGGTCTTCTTTCTGCTTTATCTCCTGACGATAGCTGGTGGGCTGCATCTTGTTCTTCTTACACAAGGAATCATGTATCCTACGCACTATTCCATTGTTAAAGAAACTACTTGCCTAAACATTTGCAAGGTTAGCTTAATACATCATTCTGCCTTGTGACCAGCAGCTTTGCTGAGACACAGATTAAAAGCCTTGTTCCAGCTGCAGATCCAATGCTCCCCAAAAATCCACATTATTTTCACCCTAACATCTGTTTGCAGTCTTCTGTTCTTATGAATCTTGTGAACTGTCCAGCCAACAACATAACAACAGTCATATGAACCAGGGTCCATGCAAGACTGATAACAACAACACAGATACCTTCCATTCTTCACAATCTGCCAGTATTTCCAATACAGTATTGCAAACTCCCATGCATTTCATGCCAACACATACTGTGTTCTAGGGCTGTGCAAAGCTTCGGTCCCTAATTTGATTTGATGGAGATTCAGCCTGATTTGGTGGCCGTATCTCTGAATCAAATCAGGAGACCCTTTAATCTCTCTGAATCGAATCAGAACCCTCTGAATTGATTCAGAAAGATTCGACAATTCGGATATAAACTCAGCTTTAAATGTTTTTTCTACATGCCTCAAGGTACCAGGCAGCTTGTGAATGCTGCAATGGTGGGGCAGATGGAGCGTCCCACAGGAGCATGGCAGTGGGGTCCCCAGCGCACTTCGTAGCAGACCTGGAAGTGGACCAAAAGCACTTCTGGTCCATTTCCAGGTCTGCTGGGGAGTACGCTGGGCTCCCCCCTATGCCCCCTGGTTTGTCGACTGTTGCCTCCTGGGTCTGGAGAGGCACTCTGGGTCTGCCTGTGGCAGTGGACCGGAAGTACCCTGGTTCATCATTACTTCTTGTCCACTTCCGGGTTCACCACTGAGTATGCGGGGGGGTTCCTTCCTGCACCCCTGTGGGATGCTCCATCTGCCCCAGCATCACAGTGTTCATAGGCTACGCCTGGTACCTTGAGGTATGTAGGAAAAGCATTTAAAGCTGCGTCTATGTCCGAATCACTGATTCTCCGAATCAGCATCAAATCTTCAGATTCGGATTCGGCCAAATTGAATCGGGGACAGTGATCCAAATCAATAAATCAAACCACTGTCCCCAATTTGGGCCGAATCCGAATCAAATATGGCCCGCTTCGTACACGCATACTTTGTTCCCTTACTTATCTACTTGACTCAATGTAGCCACACATTTTGGCTCACTTTTAAGAATGAGTTCACTTGGAAGAGGCTTTTCATTTTCTCTTGTAAATCTCGGTGTAAATAAATGTATAAAGATAGTCCCTTATCATAGTTAAACATGCTTCCACCATTCCTGATATTTTTACTGGAACAGCAGGACATGGTTTAAAAAGTAAGATTAAGAATACAATGATAAACAACATAGTGGGTGGGGGGATTTTTTTTTGGG
>NW_005842249.1:31257-34730 GCF_000455745.1 Alligator sinensis
ACTGTGATTAAACACACGTGTAAATGCTAAATTGTACCCAGTCAGCGGGGGGCCAGACTCCTGCTTCCTGCTCCCTCTGATGCTGCCCCCCACATACTGCCTGCCAGCCCAGGCCTGCCCCACCCTGGCTCAAATTGCTGCTGTCCCAGGCACACTGTAGACACTGTAGACACTGAGCCCAGGAGCAGTTTACTGTGGCTCAAACTGCTTCAAGGTTTATTGCTTCGCCTTAATTGCACATGTAGATGCACCCATTATGAGTTACCATGGCAGGCACAATGACTGCTGTCCTTGCTGCTGTTCGTTGTAGTGTTTGTCAATACATAGCACATGAAATGTGCCCATGGCAATCGTCACTTCCAGTGTAATCAAATCAGTCTGAAAACTGGTTGCTATGAATTACCATTGTGATTGTCATGGAGACAGGCATTGTGGACAAATTCTGAAATAGTCCCCTAGAAGAGGGTTATTCTACTGAACAATCCAGTTCTGTTTCTCATGTAAGGTGACTGCAAGAGAGTTTATGGTAAAAACAATACTGACTAAGCTTTTATTTAGTTCTTGCTGTGAATTTTGATCTTTATCCTTTTCTCATTGTTATTTTTTTAACTGGAAGATTTTGAAAAACCCACCTGTCTGAGGAGTACTTGCTCTGTCCAGAGGTGCCTGTGTGGCTGGGCCTAGTGTCCCTGTATTTCCCACTATTTGCAAAACTAGGCTTTCCTCACTAGATTTATGCTCCCTAATTCCAGTTTCCAGCTTCTCTCGTCAAATAAGAGGTTGTAGTTTTGACTTGGAGATTCCACAGAGTCAACCTTTTTTCTGTTCTTTCAACCCACATAGATACAAACACTGAATTCAGTTCATGTTTATCCCCCAGTTACCCAACTTGCCCTCCTGTGTACTAAAAGTCATCTGTTTCACCAGGCTTTGCCAAGTTCTGGGAATGGTAAAGGGCCATTTCTTTTGAGCATACAAAGCTGCCTTCTTTCCTGACTGCTGAACAAATCTAGATCTCATTTGGAAATATGCCTGAGTTGTGCAGGTGTACTCAGCCTTGCTAGGTGAAGGAACACAGAAAAGTTATGGCTGGGAATTCTTCCAGGATGAGGAATCCTTGAGTGCCTGTTTAAGAAACAAACCCCAGGGGCTCATTCCGCAAGCATTCCCTGCAGCCTTGACTTTTCATTTAGTGGTTGCCTCATTGTTGGTGTGAATGAGATCTAAATGGACTACCATGCTGGATTCATGTAGCCATCTATATTACGAATATTAGAAACACATGTCTGGAAGAGGCCTTGTGGGCCATCGAGTCCAGCTGCCAATCAATGGCAGACAACCATTTACCCAGGAAATCCACAACATTTATTTCACCCATACTAGGCAGAATATCTGAAATATCATGAATGTCTGGTAACAAGGGTTGCAAAACCATGTCATGGGCAATTCTAGGTATGGCATGTGACATACCAGGGAGGAGACAGGCAACACAGTGGCAGGTAGGGCAGGAAGCAGAGCAGCAGATCAGTTGAGGGAAAGTGATTTAAGTGGCACTGAGGGAGAGTGTGGTACTAATTTGTAGTATGCCTGCCAAAAAGCTTGTTCCCTGCATTACCCTATAATAGGCTGTCAACTGGGGGTATGTGTACCCCTCAGTATGCAGGGGCAGGTGGGGATGGAGTGTTGCCACCCCACGCTGCTGCCTCAGAGGAGCAGGGCCAGGGTAGGGCGAAAGCAGAGCTGCACAGAAGCTATGCTGCCACTGCTTGCCACAACCCCCCTCTGTGTCTGGCCGCTCACCATCCCCCCGCTCGGCATCTGGCCACTACCCCAGGGGTACATCTACTAAAAAGGGGGCTGCCGGTTCGATTCCAAGGAGATTTGGCCCAATTCAGCGTCTGAATCTCTGAATCCGAATCAAATTGGGAGACCCATTAAAAGGTCCAAATCGAATTGGAAGCCTCTGAATTGATTTGGAGAGATTTGGAGATTCAGAAGGCTTGCAGCAAACAAACTAAGAGGGAGGGGGAGAGGGTGATATTCCATATATTCAAAAGGCTGAGAGGTGGGGAAAAGACTGCTCTGATAGTGACATCTGTAGCTGGCCAATGACTGTGATATTTCTCTGGATCCCTTGCAGTCCGGTATGATCCACATGCTGGCAGGCTTGTGCGACCCAAGGGTGAAGGGGAGCGTCTGCAGCAGCAAAACCCTTGATCACTGGATGGAGGTGCTGGTGAACAGTCAGGGAGGCAGAAGGTCAGAGGCAGAGGGATGTGGAAGAGGGGGATCCACTTTCCCATGCCAGCACTCCAACCAAGAGCCAATCTCCTCCACCACAGCAGCTGCCAATGTGGGCCAAGGGCATGGCCTCAGTGTTGGGGTCCAGAGACACCAGTCCCCACCATCAGGCAGGTAGTGCAGAGGCCTCAGTGGCTACCTATCTCGCCGAGGATGTGGAGCCACTGCACTGTGACCCATTGGCCTATTGGGCAACCTGCAGCCAGTAGTGGCAGGATCTGGCTACAGTTGCCTGGGAACACCTGTCCTGTCCACTGACCAGTGTTCCAAGTGAGAGGGTGTTCAGCATTGCTGGTGATGTTCTGACACCCACCGCACCTCCTTGGATTCTGGTTTGGTGGAGCAGCTAGTGTTCCTGAAGGTGAACTTTCCACTGCAGGGGTTCCCCAAGCTCCAAGTGCAGACAAAGTGAGTGCCACCCTCCTTACTCCGCACCTATTTACTTTTTTTATTTGCTTTCAGAACCTTGAGGTGCACTTTTACAGAAACCCCGGCGCCTATCTCCTTGAAACTTGGCAGGCTTCATGCCCTCAGAAGGGGCTGCCATTCGTGCTGTTTTCATTCAAATCTGGAAAAGAATGACAAAGTTATAGGTATTTTAGTGGTTCCTATTATAGTCTATGGCCGAATCGAATCAGGACAGTGATTTGAATTCCTGTCCCTCTGAATTGTCCAAATCCGAAGTGAATACTTGCTGCTTTGCACAGACCTATTGAAAACCCCTGCCCTAAAATATGCCAGACATAAAAGATACTGCAAGTATGTGTCAGCTGAACAGTGCAAATTCTGTTTTAAAAGTGAAGACAAAAAAATTGTTTGGTGCTAAAAGGATGCTCTCCCATGCTCACCCTGGAGATGGCGGTTGTAAAATCCAATTTTAAGTGTAAGCATCTAATCCAAAGATCAAATGTTGATAAATACACAATATATTGTGCATCAGAATAAATCTGGTATGATCTCTTATCTTCATCATGTAGGTGTACCTTTCAAATGGCCCTGTGTGGCACCACATTGTACAGCTTTCTGTTAGCATGATGCTTTGGAGTCTCTGCTACATGGACCACCTTGGTTTTGGAGGCTCTGACATAGAATAATCACATTTTTGTTTTCCTATAAATTGTGTGTGGATGATTCTAATACCCGCTACCTCTTTTTTTTTTTTTTTTTTTTTT
>NW_005842249.1:35024-39461 GCF_000455745.1 Alligator sinensis
GTGTGTGTTTTTTTATTCCCCCCTCCCTTTTTTTTTTTTTTTTTTTTTTTTCTTAAAGGGTCAATATAAAAAGGCAATTGCCAGCCTCCATCATTTAGCAGCTCTTCAAGGATCTCACTCTCCGCAGCAGATTGCAGGACAGGGTTTGCTGGAACATCAGAGAGCCCTTATCCAGTTAGCTACTTGCCACTTTGCCCTTGGAGAATACAGAGTAAGTCCAAGATACTGTGCAATGGGTCTTCTTACACCAGCTGCCAGGAGTTACCGGGTTGCTTGGTTCCAGCAAGAGCTCACACCTGTGGCCATGTCTGGGGCAGGTACCTGTTGACAGGAGGAGTGAAGTAGGCCCCTGACTCATGACTGGAGCCAGGTGTTCTTGTCACTAGTGCTAGGATCCTCCAAAAATTTATATGCAGATAAGGCACAGGGCAACCTGGTTTGGATCCACCTCTTTTTCACCATTTAGATGGCTGCACTAACCTATCCTTGTGGCAGGGGAAAACCACAAACATGGCAGGGGGTAGTATCCTGACCGAGGTCATGCATAGTTAGTCTCCCACTTTCACTTCCGGTGAGAAGATCTCAGCTATATTCCAACTTTGTGGAAATGGGAGACTCCTCCCTAGCTTGCTCCTGTGGCCCTACGGCTGAGGGAAAGTAAAACTCAGGGGCATCCAGACCCCAAGCCTCTGGGCTTGGGCCTGCACTTAGGATGCCCGCCAAATGATTTGGAAGTATCTGAAGTCCCAGGCAGTAGTGGAGGATGCTTGCCAGCAGCAGGGCTACATTTGGTTCTTGAATGCCTCGCACAGATTTGGAATTGATTTGGCTGATTTGACTTGGGATGCGAAATTTTTTCCTTTTTTTTTTTTTTTTTTTTTTTTAAAGTTCCCATCAGCAATGCCATGACCATGATGGTAGCAGGAGAAATAGTAGGGCTATGCAAAGCTTTGGTCATTGATTTGATTTGTTGGAGATTTGGCCCGATTCGGCGGCCGAATCTCTGAATCCAAATTGAATCAGGAGACACTTTAATCTCTCTGAATCGGTTCAGAAAGATTCAGTGATTTGGACATAGACACAGCTTTAAATGTTTTTTCTACATACCTCAAGATACCAGACGGCTCGTGAACACTGAGATGGTGGGGTGGATGGAGCATCCTACAGGGCCAGTGGACCAGAAACACTTCCAGGTCCGCCAGGGAGTGCACAGGGGACCCCCCCCCGCTTGGCGACTGGTGCCTCCTGGGTCGGGGGGGGCACCCGGGGTCCTCCCATGGCCAATTGCCAAGCCAGGGGGGGATACCCCGCACACTCAGCAGTGGACCCAGAAGTGGACCACAAGTACTTCCGGTCCACTTCCGTGTTTGCCGCCAAGCACGCAGGGCAGCCCCCCGCGCTCCTGTGGGACGCTCCATCTGCCCCAGCATTGCAGCGTACATCTGGTACCTCAAGGTATGTAGAAAAAACATTTAAATCTGTGTCTATCACTGATTCTCTGAATCAGCATCAAATCTTCAGATTTGGATTCAGCCGAATCGAATTGGGACAGTGATCCGAATCAATGAATCGAATCACTGTCCCTGATTCAGGCCGAATCTGAATCAAATACCGCCCATTTCGCACACCCCTAGGAAATACCTTGACCAAGGCTATTCAATTGAAATGGCCCTGTGGAGAGTTGTACCTTTGCCTGCTTGCAGACAGGAATCGCTACGAGAGCCTCATAGTTTACTTCTCACTGGCCAGCTTCCAGTGGGAGGATCTAAACTATACACTGACTTTATGGAAATGGGGGACTTCTTCCTGGTTTGCTGTTGTGGCCATATGGTCAAGGGCAAATGAAACTCAGGGGCATCCAAACCCCAAGCCTTCAGGCTTGGGCCTGCACGTAGGATGCATGCCAAAAGATTTGGAAGTATATGAAGCCCCAGGCTGGTGTGGAGGATACTTGCTGGTAGCAGGGCCACATGGTTGTTGGATAATTCAAATGGATTTAGACTTGATCTGGCTAATTTGACCTGGGACACGAAAAATTTTCCTTAAAAAAAAAAAAAAAGTTCCCATCAGTATCACTTCTCAGCCTCTTGTGGACTAAGATCAAGTGTAGTCGCTGCACTGGTCTGGTACCCAAGTTAAAATGGATTTAAATGGCATTGTGTAGTGGAGGGTGCATCCCTGTCCAAATGCACTGCAGACAGGATGCCCTACGAAAATCTTGTAATTGGCTTCCTACTGGCCAGCTTCCAGTAGGAGGATCTCGGCTATGTGCCTCCTTCATGGAAATGGGGGACTCTTCCCTAGCTTTCTCCTGTGACTGTTGGCTGAGTGAGACTTGGGGGCATCTGGACCCCAAACCTCTGGGCTTGGGCCTGCCTGTAGCATGCCTGCCAATGGATTTGGAAGTATCTGAAGCCCCAGGCTGTAAAGTCTGGGGTGGTGGATACTTGTCAGTAGCAGCGCCAGATACGGTGTTTGAACAATTGAGTTTTGCTCAAATCAAAATGATATGGAACTGATCTGGCTAATGTGACCTGGAACACAAAAAAATTTCAAAAATATAAAGTTGCCATCAGCATGTTTACCCAATATGGGCCTTGTGTTTTAGAGTCATCGTTAATGCTGGTTATATTTAATCAACTTCATAGTTGGCTTCCATTATTGAGCACATACTGCTTTTGGTACAAGTTTAATGATAGATAATATATTTAATGAGGCTTCCTTCTATGCTGGGGTAGTGTCCTAACCATTGGACAGCACTTCCTCTTTCCTGTTACAATATCTTGTCAGTAAAAATCTGATGCTACTTTTTTCTTACACCCTTATCTTAGCAAAGTAGGTTTGGGGTTTACAGTATGTTTGCAGTGCAATAACCATATTGCAGTTTTGTCTTTCTAAACAGTGTGAAAAAGCCTTATTTAACCTTTTTACTATCCAGAAACCAGTGAAAGTCAATTTACTTGACCTTTGCAAGTAAATTGGCTTTAAATTAAGATGTCCTATTTTTGAACAGTTGACCTAAGGATACCACGAAGGAAATGAATATTCATTGCAAAAACTTGTTTGTGTGTATTCATAGGATGAGCTGAATCAAACTGATGTCCTTATTCCCTTGTCCAAACAAATTAAATCAGTTTGCCAGTTAATCACTTGAGTGTAGATCAGAAGTTCCATCTGATGGATAATGTACACTTTGTTCTCTTTTTTTCCCCCTGTTATCTCCTATAGAGGTTTAAATTCCGCTTCAAAGTATTAGTGAATTTGGGTTTTAAGTTTAGAATCTCATGTCATATATCTTGACTTCAAAAAAGCCTTCAATCTGTTATCTCATGATCACCTCTTGGTGCAACTGGCCAACTGTGGCCTTGGGTCCACCATGATCCACTGGCTGGGAAATTGGCTCCATGGTTGGACCCAGAGCGTGGTAATAGATGGAAGTCAATCATCATGGTGCCCTGTGACCAGTGGGGTTCCCCAATGCTCTGTCCTTGGACCCATATTGTTCAACATCTTCATTAATCATGTGGACATTGGAATCGGAAGTGGACTGGCCAGGTTCGCCAATGACACCAAACTCTGGGGCAAAGCAACCACACCCAAAGACAGGAGGGTAATCCAGGCTGACCTGGACGGGCTCAGCAAATGGGCCGACAAGAGCCTGATGGCGTTTAACACTGAAAAATGCAAGGTTCTCCACCTTGGGAGGAAAATCCTGCAGCGTCCTTATAGGCTCGGCCATGGTATGCTGGCTAGCACTACGGAAGAAAGAGACTTGGAGGTCCTCATTGACCACAAGATGAACATGAGCTTTCAATGCGATGCTGTGGCTAGTAAAGCGAGCAAAACGCTGGCTTGCATCCATAGATGTTTCTCAAGCAAATCCCGGGACGTCATTCTCCCCTTGTACTCAGCCTTGGTGAGGCCGCAGCTGGAGTACTGCGTCCAGTTTTGGGCCCCACAATTCAAAAAGGATGTGGAGAAGCTTGAGAGAGACCAGAGAAGAGCCACACGCATGATCAGAGGTCAGGCAAACAGACCTTACAATGACAGGCTGAGAGCTATGGGGTTCTTTAGCCCGGAAAAGTTCAGGGTGATCTGATAGCCACCTATAAGTTTATCAGGGGTGACCACCAGTATCTGGGGGAATATTTGTTCACCAGAGCACCCCAAGGGATGACAAGGTTGAACGGTTATAAACTACTGCAAGACTGCTTCAGGCTGGACCTAAGGAAGAATTTCTTTACTGTCCAAGCCCCCAAGGTCTGGAATAGCCTGCCATCGGAGGTGGTTCTGTTGCCCTGCGGGGTCAGGCCAACTCTCAGGATCTCAATATTGCGCTAGGAGGGCGTGACACAACTGCACATATACAAAACACACACAAATCAATTAGGTACACACACACACACACACACACACACACACACACACACACACACA
>NW_005842249.1:41120-48998 GCF_000455745.1 Alligator sinensis
GTACTGAGCATGTGTGCTCCATGCAGGGATGTGCAGTTTCTGGTGTCTGTAATGGTGAGAGTTGCTGGTTTTTCAGGGTCCTTTGTCTTTCAAATGCTGGTTTTGTCTCTGTTCCTGGGTGAGGTCCGTGGTTCCCGGGTGAATCGATGCAAGGTGATGGCCCAGTCATTACAGGCCATTCAGTAGAGGTCTGCTACCATTGTAGCACTCATTCATCGGGGAACCAATTTACATGGGAGGGGTACGTGACTCATACAGTTACAACATGGGATGCCCAGGCAGAGGACAGAAGATGGAGACTTGACATATAAAATGGAAACTTGACATGACTTTGGTTCACTTACAAACACAGGCCTAAGCCATACAATATCCATATGAAACAATAAAAATCAGTACAAAAATGATAATAATACAATATACAACAGAAAAAAAATCAATAAAACCCTAATAATAATACAATATAAAGCGATGGATATCCAAAACCAAAAACTTGCTACCAAAATAAAAATGTTTAAAGCTTATCCCATGTCTTAGCATACTTATACTTATCTATAGGGAAAACAGAGGGAGAGAAAAAAAAAAAAATCAGAAATGATTGAGGAAAGGGAGGGAATGCATTTTTAAATTAAAAAAAAAAAAGAAAGAAAGAAACTGGGGGTTTTGCTATAGTTCAAGCACCTACATTGAACACCTTCAAGAGAAATGTGGATGTTTATCTTGCTGGGATCCTATGACCCCAGCTGACTTCCTGCCCTTGGGCAGGGGGCTAGACTCAATGATCTTCCGAGGTCCCTTCCAGCCCTAATGTCTATGAAATCTATTAAACTTTTGTATTTTCTCTTTTAGCTGACGTGTGAGAAAGTACTTGACCTCATGTGCTATATCACATTCCCCATCCAAGATGGAGTTAAAACACAAGAAGAACAGCCGAAAGTAAAGTCGAAATTCAGGAAAGGTATGGGATTACATTTCATTTGCCCTCTGTACAGCTGAAAGAGCAGATATGTATAAATTGAGGGAGAAATGGCAGCATTCTCAATGACATAAATTAGAGGCAAGCTAGTGTGCATAAACTGCTCTAGCAAACTTTTCCAACTTCCTGCGGAAGATGTTGCACCAGGGGTAGTGACACGATAACATGTACGCTTCATGTTATGTTACACTGTATTGCAAAAGCACTTGTTCTCCTTTCCCTGCCTGATCAGACCTCAGCCTTCTAACAAAATAATTTCAGAACCTGCTTGTCAGTATCCAGAAAGGTGGTGCTTAATACTATAAAAAGAGACAATGTTGCTTGTTTCTGTTTTCGCCACAAAATGACTTGTCACTAGTGCATTGCTTTGCTGAGTAACAACCTATAAAACCATAGCAGGAGAGAGAAGAGGAGAGCCTTGCTTATACTTGCTTAGCATTTGACTGCAACTTTGGCATGAGCGTAAGCATAGGCAGTTGGAGACTTATCCTCTCTCTCTCTTTCATCCTGATTCGTTATCACTAATGGAACTGTGTAATAAATATACTTATGACTCTAATGCAATTTATTTGTTACAGGTTCTGACCTGAAGCTTTGGCCATGTACCAGTAAAGCTATTATGCCCTACTGTCTCCATTTACTGTTAGCTTGTTTCAAGGTAAGCTGTAGTCAAGGCACCATATTGTCTGTGCAGCTTAGACCTGAATTATGCAGCAGGGACCATGGCAATTCCCCTACCCCAACATCTAAGGCAGTGCAGTTAGTAGTAGTGTCCTTTGTGTTACTTGGTAAGGTTAGTGTGGAAGGAGAGTTTGGCATCTAGATGGGGGGTTACATTAGGAAGGCATGACAGGTTGTTGGTACCTAGGGACAGTTGCTTCTATACTGTGAGAAGGAGAGGAAGAGGAATGGATATCTGTTTTCCCCATTCATTTTGGCATCAGGTGGTTATTGACTTGGGAAGAGAGGTGCAGTTTCTCACTTCTCCAAGCTGGCAAACCCTCAGCAGCAATTGGCTCCCGTCCTATTCACCCTGCCTACCTTCCAGCTTGAAATCTCTGCTGAAATAGCTAATAGCTGGTGGTCACAGCTGTATTGGCCTTAGTGTTTAGCACAAATCACTCTTTGTTTATTGTTCCAGGCTGCCTTTTGAACTGTGGTGGACACTTCACCACTGTGGTTTGCTGTGTCCATAGGGCAAAGGTTCTTCAGAACTAAAAAGGCATGATATTTATTTTTGACATTACAGGTGACCCAGCAAAAAAAAAAAAAAAAAAAAAAAAAAAGCATCTGATGCTGATAGTTCTGTATATGGGGATACCAGTTGAAGGGCTCGTGCTATACTCCCCCTCCACCCAAGCTGACCATTTGAAAAAAACAACACAAAGCCTTAGGAAACTACACAACACCAAAGTGTGTGCATTAATGATGGTTGCCACTCATATGCCAACACCCCACATAAAATATAAAGGGCAGTCGCACCCTACCATAAAGAAACATTATAACTTTAACTCTGCCATACTCTACTCCAACACTGATTGGTTGAGTGCAAATTTTTCTTACAGCTGCGAGCTTTCACAGACAGCAGGGATGACATTGCTTTGGGCCACGTGGTTGTGTTGCTTCAGCATGAATGGCCAAGAGGTGAGAACTTGTTCCTGAAAGCCATCAATAAAATCTGCCAGCAAGGAAACTTCCAGTATGAGAATTTTTTCAACTATGTTACAAGTATCCTTTTTTTTTTTTTCCTTCCTATTATGACACCATGAATGCAGCCAAAAAAAATGCAGGACTGTCTTCCCTAATCCCAAACCATGTACATCAGAGAAGCAGATAAACACTCTCATAAGTGGCTGTTCTCCAGGGACCAAATTCTGCTTTGTCTGACACACTATATAAGGCAGTTGTAATCCATCTGTGGGAATGTGTAGATTGGAGTGGAACTGGCTATAAACATAGGTGGGGGATGCCTGCTGATACCTGAAGGACAGGCATCTCTCCATAGCTACTTAGGTGAGCAGTATGGCACATACTACTTAGTTGAACAGTATGGCACTTGTTTATGCCTTTACAGATAAGTCTGCCAGGACTTCCTGTACTATTAAGAGTTGCCTGGGACCATTTTGCTGGTTTTTCTGTTCTGTTTGATAGGAAGGTGGGCTGCAGGGGAGTGGCAGCTGCACTTCAAAGCACTGGGATTTTGCCCCTTTTTTACTTTGCATCTGTTTAACAATTTCAGGCCATCTTTTCAGAATGGGCTGTGTTCAGATTCCTGCAGAGCACATATGATTTACAACTGCAAGTGTCCAGTGGGTGTTTTGCAATGTGGTCAGCTAAGTGTTTAACTGAACCAGTGTCTCACTGCAGTCGTTAGTGAAGGAGGGACCTCATTACCATCAGGGCTCCCTGAGTGAAATCTATCTTTATACACACTGTGGGAGAAGTTAAGGGAGCATGTTTATAAAGAGGACTGGAGAAGGAAGAGACAAAATAGAGAAATGAAAAGAATGAGAAGATGGGGTGAGGGAAAAACTGAGACAAGCATTACAAATCACGGCACCATTATAATGTGGTGGAACTTCCTCAGCCTCGGGGTGGCTCTGCATTTACACTGTACAGAAAAAAAAAAAGCAGTGTGTGAAATATTGGTGGGGAAGGACTCTAGGATTTCATAGATACCTATGAAGCTAGATACCTAAACACCTTGAGGAACTGGGCCTTAGTGATCTCAATCATTACTTCCACTTCTGTGTCTGACTTGCATGTGTGAGATGTGTGCGCCTGGTATGGATACTTCACATGAATTTTTAAGGTCCAGTGTATTGGGAATATACACTGTGACCATGTGTAACTGTGTGTGTGTTGTGGGTTTGGGGACTTGCTCAGCTCAAATGGTCCTTAAATGCAATACAGTCCATATTACCAGGATATGCCTGTCGCACAGGTGCCCTCCTATATCAGTCAGTCCTCAAACTTTAATCAAAACAGTCCATAAAGGGTTAACTCACAGGTCTTTTTCCTTTTCAGCCCCTTTGAAAGTGCCTCTGGCTCACTGCTGCTGCTCCTTCCTCACTGCAGTCTCTCTTCTCAGGCTGGCTGCAACTCAGCTCCCTGCTGTAGTGCTGCTGCTCCCAGTCTCACAGCACCTAGGTCTCTTCCCAGACCCTGAGAGCCCCTGGTTTGGTATTGCAGCTTCTGGCCAGGTCTGTCTCTGTAGGAGCCTTTAACTTCCTATGGCCATTAATTAGCTCCCTCAGCTGGCCCAGTGCTCCTGAACATCCAGTAGTTAGTATTACCACTCTTGCAGCTGGGCAGAAGCCTCTAGTGCTACAGCCTATCAACAGTGAGAATCAGAGTATGAGCAGTTACAAACTATTTGTCTTATCTGACAATCTTATCAATATGTAGTGTTGCTTCAACCTTTGTTCTTTTTAATAAGGTTTGCTACATGAAGACATATTTAACAACCTTTTTTTCCCTATGGAGTCCTGAACCGCTTCCGCAGATATTGATATGCTGGAAGAATTTGCCTATTTAAGAACACAAGAAGGAGGGAAAATCCATCTGGAACTGTTGCCCAATCAGGGACTGTTGATCAAGTAAGGAAAAGTGTGTTTCCCTTTGTTTCAGATGATCTGAAATGTGTTCTACTTGTCTGCATGACTTATGTGAGCTTCTAGGTAATATGTGTTGTGGTGCTTGTAACAAGGAAGGAGGTTAAACAGGGTCTTGGTTTTGTGTCTCTTCTACCAAATTCTGGACTTTTTTGGTATTCTTGTGCTTCAAACTTGTCTAACTTAAAGAGTGCTGGAATGTGTTACGGTGATCATTTTGGAATAACTGGCACTGAAATGGTGCAGAAATACTTCTCATACATTTTTCTTTGAAATGTGCATGTCAGAAGTATTTTAAACTACCATGTACTCCTCTGACGGTATCAGTGTATAGTTCCCTTAACCATAACACAACGCTAGTCTCAATTTGTTGCCTGTTGCTTTCACTGTAACATAAGCCAGTTATCTGCATATTAGTTAAGTGCATAAACCAATTAAGCATGCAGCACCTTTTAGCCCCAGCGTCTGCTTTGTAATTTAATTTGTTCCCAGTTTAGCTGTATAAAAATGGTGAAGACAAAGCAGCTGTCAAAGGGCTGTATGAGAAACCTTGAAAATGACAGAAGCTAGTCAATTTCTGGTCAGCCTACCTGCAGCCTCCTGTCTCTCTCCCTCTCTCATTGTCAAGGCTTGTAATAGCAGCCCCAAAACAGCCTGTTAGAAGTCCAAGAAATTATGGGAGATAATCATTTTCAGGGCTGCTAATAGCACAACACTGACAGTGCTGTACTGTGTACTTAACAAACATTGATTGGTTAGCTTTTAGTTTTAATAAGTGGATACTCCAGGTAGGTGTATAGGAATTTATTTTCAGTTCTCCATGCACTTAAATGGAGTACACTGTAATTAAAACATTGGGATAAAACATTTTCAGTAGCAAAATTTAAGAAGCAACAGCTGCATCTGTTTCATTAAGAGTTCTGAAAGATCACATGGAGAGAACAACTTATAAATAGAGTATACATTAAAGCACATTCCAGATAAACTTTGTATTTAAACTTCTGCCTAGATTCAGTGAGTTGTTTATCTACCCTGATGTAACAAGCTGAGGCGAATCAGGTTTGTTTAGTGCAAGGTGCTATAGGAAGTCTTTTTGACAAGTCAGGCGTCCATTTTTTTCTTTGAATCTAGACTGATCCAGTAGCCTCAGCATGGTTTTGGAGGCATAGGCCTTTTAGAAAGTCCTAACAGGTTGTCAGGAAGGAACTGTAGCATTTTTCAGAAGAGCAAGAGTGTTCAAGCTCTTCTGGCCAGATTCCAGTTTGGTTAACAATACTCTGAGTACTTCAGTTCCAATTAGACATGGGGTAAGGTTGGGTGTTTTTTGGGGGGTTTGTTTTTGGTTTTTTTTTCCAAAACAGCTTAAATTTAGACTCCTGAGTTTCTGGATATGATCCTTGTTATGCTTTGCTTGATTTTTTTTTTTTTTTTTTAAATCACTGAGCATCCAACAGTTAAGTCAATTGAAGCTGCTAGTGTTTGGAAAGTATTATAAAAATTCAGGCTAAACTAATTCAGGTAATTCACCAGGGGCTTAGAAACCCAGCTTTAAGCACCAGATTTTGAGAATCCTAGAACTCTGACTTATTTTATTCTTCCTTCTGCTAACTGGCAATGTAATATGCTTAGGACTTGGTATCATCTGCATTGCTGAACCTTCTATATGTGGTTATTGGACCACCTGTTTAGATGACCCAGATATATAGCCACACTAAACTGTCTTCATAAATTTGATTCTACCTTGCTTTATAAGGAATAGGGAAGAGAGGGGTCAGAAAATGTAGTATTGAAGACAGTCCTTAGACATTGTTCTGTGTTAGTTGCAATAGTTCATTATCATGTTGTTGGACTTCCGCTTTTAGCCTCTCCTTCATGGTGACCATTACTCTCCGTATTCTTGCTCCACCAGTCAGGAAATAAGAGGAAAGCACTGCTGGTGGCTAGAGAAACTAACCCCATGGTGGGCCTTGGTTTTTTTTAGTCAGCACTATGCCTCCAGCATTAGGAAAGCAGGAACAGATGCCAGTTCCTTGTGTCTTACTAAGCTTTCCTCTTTCTGGATGCTGACCATTATTTGGTCTGTTTGGGCTGTATGTTGCTTCCAAGTAGAATTGGAGGCAGGACAGGTCTGTTTAGAGGGGCCATAGAAGGTAGCCATGTTTCTTGTGGCTTCTTCCCTGCCATCAGCCAACAAAGCTCAACATCATCTCGGCTCTCCTGTCTTGCCCCTTTGGAGCTGGCCTTTTAAAGTCAGTATCCAGACAGTAGTAGTAAATGGCTTTCATTTGGCTCCATGGCTTCAAGATGAATCTTGCTAGAAACTCTGCACATTTGCACCTTGGCAGTTCTGGCAATAAGGCCACCAGTCTGTGTTGTATAAAGCCATCAAGTCCTATCTGTACTTGAAAAGACTCCTACAAACTTTTGCTACAGTAACACAAAGGCAGGATGATGCTTCCCACTCCAGTTGTTCCCCACATAAGCACATTTATAGCACCAGTATTTTAAATGATGGGAAAATTATCCCCAAAACTCCTGGATTATGAGGTGGCATCTTTAGGTGGTGTAAGATGATTAATCACATCTTTGCTTTGTATAGGTTTTACCTAAATGGCAGTGTAGTAAGAAGTCAGAGTTTGTTCTCAAAGCGAATTCTCTGTTCTTTTACCAACATTTTTTTTTTGCCTGGAAATTCCCATTGCATTTCAGGAGAAGCTGTATGCCTTCTCTTGAGCCAGCAGTTCAGGAAAACAAACTACTATGTAAATCCTTCAAAGGCTGCCATAAGGGCAACACAGCCTGTAAAAACCCTTGGTAGCCAGATAGATTAATTTGTAGTAGCCTGTAGGCTTATTGTCAGACAGGTAACATGAGGCTCTAGTTAGTCAGATTCTGCTTCACCCGGTGAATTGCCCTTTGTAGGCTTGGGCTCCTGCAGCATTTCCCTCTTCCGTCTGTGCTGCAACCATCTGGTTGTTTTTACCTATGTTCCCCCATGCTGTCAGCTAGATTATCTGTAGTGAAATCAGAAGTCAACCATTCGGTACTTCAAGCTCTACTTTAGACAAGTCCTCTTCCCTAGCTCTGTTGGTTGCAACATCCACTGAGCATAATGGTTACCAGGTACAGCAAGGGAAGAGGGGAGTCTTGGACTATAAAAAAAGTTGTTTTTACCCTTAGGCTCCTATTTTTGTAAATAGCCTGAGAATAGTATGATACAAAGAACAGTGAATTGCTCACCAAACCTTTTGGTTACCTTGGCTGGAAAGTTGACTGTTCTATTTTCTTTCC
>NW_005842249.1:49029-54008 GCF_000455745.1 Alligator sinensis
TCCAACTAGACAGATGAATAAAACCTCATCCCTACTACGAATTGAAGCAGATCAGCTTCAAGTTGTGACTCATTCACACTTCTAAACGGGACTCCAAGGTGGAAATATCTGGATACACTTTAATCTTCTGGCTTGCATATGTCACTTTCCAAATCTGAAAGAACTAGTTGCAAGATCCCTAAAGCCCTCCTTTATCCTGTTGGCTGCTAAGTAATCAGGAGTGTTATGCTATCAGACTACCATGTGCCAGGGAGAATACATCTTGGCAAGAAACTTGTAGCAAAGGTTGTTGCTGGGCTCTCATTTTTCATCCTATTTATAAAGCCTCAGGTACCTGTTGAAATGCCAAGGCTTTTATAGCCTTGTGGGGGAGATACAGGGATGCATTGAGAGTTTGTGTGAAATTGTAACTTTGTTTAAAACATAGTATCTAGACACAGCCATTGCTACACTCTTCATTTGTGATCCCTTTCAACAGCTAGATTGCAAAATAAGACCTGCTCTCTAATGGGTACCATTGGGTGTGTGCATATAGCTAGACTGTGGTTTTGGCAAGCAGCAGTGAAGTAACAGGCAAACAAAACAAATCTGTAACCCAAGCCAGACTTTCAGCAGGAGTCAGCCCCCAGTTCCCGTCTCTCTCTTATTCGGCACTTATTTGAAAATCCCAGAGACTACACACACACACACACACACACACACACACACACACACACACTTCACCCCACCCCCTCAGGCATACTGGACACTTTTGAAGTCTTCCTATTCAATCAAATAATGTTTGTGAATCAGGTTTTTTCAGGATCTTCCAGCCTAATTTTAGTACTTCTGCAAAAAAAATAAGTTATCCCTCACTGTTCCTCTGAATGCTGTGATTGACTTTTAGCAGCTCTCCACCCACCTGCATTAATGAATTGCAAACATTGACCCCATGAATCACCCTTGGCATCCTGAAGATGGACACCTAAACTCCCTATTTTTGGCATCTGAGTGGCTAGCTTTTTCAAAGGTTGAGTAAGTTGCCCTCCTATTTGCTTTAGTGGGAGTGGTGGATCTGCAAGGCTCCTGCCAATCAGCTCATTTGCTTATGTTCCTAATGTGGATTCAGGTGCAGTTTACAGGAACTCTAGTAGGAAAACTTTGATCACTAAATCTACACCAAATTTCCAAAGTTTGATCAGGCGGGTTACAGAATTTGCTTTGGGCAGTTTGAGGCTTGCACTCTTTGCTATAGAGTGCACACACATTCTGGATATGGGTCTTGTCCTCAGAGTATGAACTGTTGGGGTTTTTTTTAGCTAAAATATCATTTGGTGGCTGATCCATAAAGAGACTACCCCATTCCCTAGGCTAGTGATAGATTGCTCTGAATGTGGTGGTAGGGTTTGGAAAATGTTTGAAGAGGTACATAAATGAAGACAAAACACCTGATGGGCACATGGCTTTTTTCACATCTTACATGCAGTTTGCAGAGTTGGTATTTGTGCTCTGGTATCAGCACCCTGAACCTGGTTCCTTGCTTCATTTGGAAGACCAGTGTGCTAGTTCCAAGATCTGTATGTACTATGCAGTGAATACTGTAATGTACACAACTGTACTGTTCCCACAGTGCCCCATGTCTATGCACCTTGCTTGGGCTCAGCAAGAATTCCCTTAGCTCAAAGATCTAAATTGTCAGATCCAGCCAAGATGGTGCTCTCCACACCTGCTAAGGAACCTGGTCTGTCTCCAGTAGTCATGTAGTCAGTGAAGTGGTTCCTGGGGACTGTGGCCATTCTTTCCCATAGCTCCCTGGGGATTGCTTCTCCTGCCTTTTATCCTCTCCAGACCTGAGGCTTTAGGTGATCTGGCTACAGGGGAATTTGGGATTTGCTTTTTCTCCCCAGAGTATAAGTGAATTTCTCTCATTAAAGAGAGAATGAACACACAGAGCCAACCACCACTGTTGTTTGGATGCTGGAGGGCTAACAAAACAACATTGACTGTGGAGTCCAGGACCATTTTTGTGATTCCTGCCCTCAGGGCCTTTTGCTCTTTCACTCACTCTCCTTCCTGCATCATTTGTGAAGGAACCTCTGTATAGTTATCCAGAGTATTGCCCTTTTTACCTTACCTTTATTCTTTCCCTTCCATGTCTGATAGTCTGGTCTACTCCCATGAGCACAAAGGCAGGAGCAGTAGAGGGGACTGGCCTTTTCTAGAGCTCTCCAGCATTCCCTTCCTCCACCCTTGTGCAGGCAGCAAGCCATGTGATTTCCTGTCTGTTTCCTTTTGGTTCTTCATTACTAGCCCACAGGGCTTCTTAACCTTTGTGTATCCATAAGGCTTCGTGCTCCTAATCCATTGGTGCTTTTCTGGACATCAGTTTTGGGAAGTAGACTTGGTGCTTTGTGTGTTGAGCTACTTGCTTGGCACTGTTTTGGCCATTTTTGTCTTGTGCAGCAGAAGCCCTAGTAAGTTTTAAAATTTTCACAGATGGTTATCCCATGCATCTCACCAGCATGCGTTGCTGGAGTCTTGTGCCTAAGAAAGGACAGATTGGCTTATTGATGTCACTAGGAGCTTGTCAGAATCAGCAGCCCCTGAAGACCTAGAACACACAGGAGAGATCCACCAGCATATCTAAGTTACCGTGTCTGCTGTCATTTCTGCGTTAAGGCTTTGGCCTCCTTCCAGCCTGAGTGCACCCAATAACCATTGTAGGACAGAGTCCTCATTAAATAAAGCATTGCTCGGCCAAAATACTGAGCTGTTAGTCTGTGCTTTGCTTTCTGGAGCCATAAAAGTTTTGTCTGGTCACCTGCCCTTACTCCTTGGTTGCTGAGTTAGGTTGTCTACTGACACCAAGGCCTATTTCAGCCAAATATATTTTCATCTCCACCCTGTGATGCAAGGAGGTCTGGCTCCAGAGCTGGAATGCGGATGACAAGACAAGTAAGACACTCCTGTTACCTTAGGGTCTTTGAGGAGGATCTGTACTAGATCAAAGAGTCTTTCCCACTCCAAAAATGTGTCCCATGCCAGTGCACAAAGCCCTGTATCCTCTCCAGGCCTGAGGCTTTGGTGATCTGGCTACAGAGGAATTTGGGATTTGCCTTTCTTCCCAGAGTCTGAGTGAATTTCTCTCATTAAAGAGAGAATGAACGCAGAGAGCCAACTACCACTGTTTGGATGCTGGAGGGCTGACATTACTGAAACCTTCACACAGGTCCAAAGAGGAACCCCAGGTTCATTCCATGACTTATTGAAAGGCGCAGGTAGATGCATCTGTGAACACCAGTCTGTCAAAGGAATTGAGCTTTGAGAGTAAGATCTGTTGATTATAGATAAAAAATGGTGCAGCCTTGAGGGAGAAGCCACCTTTGAATCTACGCAAATCTCTCTGAAGGCTGTAAGCTCAGGACAGTAGGGCTGGGGAAAAATATTGCACTTGGAAAAGGTCTGAGGGGACTAGAAATGCCATCCAGAATTTTCCACAAGGTCCAGTTACTTGCAGAAACAGAACCTCTTTAATCCTGAGCCTGGCAACAACCAGGATAGCAATTTCCTTCATGCACTTTGATCCTGCATGAAGTCTGGACATCCAAAAAAGGCTGTTGCAGTTGCTATTAGAACCCCTCCCAATCCCTGGAGAAGTTAGTGGCCTGTGTAGGGGAGTCGCGGCCCAGAGACTTGAATCCAGGAAACTTGGCAGGGAAAGTGAAAATAAATGAATCTTCTAGAAGGTGTTCCTTACTGCTGGCAAAGGAAGAGGAACTCACCTGCTGCAAACCCAGGGACTGGTGGCCCAGTAAACCCAATGTCCTATGCTCTAGCTCCAGCAAGAGGTGAAGACAGACACCAACTAATTTCTGCATTTGCTGTCCAAGCTACTTTGCCCTGATTCAGCCTCCGGTGAGAGGTAGTTTCACTCGGAGGGGTGGGGGTTACAGGAACAGTGTCTGACAGTCCACACTCCCTGGGTTCTTTGAGTTTTATTTTGGGAATGGGTCTTTCCTTTTCACCTAGTTCTGCTTGGAACAACATCTCTTTACCTCTCTCAGGAAAGGCCTCATGGGCATATTCCTTTCTACAGGTGATGTGTGCAGCACACAACTTGTTGCCCTTTTGGTTGCATTGTTTTTCCTTCTGAACCACCTCTAGCACCCCTTAAGAATGGCAGCCTGCTTTTCTAGATATCTTGGAGCCCTTTCATTGGTTTCTGAAGATACCACAGTTCCTCTGGGGCTCTGCATTCTCCTGCTCCTGGTACTTCTGGTCAGTTACGGCATGACCTTGCCTTCTGCTCAGAAGAAATTGCTCGCTCAGGTAGCCTAAATTCCTGTGCAGGAGGGAGGGTGACACACAGTGTCTCTGAGGCCCCATCATTTAAAATATTTGAGCTAAGGGAGGTCCTGCCCTGCCTGTCCTACACACGCCTGCTTGTGGTAATGCGCTGAGATGCATGTCTGCAGAGGAGAGGGCCACTGGTAAGTAGTACTTTTTCTTGTTCAGTTCCCCATTGACTGTCTGAAATATGCCCTGTTGCTTATAAGGAGAGCAGAGATAGGAAACATCACACTGTCTTTGGGCCAGCACAACCTCTTTGTTCCCTTGGTTTTCCAAAAATGTCCCTTTGCTCCTCACCAAAATCATTTCATGTTTAAGGAAAACATCCCAGAAAGCATTTGTGCCCATTTTTGGATGACATGTCTGCCCACACACAAGCCATGAAATGAAGCAGAGAGCAGGTTTCATGGTGTGACAAGGCTGTGACCATTGCAATAAGCTGCTCGAGTAATGCCACACTTGTTTCCCCTCCCCTGACTGCAGTTGTACTATTGGTCACACACTGCTCTTTGTGGTCTCCTTCCAAGTTCTCTCTCGTCTCTCTTTCTAGAGAGTTGCTTTGCAGCACAGGGCGAATTGGTGTGGGTGTTTGAATGCTGCTGTTTGCTGTTTTTTAAAGGACTTCTAGCCCTCCCATGGGGTTACTGCAG
>NW_005842249.1:54039-55560 GCF_000455745.1 Alligator sinensis
CAGACTGCTGACAGGTACCAACTGGAAAAAACCCTGCTCATGGTGTGCTGTGTTTTGTCAACATGTTTTTACTGCCCATGGTTTTCAGTACTTTATTCATAATTTCTTTTTCATTTGTGCCTACATTGCTTGGCAAGCCATGTTGTACTATTGTAACATTTCTTATTTTTTCCATAAGTTACCAATACGTGTCTGTTTTTTCAACTTAACTATCACTGTTGAGTTTAAAAGAAAACTGTGGCGGTCAGTTAGATGATATGGAAATCCAGTTATCAAAATGCTTCAAACAAAAGCATAAACCTTTTTTGTGTTAGATCTACTTGTCATTTTTTTTCTTCAATTATATAGGCTGCAGTTCAGCATTTTCTGTCACTAATATTAAAGTAATTAAACATGGCTATTAACAGCTGAAAAATCTAGTCTTGGAAAAATGCTGCTAGTAATACCCAGCGTTTATCTCGTTTTGTTTTGTTCACTAAGCATAGCCCTTGGCTGTCAACAATGCTTTCAGGATCTGAGGCACTGAGGACAGCAGGCATGATTTGTGCCATAAACCATGGTGTCCAAATGCAACGTCAGGTTTAGCTGCCTGACTTAACAAATTGCACAACACAGTCTCCATGTTCAAATCATTTACCACTGTAGTAACAGTTGAAGTCTTGCTGTTTCTTTTAAGTCATCTTCTTGTGAAGCCATTTGCTGCTTGTACGTTAAGTGTAAAATCACCCCTATTATTTTTTTTTCCCCCTACGTGCTGAAGACTGCTCTCTCTCTCATTTGAAAGGGAGCCAGTTGACTGTATGCATTTGCTGTGGGGGATCACTGAGTACTGAAATATCTGATTTTGGTTTCTGACACAATTTCTTCCTGGGTTTAGTTTCCAGAACTGTCCTTTTAGCTTTGCTCCTCCTGTTTCTGTGTTGCCTGCCAGTCAGTCTCTTTCCTCCTTTTGCTTTTTCTCCCAGTTCCTCCCACAGCCCACAGGATTCAGCAACTGCCTCTGACCCCTAAGGCTGGCTGTATTCTCTCCTGCCCCATTTATGCTTCTCAGGCCCATGTGCTGAGGCACTTACTAAAGGGTGATATGAGTAAAACAAGCAGCTTCAGGGAGCCAGATCCAGTCCAGTCCTGGCTGCTCCACAGACCTCTGGAATCCAGAGTAACCTCCTCTTCTCCCAGTTTTAGTTAGTGTAGCTGCCACTCCAGGGACCTGCCTCTGCTTGCAGGCAGAGCTAATTAGTGCAGACAGCTGTGCTGCTTCCAGTTCAGGAGGAGATCCGTAGCAACTCGCAAACTAGAAGCAGCAGAGCAGGGTTCACATAACACCACGTGCTGTTGGGCTGTATCCTCTCACTGGGAGGCTGCCTGGCCCCAATCTTGGACCAGCATTTCAAGGTTGTGATTAAAATCCCATTTCAGAAAGTCCTCAGGACAGTCCCAAAAACTCAAGATAATCCTGAAAAAATTGGGCAGGTTGGTTTGGTTGCTGCAAACATGAGGCTTGTTCTTTCATCCCCCCCC
>NW_005842249.1:55591-78782 GCF_000455745.1 Alligator sinensis
TCAGTTTCATTCCCACCTCCTCCTAGAGCAGGGACTGCAAATCTGATACAAAGCCTTTGACTTGCTGTGTGGCATGCTAGATCAGGGCAAGTGGAGCTCAGTACCCAAGTATGGTAGAGCACTGTTCTAATAGAAGCAGCCTGGGCCTCCAAAACTGCATGAACTGAAGACATGAGCACAAGACTGATAATAGCATGAGGTGATTTTTAAGGTCTCCTATTCCATTGCCACAGTGAGAACTGGCTTGGCTGAGTACTAGACCTACTGCGCTCTTTGAAGCACAAGTCCTGTATTTGTAATCGGAGAGAGAAACCTTTGAGCTCTATCTAGACTTGGCATTCCACAGACAGCTGCTGGCTTCTGCTACCAAGGGCCACCAGGATTTGCCTTGGTTATGAGCCATCCAGCAGATCACAGGTAGATAGATCTCTGTTTTACTCCCCCAGGGTCTTGTGCAAGTTTGCTGCTGTAGCTACCTACAGAGCTCCTTCACTGACACAAGCTGCAGTGAAGTGAAACATGAGCCTACTAGCAATTTTTCCCTCTGTTCTTGGTGAGTGTAGGTGCAGAATGCCTGCAGCTGCTGGAAAGAGAACCCAAAGGATCTGTAGGCTATTTTTTGCTCTTCCCTCACTCTCAGCCAGTTAAAATGTGTAAGCAGCATTGCAGCACCAGACTGATTTCCTCCTCAGCACAGGGCAAGAAAAGGAGATCTGAAAGTGCTCAGAGGAGGGGCCATGGAACAGAGAGCTTCCCTGTTACTCTAAACTAAACCCTGACCCTTCATTTTGCATTTATGGATTCCTTCAAAACCACTGTTAAAATTCTAATAAGCAACTAAATGTTCACTAAGGAAAGCAAAGTGTAGGTAACATTTTGTCTCTCTGGCTAGAGGCCTTGAATCAAACACACACACCACCTTTGAAAACATTTTAATGCCCAAAGTAATTCTTCTTCGGTTTTGTCTTATTTTGTTTTCTTGATGGCTTTAGGCATCACACGGTGACCCGGGGAATAACCAAAGGAGTGAAGGAGGATTTCCGTCTGGCCATGGAGCGCCAGGTCTCACGCTGTGGGGAGAACCTCATGATGGTATTACACAGATTCTGCATTAATGAGAAGATACTACTACTTCAGACTCTGGTCTGAATGAAGGCATGGGTATCCAACAACAGCTTTTTCCTGCTTTTCCCTCAGGAAGGGCAGCAAAGGCCATGTTAATTAACAGCACTGCTGTTGAAACAGAACTAATCTAAAATTGTCCTGTTAGTGTTGGTAAGGGACTCCTGATGAATTGTATGTTCTGGACAGCACATAAACAGGAAAAAATGTGGGTGAACAACCTGTTTTAATGGATCAAATATTTTATAATTAAACTTCCTTTTAAAAAAAATCTTTTTTTGTGATTATTGTAGCCAGGCTTGGGTAAATGCAGAAAACATCCTTTGGAAAGAAAACTATAATTTATTTAAAAAAATACAGAAGAAGTTGAGTATTGTCAAGACTTTTTATTAGCACCAGTTTGGAAGTCACCCTGTGAGTGAATCTTGCAGGTCAGCTTTCTCAAAGGACCTTGAACACTTGACAGAACCATTGCAAATTGATCACCCCTACTATCATTCTCTTTGATATATCAAGTCTGGGGTGTCTTTCTTTTCTGTTAACCTGTTGGGGTTGAATACTTCTCTTTTTTTTAATGAAATCAGGTCTGGGTTTAATATGATCACTGTTAAAAGAAGGATCACACCTGTGAAATCTAGTTCCTTAGAATAAAACTATAGACAACCCCCACTTAATGCTCGGTTCCGGAAAAAATGAGCCTGAAGCTGAAATAGTGTTAAGCAAAACCAAGTTTTGACAAACCAAGATGGCAACTGAGCGTTATAACGAAACTCACTGAGCACTAAGTGGAATCAGGTATCAATGTAAAACGAGCATTAAGCAGGGGTTGCCTGTATATCACTGTTCTCAATGAAGTTTTAGTCAATATTAAGTCGGAGGGTAACAATTTGAAGTGTAGTCTGTGCTATGCGAGCTCTAGGCATCTAGGCTGTGCTAGAGAAATTTACTTATTTAAAGGCCATAAAACATTTCCAGACCATTTGGTAAAAACCATGTGTCTGCCAGGAGCCTACAAAATTAAGTCTATCAGAACAAATAATTTCTTAGCAGGTTTAGGATTGTTGTTTGTCTATTAAAACGTAACTGATTTAAGCTCTGACTGGATGCAGACAAATGGAGGCATTTGTGTTCTCCTGTTGCCACCTAGCCACAGCACAGACTGCTTTGAAGTCTCCCAGCATGCACTGCAAATTGGACCCAAGCTAAAAGTTCTGTGGTCCTCCCCCCTACTCAGAGTGGAACAGTGTTGCAGCGACCAGATGCATAGGAGGGACCTCCTCCAGAGCCAGGAACTTAACTAATAAGCTGCCACTGCAGTGCTGGCAGTTGGAAGCATCAGTCTAACAGCCATGTCCAAGCTCCTGAATTAACTGCAGTAATTTGGCAATTACTCTTTCCTTTGTATTCATTGGCCATTAAATATATATTACATGTTGTGAGTAAGCTGCAGCATCTATAATTGTTCACTTGATGAAAGGCATCAGCTTTTCAGAACAGTAAAAAGCTATTCAGTACATCTTGTATTTATTGTATATACACACACACACACACCAGCAGCACTGTACTGAGCACCAGAACATATACAAAATAGAATATGCAACCAGATGGCCTCTGGCAAGATACTGTGTTTTCATTAACTAGGAAAATACTATCCCTTAGGCACATAAGTCTTAATGAAAGCTTCCCTGGAAATGTAAACTGAACACATGATCCCTTTTTAGTAATGAATCCCAGCTGGAATGGCATGGGTCTGGGGGAGTCCAGCCTCAAGCTCCTGTTGAACTGAGGACAGGACCAGCCTTCAAAAGCACTCTCAGATTTTCCAGAATATCCTTTTCCGGTAAAGCGCATACGATATGACGACCCAAATCGATGTTGCAATCAAATTCTGAGCCAAGTGCTCTGCATGGCTTTGATTGTCCTTCATCTTCCACTTAAAAGGGAAATAGTCTTCAAATACTTCGTGCCCGATGTAGACCAAGATGGAGTTCATTCCTTAAAATAAATTCAAACAGTGCCTTCAGAGAGGACAGTCCCATGCTCAATGGTTTTACAGTGAGCAAGCTGGACATCAGACTGATTCTAGGATGGGAAGTCAAAATATCCTAACTATCAACTCTGGCTTGGTTGCTAACTTGTTATGTGACCTTCCATGCATCATTTTTCTACCCCAGATGCACATTTATAAAGTGGCTGTATTCTTGTGCAAGAGAGTTCCAAGGTTTAATTAATGTCAGGACAGTTCTACAAACATTTTTACCAAATGTTTCTGCTTTTATTATTATTAAATTTGAGTGTCAGGACATTTTAACACTTCAAGAGTTTTCATTACAAAAACATTTTCAGGATTCCAAATAAAAAAACCACATTCAGGAATAGGTGAGACTGTTTGAAACTGCAGTCAAACTAGCTTTTCTTTGCATTAGTAACTAGGATAAGCAGATTGAACTGATGCTTGTGTGACCAAAGAGGCTAACTGGGCTGAGTTTAGCCTGGAGTTTTGGTAATTACAGTTAGGGTGGCCAGAATCTGGAACCAACTTCCTAGAGAAGTGGTCCTCGCCCCTACCTTGGGCACATTCAAAAAGAGGTTAGATGACCACCTGCCTGGGGTCTTGTGAACCCAGCATTCATTCCTGCCTGTGGCAGGGGGTCAGGCTAGATTATCTGATCAGGTCCCTCCTGACACTAGCTACTATGAAAGTATGAAACTATAATTCCTAAGAAGAGTATCTAGATGCCTTTTTCATCCCAGGGAGAGATGGCTGTTCAAGCCTGACAGCAGGCCACAGAGACTGCTCCCACATTGTACCCATTGACACTGGGTAAGAGTTAGTCCCCCAGGTTAATACTATAGTTTTGTTGCAAGAGTGGTGGACGGTACCTGAGGAGAAGAGGAAAAGAGGCTCTGAAAGGGCTAGAGAGAGAAAGCAAGAGTCTGCAATTCTCTCCCTGTCTGTCCTCCCTGTGTTCAGGGCTGAGAAGTTTGCTCTGCTATTTAGGTGACCCCTCCCCCACCAACTTTGAGCAGGAAAACACTCCCCTTCCCAGGAGCTGAGCAAAGGAGAAGCTCTCTTGAGGTAGGGTTGCTACAGATAGCCAGGGAGCCAGAGACAAAGAATAGCCAGTCTTGAAGCCAAAGATTCCCAAGCCACACTAGGGCCTTCAGGGAATCTTCCAAGAGACCAAGACCAAACAAGGTCTTGCTTCTTGGGGAGTCCCGAGGCAGAGCTTCCCCTAAAAAGGGCTGACCCATGACAGCTTGTCTCAAAGGTGGCTGTTAATCAATTTGGCCAGAGGGCTGCCTTAACAGACAAATCCTGAGCTCAGCTGGAAGACATGAGTGTTTTAGTTTGATACCTTTTCTGCTGTTTCTCCCAATTTTGCATGAATAAGCTTCTCTGCCTGATGGAATAGTGCTCTAGCACCATTGCCAGGACCTCCTGGGGCTAAATCCTGTCCCTCTCTCCTCTACCAAAAGTGTACTAAGAAACTAAACCAGTTCTCCAGCTTGCACATGCCTGGCATTTGCACCTTGGTTTCTTTTTTCTTATGGAGCCAAGTGCAAATTCAGCATCTGCCAAGGGCCCAAAGTAAGAACAACAGGCAGAAATCGAGGTAGTACGTTGTGTGTAAGAATATGAACAGCACTCATGGGAGGGACCCAGGAGACGACAAAGGTGAGCTGAGTTGCTCCGCTTTGAGAATGCACAATAGTACGGATCAGTAGCTATGCTCGGACACAGTGTCTTAGGGCTCCCAAGGAGGTAAATTCAGTTTCAAGGGCTTTTCTCCAAGATGAGACCCTGCTGGCTAGGGTGGTTTCTGAGATGGCCCTTGGGAACTGACCCAAGATCATCCTGGTAGCCAGGCAGCTGTCCCTTGGGAACAAGATCATCCTGGTAGCCAGGCAGCTGTCCCTTGGGAACAAGATCATCCCACTCACCTAGAACAACAGTCATCAGGTGGTAGCCCCTTCTGGTCCATACCGAACTGAGGTAGATTTGAACCACCTACTGACAGCCAAACAGAGCTCTATATCCATGACTGATGCAGAGAAACAGTTCAAACCACTAACTTCAGATTCAAAACAAGGTGCAATGGAAAGGCAGATTGCCCCGAGATCAGAAGAGAGGCCAAAAGACAATTTCCCTTGCATAAAAGAGGACAGGACTGCCCTACAGGTAGCTGCATTGGAAAGAAAATGCTTCCTGCCTTGCATATACTGACCTGGGTAGAAAAATGGAGCACCAGACCACCATCTCTTGATATCCACAAGGTAATATATCAGCAGTAAAAGCATGAAGGCAAAACAGCTCAGGGTTGTTACGTAGGACAGAGACCTGCATATTTTTATTGTGAATTTAAAAAGATATTTAGAGAATGGGGCAGATGTCTCTATTAAAAACAAAACAAATGCCATGATCTCTACAGAGATGTATGAATATGCACACTGAACATCAATAAAAAGTTGTGTGGATTTACTTGCCATAGGTTCTTATTTATGGGAATAAATCCTTCATCCTTAGAGCATTTTGTCAAGGCAACAGAAATAACAGCCTGAAATAAGAGTTTGGAGGTTAAGTCAGCTGTTCAGTGCAGTATCCATTAGCAACAGAAAATGTGTGCTGTATAAAAAAGATATTCATGTTTGAGAGTTTCCTAGTTATGCTTAAAACTACCATAGGCAAAGAAAAGTAACAAACTACTGTACATCTTACTTACCATTATTAGACTCCATATGAAAAACCTACTCAGGATCTGCTTGTGCTGGTCTTTGTAAAATAAGATAATTTTTCCTGCCTGAAGTTGAGGAAGAAAAGAATCAAAGCCATCGTAAGAACCAGTAAAGCTCCCCAGATGTATTTACTAATGAGCACTTGCTGCATTTTCAAGCACTAACTTTGTAGCTGGTTGGCTCTTTTTATAGTTGGATGGATGGTTTATGGTGTTATAAATTATTCTGCATGTCTAGTTTTATTGAGTGATTAACCAGTTAATTTTGTATTATATGTAACATGTAGCAGTGGCTTGTGCAACACCTATTTAGCAAAAAAAGTATACTTGATTTCTTCCCCCCACCCGCCACATCTAGCTAAATTACTACCCAAACAGCTCCAGTCCTGCTCAAGCGTATTTCCTATTAGTGCAACCAACAACTATGTACCATCATATTTGTACATGGAGTCCTAGAACCCTCAGAACGCACGCATCCCTTTCAGTCTCGGCATCGAACACCCCTGGTTTTGTATCCAGTTCTTCAGCCTCACACTCGTGTATGTAACTGCTTCTCTGCCCAGAATTCTGACACTTTTACCCAAAAGGTGCACACAGGGTAATTTCTATCTGAAACAGAGGAGGCTTGAGTGAGCACCCAATCAGGCCCCAATGCACAGATCATGGGTATGCCAACAAAGTTGCCCTACACTTCTCTCATGAGTGCAAACCACCATAGTAAACTGAAGATGCATGAAGCACTGCACAGCAAGCTAGAAGCAACATAATGGGAATGAGATAACCAAGATTACCCAGGAAGAGCTTAAAATGAGCACTTTTAGGCTCCCTTTTGCCTTATTTTCAAGGGAACTGAGCACTCAGCTACCAAACCTCAGAAGCAACCACAGGCAACATCTCCAGGCCTTTCCGAGATGTTTTCCTGTGACATTTTGAGATATCATATAACAGAAGTGTTACAAGCCCTGAGCAAAGCCTCTAATTTTTCAAACCACTGCCCACTCCAGTCCATATTATCTGCAAACTTCAACTGGAACATTACTTTTTGGAAGTTCTGGCTGTAACCAATGGTTTTACTTCCTCTCCATACCCCACCCCCCATTGAGTGAGAAGAACCCTTCAGCGGTCTCCAGGAAATGTCAGTTCCTTCAGGCCCAAGAAGGAAACGCCATACCTGAAGTCCCAGGAATGAGAGAGAGAGAGAGAGAGAGAGAGAGAGAGAGAGAGAGAGAGAGAGAGAGAGAGAGAGAGAGAGAGAGAGAGAGAGAGAGAGAGAGAGAGAGAGAGAGGGATTATTAGAAAGTCCCAAGAGGCTCTGAATTTATTTGCCTTCTCTCATACCCCTCTTCCCTGGCTACCATCCACAAGCCCTACCTTGACACCTGGCTATTGTCAATACTGGATTCAGACTGTATTTACACCGTGCTAAATCCTCTCCAACTTGCAGCTCTGGTTAATGATTTGCAGAACAGAATCCATTCACTGCTTCCCATCCCCACAGCCCTGTATGGTGGGTATGACTCCCCCTACCCCTCTACCCCCAGGTAGTGTGGTGTTAGTGAGGAAGCTGCTGGTGAGCTTAACCAGTTGTGGGATGTGCAAGCTGTCCCACCCTTCCAAGGGCATTCCCTCTGCTGTGCCATGTGCCTCCTACTGCACTCAGGGTATTTCCTGGCTGACACAGCAGCCTGATTTGCAGTCCTCAACCCTACACAACCCTGATCCAGCATAGCACTGTTTTCAACATGGATTTAACTCTCAGCATGAGAGCCAGCCTCCTGACTCCACCAAGGCTGACTGTTCCTACTTGAAGTTAAGCACACGTTTAAGTGCTCTGCAAACACTAGTGACAAAGAAGGTAGGCTGGGTTTACCACTCAATACCTTTCTACTTACAACCCATTAGTTCAATGCCACAAGGCACAAAAGGGAGGTTAGAGCAAAAAGCAGCTATTATGTGAAGGAGACACTTGTCACCCTCTGGTGCTACGTATGTGATCTTCATCAGATTTGCTTCCTTTCTTGCCAAAACTGTGTCAGGGCTCCTTTCACTCTTAGTTAGCAGAGAAGGCAGAAAGCCTGGTCCACTGGTTCAGGCACTAAGACCTGAAAAAGCTAAACTGAAGACCCTTCTTCACTACAGACCGCGTGTGATGGCAAGTCACATAAGACTCTCTGTACCTCAGGTGTTAAATGAAGAGGAAAGCACTACCCTACTACACAAGGGAGGGGGGTGTCACATCTACATGGGATACTTACTGCAGGGTTGCTTAATTCACTTTGCAGTAAACATCTCAGCATCTACACGTGCAGTGCTATTAGGACATAGTTAACTAACTCTGCAGTAGGTTAACATTTGTAAATACAAGTACTATCCTACTGTGGAGTTTTTCCGTGCACAGAAGCATATGTGTAGACACTGATGGGACTGGCTGGGGGCACAAGGCTGCTTCAGTGTAGGGGCTGCCGGCTGGCTAGCCCCACACTGGAGCACCCTCGTGCCCCAAACAACCTCTCCACAGCATGTTGAGCCAGGTTGGAGCAGCCCTAAGCTGACGCCCTTGGATCCTGCCACATGGGGCTGCTCCAATCTGGCTCAACATGCTGTGGTCTTGGGCACATCTGCGCCCGCCATTCAGACACGATGCCTGGGATCAATAAACTCCAGTGTGATATGCGCAGGAGTTTATTGCTGCTCATTAATAGCACATATAGATGCGCCCAGGATGTTATAAGGCTGAATATATTACACTGCGAGTTGTGCAGCTACTATGACATTAAGGGCTGTGGCAAGCATGTGACAAGCCCTATAATAATTTATAAATACTGTATGCTGACCTAGTTATTTCAGTGTTTGCTGTAAGAATACACTGTTTTTGTTCAACAGTGGGCAAAAAGCAATGGATTGAGACAAGCCACCCTACAGCAAATGCTTGAAAGTTGTTGTGGAACAATGGTGAAGCTGCTGGCCCTGAGGAGTCTGGCTCAACTTCCTGATTCAAAAGAGCTGGCTGAATCCAGGTGGCCCCTGGAAACTGCTAAGAAGAAAGGGATACTAGCAAAGACAATCTATCATCAGCCAACTGACCAGCTAGGTTCCAGTGGAGACCTTTTTAAGCAAAAAATAACAGAGCTTGGCTTTCAGCTCCCAGGCTGAGCAGACTGTTGGTATTTCAAGAAGAAAACACTCCCTTTCCTTGAAAATTTAGACAGTTTCATATACAACTTCTTGGAATAATAAGTATAGAACTCTGCTACACCATTTCCAGAATAACTTTGGAAGTGCTCTGACAATTCATGTGCAACCTAAAGCCACTTACATTGGAAGATGGGTGCTGGTAAATATGCTCTTCACCCAAGAGCAGGCGATCAATGTAGCCAGCTGCTCCTCCAGTGCAATTGTCATATTTTCCAAAATCTCCAATGCCACCAGGACCAAGGTAACCTCTAAAAGGGAAACAACAGATGTGAACATGGGTAATCTGCTACCAGGTGTGGGTGTGGTTAAGGCTATGTTTTCCTGATCTAAGGCAAAAAAAAAAAAAATCTCCAAATACAATCGTGTTACCCACAAGCCTAAATCCCAGATAAAAATCTTTATCAAAAACGCATTACAGAGGAAGCATTAGCCAGCTCCTTGGAAAGAGCTGTTTAGACAACCAGTTGCATCCACAGCAGACACCCTCCCAGATTGTGCAGCTCAATGCAAGATTTGCTGTTCACAAGGCTGAATGCTGGGAGACCCAAAGGGCTGGCCTTATGGACATGAAACACTGCTCAACCATGGTTTAGAAACCCCAAAGGGTGCTCCTACATTCCCCCCCTCCCAACAAAACCAGCTTTTGTGGCCACTAGAAGGCCTCAGGAAGCTATACTCAACCCAGTTTTCTTAAGCTACTGAAATATAGTTCTTTCTCTGGCCTGAAACAAAGAGATGAAAACAATGAGTTAAATGCAGGAAATGTCTCTGCAGCTTCAGTGTTGGAGGCAGGGATATGCTCACTGCCTTCTGGAGAAGCGACATGCACGAGGCAGGAAGATTAAGTGAAACAGTGAGCTCCAAATTATGTTTGCTTTGTGGCTTCGCAGGCTGCAGCCCTGCATAAGAAGCAGATGAAAAGCTTCCAAGACAGGCAGCCATATTAACAGGAAGATCCCCTGCTGTCACAGAATCCAGTGCTGAGTCTCCCAGACCCACCGGAAATGTCAAAGATTTTAACTGGGGACAGCCAGAGAGATAGGAAAAAGCAGCAGGACAACCCCAGCATCCAAGACAGATGGCTTGCTGCCAGAGAAACAGAGCTGCTCAGATGGAGATTTCCATTGCCAACCACAAGAAAGGAGCTAAAATAAGAAAGGTCCTGGAACAGGCACAGCCAGACTCAGTTTCTAGCATCCCACAGGGCCACATCTCCAGAAGTAAGGAAAATCCCAGGCTCTCTCAGGGAAGAAGACCTAAAACTCCTTAACAAGAGCGAGGGGCATGCAGTCCCTCTACAACATGGGTATTTCCCCACCTAGAATCATATAACAGTAAGGCTGGAAGAGCCCTCAGGGTGTCATCTAGTCCAACCCCCTGGCTCAAGGTAGAATCATCTGTCTAAACCACCCCAGACTAATGTTTGTCTAACTTACACTTAAAATATGAAAAGATAGGGGTTCTGCAACCTCTCTGGTAAGCTGTTCCAGGGCTTAACCACTCTCATACTCATCCTAATATCCAACATAATTCTCCTGTGTTGCAATTCAAGCCCGCTATCTCAGTATGTGCCTGAACACAAAAGCAGCTGAAGGGACTTTGCTGTGACCAGGGCACCGATAGCAAGCATGGACAGCTGCAGCCTGAAAGCTCAGAACTTATGATATCAATGCAGTACGCCAACACCCACTGCAGGAGGTTCCCCATGCCTGCTGGAACATGCATGCTTGCAAGATCCTTCTCAGGAGGAAAGTCTCCACAGGTATGTCTGCACTACTTCTGTGGTTCTCCATAGATAACTGCCAAAAACAAAGCCCCTGCCATCCACCCCCACTCCATGCATGCCAAACCCAGAACTAAGGCAACAAGGAACATCTGGAAACACCCTCTCTTGAGGTCTCTGCCTTGGCCGTGCTTGTGAGCAGCAGTGTACTGGGGGAGCATTGTGAGGGGTCTCTAAAGTGTCCTCACTACCTCCATTCTGGGTTTGCAGTATGTGGAGCAGGAGCAGGTGGGCAAGGCTTCATTTTCAGCAGTAGACTCAAGACCACCATGGGGGCAGTGTAGATGTGCCCCTCATTTCCTCACCTCACAAGCATCTGGGTGATGCATGGTGTTCATATACAGCTCTGCAAGAACCTCAGGGAGATTTTGAACCTATTTCATACCTACCTGGGGGCAATAAAGATGTCAGTCTTATCCGATATTTCACTTCAACAAGGGAAAGATTATCCTGTGAAAATCCCTCTCCAACTGAACACAAAGCCTGTCCTCTTCAATCCTCCCTACCAATTCAGATCTAGAAACACTGAGTGGGAGCTCTGCATTGCGGGCTACCTGAAGGACCACCTGGCCCACTTGTTGCAGAACTGTAACATGAGAAATGTACAAAAGTACTATAAGATGCTCTGGAACAAAGCAATACTGCTTTTCTCCTGGTACACCTTCAGCTGATTCTGTCATGGGTAGGGACCATGTATATCTTTATGCTTGCGTTTCGTCCTGGGGTAAAAACAGCAACCCCAGCACAAAAGCATGACAAATGCTGTGTCTGTTCACATCCTGACAAACAGTCCCCAAACTTATCAAAAAAGCCCCGATGTTTCAGAAGCAGAAACCTGAAGGGAAGTCCAAGCATGATACTTACTGGGGGCAGCCAGGTACCTCTAAAAGAAAGGTCAGACACAGCCAAGTTGCTTCCAGTGACAGAATGAAAAGCCACTGTGGCCAGTAACACAGAATATCCTGAAAAGCAGAATACGGCATCTCCTGCATGAGAGGGAGGGAGGAAAAGAAATATGATGAACCAGCATATAAATATTGTCCACGAGAAGAACCATCTAACAGCATGTAAGTGCTTGGCATTATAGGCAGTCAGGAGTTAATGACCACAGAGGATTTTGCAAGACTTCCTATTTTTATTTTAGTATCCTGTTTTTCCTTTCCCCCTTATTAAGTCAAAGCAAGCAAATGTTTCTGAAGCTGAAATTTGCCAGGCTTGCTTTAAAAAAGAACAGTCTGTTTCAGAAGCCTGAGCAAAATCCTGTCAGCAGATTTTAAGTCAAATGAGAGATAATCACAACCTATTTTACCTCATTATAAAAAAGAGAAATGCTAGTCAGCCTTCAGAGGTGGAAATCTGAAACACTGGACTCAGCACAGATAAGGTCCTCACTTAGCTTACTGGGTGGGAAAGGAGGTAAAATAAAAGCATCTAAAGAAATTAGGAAAAGTCATGCTCAGGGTGTATCTGCTAAATTCATAAATGAGAGCAGAACATTTTGTGACAGCGCCGCCTGGTCTCTCTGCCTAGCCCGACAGACAAGAAGCTAGTCAGGCTCCCCCAGAGATGACGCTAGCAGATGGGGAAGCACTGGGAACACTTAATACCTTAAAACAAAGAATATATAGAATCCATGTTCAAAATCACAGCTGCATTTTTCAGCAATGCTGGAACCAAAGAGGCACTGACTATGGAACAGAAAGGACCCTTAAAATCCTCCATAAGCCAACTAAGTAGGCCTGACAGGCAGAGTTGCCTCCTGCTGCTAAACTCGACGGTAGCCCCCTTTGGCAGCTCTGCAAAATTTAGCAAATGTTAATGTTTTACACTGCATCTTCCAAACCCACATGCTGAGCAAGGAAACAGTGGCAGCACTGCAGGAGACAGAACCTCTTTGATGGCAGACCACTTGCAAAACAAGCAAATGAGATGGTACTGGGTCTTCCGTAGTGCTTACAATCTCCCTCCCATCTGAGGCCCACTCACCAAGTTCTCACTCGCAGCCACGACCCTGGCAAAAAGGAGTTCCATGATGGCAACCACCAGGTAGGTAAAGCCCAGCCTCTGAAGCACACCTGGGATCCGCAAGCTGTCCCAGGACACTACGGCAGACACAGAGACAGTCTAAGAGAGAAGCCAGCTTCAGGCTCTTCTTTACATATAGGAACTGCACTACTTCAGAGACAGGCAGACAGATTACTCCTGAGGGTGTCATGGTCTGGTTATGCAGGAGTAAGTCTCTGTGCCTCATAGGGCACTATCATGGGTCTCCAAGAGCCTCATACATATTCATACTCTTAAGTCTCCCAATGCGCCAGGTGATGGGAACTGTAATCAGTGCCAGCCCAAAGAGGTGTGCAGCCTATAGAGCTGCATGCAACTCAGGCAAGGGAGTGTACTCTAGAATCCCAAAATACATAGGTGCTCCCCGAATACCTCTGTCCAAAACTGCTGTGCTCCGCCAACTAACCTACACCTTACCCCTCTCCGACCACAGTGCACAGGATGTGATGAGCAGGTCAGTACAGTGGGGAGGGGCTGGCTGCACTGGGATCAGGTGGAAGGATCCAGAGGGTTTCAGAAGGCCCATGGCAAAGCCAAGTGAGTTAGAGAATAGAAGCACATTGAGAGGGACTGCTGCATTTTCTGGAGTAGGACCAGAAGGGAGCAGACCCTAGGTCCTGGGGTGAATGGGGATTTGCAGTGGGTTCAAGTAAAGGCCTGTGTACTCCAGAGCAAGGTGGACCTAAAGGCACATCAAGCTCCCCAGGGAGCCAAACTGAAAATCCTGCAGCAGATTCACAGATATTGAAAGAGCAAACATAGCTGAGCCCCTGAGCTGTGAAGCCAGGCTCTAGAAAGCTTCCTCAGGGAAAGAAGGCACCTGGTGCACTCACTGCATTGCCAGGTTCAGGGACTGACACTGTTGCTACGATTTACTTCAGTTTTCAACCAAGCCCACCTCACAGCCGGGTGGAGGAGGTGGGCAAAGATCAGGGCTGTACCATGATAATCAGACACTGTGCATCTTGCTTCATACACATCTATATAAACTTAAATATTTGTTCCTACTCCCGGCTGTTACTGTCCAAGTAGTGTCCCACCTTCCTGCAACTTCACAACACTATGCCTGTTCTTCTTGCAAAGACAACAGTCTAAAGGCAAGAATGTGAATGCAGTCTCTTATGCTACCTATAAACGTGTCAAAGTGGATTCGATTAATCGAGCCTGATCCATGTCTGCTGAAGTGTGCTAATTTGCGTGCTCTAGCGGCCTTTGCATCACACGTATTCAGCATCCCCACATTTCAAAATGGTGGTTGGGTTGGCTTTAACTAAAGCTTTTCAAATGAGCTTTAATTAAAGCACCCCTGCCACCATTTCGAAGTGTGGAAACGCCAAATACACGTGACACTGCGGGTGCTTTAATGAGAGCGACTCTTGAGAGCTGCTCTCATTAAAGAGCTCCCCCCAACTCCCACATGCATAAACACCCTTATAGACTGGATATCTTTTTGGGAGATACGTTTTAGTCAGATAGCTATAGAAATACATTAAATAAATTTTCAACCTGTGTTATTCAAGAAGTCAGGAGAGATGATTTAATCACCTGTTCTGGCCTTAAATCTATGAATGCAAGTACGGAGGATTCTTAAACACATATTGTACATTTATCTACACATTTTAACAGCTCATTGTTATAGATTACGGGCTTGGACACAGCACAGCTTTACATTGATGTCATCTGCCTTTGTGTAAATACGAAGCAGATACAGATCACAGGGCTAAATGCTGGAATAAATGCACTGAATTCAGTGTAGTTACCCTGGGAAAAATCAGGCTACCCTGGAATCTGCTCCAGATTCTGAGCATCCACATGGGTATATCATCCACATGGGTATATAAAACCGTTGGAAACTACACTGTTGTAAAAGTGCGGTGTGCCCAGCCCCTATATGATACTACTGGTGACAGGTAACATAACATTACAGCACATTCAGAGACTTATGCTCTTTAGCATGTTCCTGGGGCAGAGACTGAAAGTAGATTCCTTCTGCAAGGGATAAAACTGGGGGGAAGCACAACTGTGAAAAGTTAACAGAAGCAAACAAGCGAGCTCTACTTACTAGGTCCAAGGCAATAATTGGGGTTCACGACAAGGACTCCGATGAGGAAGAGCAAAAAACTCCTCCAGAGAATTTTCCCCAGTGCTTGCCACTTTGAACATCCCCGCCTCAGCAGTGAGCTCAGAGACAGTGAAATGGAGCTCCCCATGATAAACACAAACCTACAAAACCAGGCAGTGGTGAAATGAATCAACAGTTGGAAAAACACAAACGTCTAATTCACAGATTCTTCAGGTACCAAATATTAATGCTCTATTTGTGTCATTTTCTAAGGAGAGCCAAAAGAAATCAGCCCATCTTGAATAAAAACTGACAGTTTTACTTAGCTTTACTGAGAGGATTATTAGAAAACTAAGTGCACATCACGTCTTTATCCTCCTTACACCAATAAGATGAAAGCACTGAATCCAGGGAAGTAATGGCATGTCAGGCCTTTTGTGGTATGAATGTTTTAGCAAATAGAAAAATCACATTGCCTATGATAAAAATCAGTATTTTTGACTAGAGAAAAAGCTGAGCCACAAGGCTAGGGTCTGGATTTGCACTCCAGTATGATCTGCCCCTAGGTTTGGAACAAGGGAATCATCAGGCTGGATTGGACCCATGGTCCATCATAGCCCACCATTCTGGATTAGACAGAAGGCAATACCCAATGCTTCAGAGGAAGGCAGCTATGGCATGATCTTCCTCAGAAAAATGTCAGCCTCTGCCCAATTACGAAGAGGTTGGCTGAATCCAAATGCCTCTTTTTTAAGTATTTTACCTTTCCCAAACCTTGGCCACAACAACATCTTGTGGCAATGAGCTCCATAGATTCATAACATACTGAGTGAAAAAGTATTCCCTTCACCAGCTCTGAATTTGCTTCAGTGCTGAAAGTCCCCATGTCCTCGTGCTAAGAAACAGGGAGATAGAGATGATTCCAATAACCAGAGATAGCATGGTGCCCTTGTAAAGGCCAACGTAAACCATGATGTCATCCATCTTGGCCCTGGTCAATTTTCACTTGTCACCATCTAACAAAACACCACTCCTCAAAATGCATTTTCCCTATGGGTTTGAGCTGTACTGAAGCAACATGGCCCACTGCAGGACTCTTTTAAGCTTACCTTCAAAACTATTCATCACAAAGACTTACCATGGAAACACAAGATCAGCCACCGTTAATCCTACAAGGAAACAAAAAAGATATGTTATTTCCCTTAAAAGAACAAAGGAGATGCAGAGCATTTATAATTATTTGACAGACACATTCTTCAGCTGCAATCTATTAAAAGCTATTAACAACTAACTACTCTGTTGGTTAGACCTGGTTGATCTGTCCCTTGTGTTGTTTCTGAAACACTGTCTGAAACAGTAGCTGTGTCATAATAAGATTTCTGATAAGGGATCTTCACTGCTCTCCATCAAAGCAGCACAGCACAACACTGTTGAATGCATGGTTGTCATTGACTGCATGTCTGTAAAGCATCTAATTTGATGGTACTCTGAACTGGTTGTGCCCTCTAGGTCCAGTCACAGTATAATTGTTAAATAAAAAGCAAAAACGTATGATCAGAGGTGAAAGCCGAAAAGCCATGAAGAGATTTCTATATGATAGTTTCCCAAGATTGTCTCCTATCAAGAATAGCCAGTCTTCCTCTTCTTACGTATTATGCAGCCAGATCCTTCATTGATGAATATTGGCATAGTTTCTCTGGTGTTGATAGAGCTACATTGTAATACACTAGTTGCACAGCTAGCCTTATTGGTCTATTTCTATGACTAAAGTCTGGATTACTGTTCAAAGCATACTCTACCATTCCAGCTCTGATGCTTGAAGAACCAATATTTTCCTCCTCCATAATTAACAAATACCATTATGATGAGAGAGAGCCTAAGAAAACATAGAAGATAATAAGAATAAATATACAGGATAATAAAGCAATAAACTACAAATGCAAACTCACAGTTATTTTTATCCCATTAAAATGTGTTTAAATGTTTCTCCTTTTAAACATAATTATAAGCAAAACACTTACATTTCCTGTGCAGGGGACAGAGGTTCAGAGGAAACTGAGTTATAAGGGCATTTGAAAAAGTTACATTACTAAGCATTAGTGTGATTTTTTCCTCATATTCCCATTATGTGAACACTGAAGGAACTACACACAGGTATCACTCGGTCTGCACTATTGACTTCTCATACTCTTTCAACCAATACAGCCTCCAAATGTTTCAGGAAATCCAGGAGCTAGCTGCCTGATGGTTTTTCTGATAAAAAAGACCCCCCCTAGATTGTCACATCCCTAAGTCACAGTATTTACTGAATGCAGCAATTAATTCTGTGTACTTCACAAACTTCATTCAGCAAGGTATGGTCAACCATCTGAAAATGGGGAATAAGTATCATTCCTCCCACTGTAGAGCAGTTAAATAAGGAAAAGAATAGTTCTGACAAAAAATTCTGGACTAGGGAGGTGGACAGAAAAGTTGTGTTTTTACTTATATAACCCTCCCTGAAGGAAGAAGAATTATTTTGTAAAATAAAAGGAAATGTAATTCAAAATCATATGATGCTTCCCTTGAAAAAGGAAATGTCAGAAAAAGCTTCTTGTCAGCAAGATGTCAACCTCTGCAACATGCAAGAAGAAAGGGTTTAGGTTTTTTTGGTAATGTCTTTTAGAGGACCAACGGAATAGCTAGGAGAGATGTTAGATAAGCTTTCCGGCACAAAGTGCCCTTTTTCCACTCTATACAATGTATCCCTTAAGAGCCATTGCCAAAAATATGCTTGGCCTCTCAAATACTTCCTTGGCTCACATATTTCCGCAGCTACAACAACACCCTGGGCACATCCGCACGAGTGTGCACATGTGGTTTGTGGCACAGCAAACTGCATGCAGCACACGTATACGCATGTGCTGTGCTGCTCATTTGCAGCGCATTTTTTTTTATTTTTTTTTTTTACACTGGGAGATCCGGTATAAAAAAACAAAACAACAAAAAACCACTGCTAAAAAAAGTGGCATGCCACATGTGGCAGCAGCATGCGCTGCCAGAAACTGGAGCCTGGCCAGCCAGAGCCATGCTCTGGCTGCCAGCCAGGTTCTGAGCAGCTAGCTCAGTATCAGTTGACCTGGGAGGCCCCCAGGACTCCAGATAAGGCTGCTTGGGCCTGCACAGGTGCTGGCCCCAGCCTCCCCTACCCCACCTGGGTCCCTTTGCCACATGCCAGAATGCACATGCAGAGGAGTATCTGGGGACAAGCAACATCAGCACAAATACGTGCCACTGCTATCTGTCCTGCGGGAAAGGCAAGCCCCCGCACATGCATGCTCATGAGGACATGCCCTCTGAGTCTACTTTGCAATACTCTCTTGAGAACAGCAGTGGAAGGGCTCACAAGGTTGGCACATTTAGACCAAAACTACAAAGACGCAGGGAAAGGCACAACAAGAAACAACTCTGACAAGGAGGGAAGGGACATCCTCACAGAGCAGGGCGCATCAATTGGGGGTATGCATACCCCCAGGGGTACTTGAAAAGGGGCTAGAGGGTACACATGGGTGAGCAGACACAAGGGACCGCCACCCACCACCTGCGCCACCGCCTCCCAAGAGCAGGGCTGGCGGGGCAAGGGCAGGGGCTCCCCTCTGCAAGCTGCACAGGCACTGCCCGGCCAGCTGGATGTGGCGGGGTATACGGAAACTTGAACACGGCGGCCACTGCTGCTGCCACATACAAGCCTTCCCCCCAGCTCTGAGTCCGGCCACTGCCACCCCGCTCCCCTCACTCCATCAGAAGTGTACCCAGAAGGGGTATACTCCTTAAAAAAGGTGGAAAACCCCCATCATGGAGCTTTAGTTTGCTAGCTTATACACACTGCTCACCCATGGCACAGGGCCGGCTGCAGGCTGGATCCGGCTCCCAGACTCACTCCCTTCACCCTCCCCCTGCATACCTGATCTGCTGGCTGCTCCAACTGGTTTGGGACCCAGGCTGTGTGCAGTGCAGATCCCAAAGTGCCCAGAACAAGCATGGTGTGTATTACAGTCCAGCCAGAGCAGCATGCAGTCACTTCCCCAGCATGACTGTGCTGCAGTGTCTATTCCAGCTGCTGTGGAATCCATGCTGCACGCAGTGCAGGGTCCAGACTAGCTGGAGATGCCACCAGATCAGGTATGCTGGGGGAGGGGAAGATGAAGGGGTCCATGGACTAGACCCAGAGAACCACTCAGGCTGGATGAGTTTGACACCTTTGGGCTAAGAGAATCAGCAATGCTTAAGTTTTCATGAGCTCACAAAAACTTGTGCATGTCTGATTCAGTTAGCCTATAAGATAGATGCACCTCTACTTTGCCTTCTGCCTGACTTTAGACTAACATGGCTAACTACTGTTCTTTTCCCTCAGAGTGAAGGTTTCTTACTATGACCATAATGCCACTCATTCAAACTTAGAAAAGCTTTGAGCTGAGTGATACAAAAGCCACTGTAGCTGCAATTTACCCTCGGAATGTGTCGAGGGAGCGCAGGCGCCTCTGGGAGACACTCCACACATTCGTACCATGGTCACCGGTAACAGAGTCTGCTCCAGTTGGGGACCCCAGCTCCTTTGAAACAGAAACAATACATGAAAGGAAAGTGCTAGGTGGCACCTACAACTCTGAAGTCTTGACCTTTGGGACAACCAAACTTGGCAAGCTCAGGTCTTGGGATTTGAAATGCTTTTAATTCCTGTAATTTTATTTTTCCGATTTCTCTCCTCCTTTCTCCACTGTGGTAACTTCCCACATTTCTCATTTTGTACTTCTTCCCATCAGGGGCTCGATCACACTGCTAGACCCGTGCTGCTGCTTTAACTAGGGTGGGAAGAATGGTCTTGTGAACACCACACTGGATTCACGTCCAAGGTTAGACAGTGTCATAGTGTGATTGCAGGACAATTGTTCAATTTACCCTGGACCTCAGTTCCCCAAGTGTAAAATAAAGAAAATACTTCTTTTAAGTATCTCACACTACTGTTTCAGGGACAAAACTATGAGATTCTCAGACACCACAGCAATGAAGACCTGGTGAGAACCCAGGCTATTCATGGAATAAAAAGAGAGCACTGTGGGACAGTTTCATCTAGGGTGGACCAAGCACACTGGCCACATTTGGATCTCATTTACACCCGTGTAAATACAGAGTGATTCCAGTAATGACTCATCTTCCAAGGGGTTAACAGTGCAGAATTAGGCCTCAACACTTTCAGGCTCTGGTCTTCCCCAGAGAAGTCTGACCTGATTTCAGATCATCCCCCTAAACTGCCTGTAGCACTGGAAGCAGACAAAGAACTAGAGGTGCTTTCCATCTTTCACTGTCCCTGTCACAAGGGGTCATTCTTTCAATGGCATATTTCCTTCACTGAAACTAAAGAGTAGTAAAAGCTGACTGAATAGGAGCCAGAAGGGTGATCTAAATTAAACCTGAGTGCAGAGCCCCATGTAGTTCTCTCTACAGACTGAAAGAGCTGACTGTCCTCACTGCACCAATTGTCAGGGAACCCACACATGCAAGGGATGTGGCTGCCAATTTACTGAATCCCCAAAAGGGCTAACTGATGTGAGCTCTGAGTGTGAAAACACAGACAGTGAATAAGTGCAGTTAAGTAACTCACAGAATTAATGAGACGATCCGTTTCTCTAGGGTTCAGTTTCTTATGAAGCCAATTCTTCACTGGATCCATGCTGTGAATTAACAACAATTAACCAAAATCATATTGTGTCTTATTTAGCATGAATACCAAATTACACCTTGATCACAAAGTAAGTTGGAGCAATATACATCACAGACTGAGATAATCTTTACTACAAAAAAAGGTTTTCACTAGGTAAAACGCTAATACAGACACTATGCAAAAAGCTATGTAAAAAAGACTTAAGCTAGCAAAGTCAAACATACAAAAACTAGGAAATACCAGAATTAAATTGATCCATGCAGCTCTAATTCATCCCAATTCTGCACAGGCATTATGGTAATGGTCAAATAACTACATGATCACAAGCATGGGGCTGAGGTAATTTCTTTTGTTTGCACATAGGACAGCCTGCCTCAATCAGTGTACAGGATAGAGGGCTATATAAAAATAAAGCGTGTGTTTAAATCCCAGTGAGGTCAGTGGGATTTAAGTACATGCTGAAGTACTATCCTGAACTTTTCTGAATATGAGGCATTTCTGAATCAGGGGCATCCGCACTGCTAACACCAGTGGTGAACTGAAAGACTGACTGTATTAAACTCCACTACAGTGGATCCAGTTGGAGTACTTCAACACTTAGAAAATGGTAACTATATGATAGTAAAATAACATGCATCTGAACTGTTGTTCAGGACCCCTGAAGCAAAGTACAGCAGTTTCTTGGGAAAGCAATAAAGTATGTGCTTAAGTTCTTTTCTGAACAGAGGGTAACATTCTCCCTACTTATTCAATCTTCCTCCTGTTTCTTGTGCTGAAGTCCAATATGGCAGGTAAAATACAGCAAATTACTTGGCATGAAATGAACTGCTGTTCAGTCAGCAACATAACAGATATAAGGCAATGAACTTAAGAGTTGGAAACAGGCAACAGAACAGCAGCCTGGCAAACATGGCTGAGGCAACAGAAATGCTATCCTCCTGAGGGTATACTAGGCACCTGCCCCAGCACTGGCTTACAAAGCCTTTTATAAGAAAGAATTTGTTAATTCTCTAAAGCCTATTTTAATCATTGGCCGTTCAGTGAGGCTGGACAGTAGTGCCTATGAGTGATCAACTGTGATGCAAAGGTCCGACAGCACCAATGGCTGGCAGACCACTGAGATATCCAGTCATTACCAAGACAAAAGAAAAAGGTGACATGTCCCATTATCACTTTTGTGAATCACCCAGTCTCACCCTGTTCCCATCATCTCAAAGTAGCACTACTCCATTCAGTCAGAGTTCAATTTGTCCAATACATTTCTTGCTCTCAAATCAAAACCTTGGCTTAGCCTTTGAAAGACAGTTTAAGACCAGACCCTCAAGAGATGCAAACTGATACAACTCTACATCTTCACCAAAAAGAAGGAACTAGCTTATAAACTACAAGTCTATGACTATGGCTCACAGGTGCTATCACAATACAAATAATAATTCTAGCAAGCATGCTTTAATCTGCAACAAAAATCCAGGAAGCTCTCCCTCATACACAGGGATGTTTTACAGATTATGTGAACTTACTTTATAAAAAAGTGTCCCAAAGTCAAGATGCTGAGGATTCCCATATAAATAAGGAATGCATACAGGATAGCTGTATGAAAAAAAAATAAAAAGATGGCTCATCTAATAGAAACAACAGGCACCCTAGGCCACATACACTGATGCATTATACTGAACCAAACACTGCAAAAACAAAGAAGTGATTCAGGCCCACTATATAGTACTATAATCTGAGAAAATACTGTGTAGTACTGTAATCTGCATAGTACTGTAATCTAAGAAAGCTCCATACAAAAAGAAAGGACATTAGGTTGAAGTGCAGCCTCCTGAGAGTAAATTTCAGTATAAAACAGAAGCAAAGCAACCAAATTACAAATATAGTTGTAGCAGAGTGGCTATAGAAAGAATCAGTTTGGTATCAGCTGTAAAGGAAGAACTGGCCAGATTAAGCAGCAGCATGAATGTAGAGTAAAGGAAGCAAGGATGACACACTGAGTTTGTAAATATGGGGGATTTCTCTATAGAGTTATAGGGATAGGAAGGATCAAAGAACCATCTCTTACAAGGATTAAGAATGAAGGAAGGTACTGATTAGAGATTGGAATGGTTCTGGGAAGAAGATGAGGGGAAGAATGAGACAAAAGGCATTAAAATATAAGTAAAGGGGTTAGTAGAAAAAGTATGAAAAAGGGGTTTAAAATTCTGGCTGGAAGCAATACATAATTGTGGGATACTGGAAAAAAAGGAACATGGGTGTGCGTGCACATATGCGCATCTGCATGTGTGTAGAAGAGAGAAACAGGATCTAAAACTTCAAACATAATGTAAGCACGTGCCTTCTGACATTTATTGCTTATTTGAGCCTGTCTTCTCCATAAGATTCCAAGCTCTCTGGAGCACAGATGGCCTCATACTTATGATTCATGCATGACCCTTGCAGAAGGCTATGGGGTCCCAAGGCTTCTAGGTGCTGATGTGACATACAAAAATAGAAGACAAAGTGAAAGAGCGGGCCAATGATATTTCCCT
>NW_005842249.1:78830-89798 GCF_000455745.1 Alligator sinensis
CCCTACAAATACATTGTAATGGCCTTATAAGGGGTGGGAGACTGTGCCATCCCAGGTTTTGCATCGAGTCCTCTCTATGGGACAGGTCACAGTCACAGAGCAAAAGGAAGCCATCCCAGAGGGAATTCTAGTGGAAGAGCATTGCCAGCTCTGCTTTTCAGGGTTGTGGCAGTAAAGCTTCCAGGGGAATGTGGAAGTACATACATCCTCTTTTCCCCATTTGAGAAGAAAAATGCCTCCACATCTCCCAGTGTTGGAAGTGGTTTTGAGAAACACAACTGGGAAGACATGATACAGATTAAAAATATCACCCTGTGGACAAGTGATTATGCATTTTAAATATGAGCAAGGTTTTTGATCTGGTGTGACCTGCCCAGGGGAGAAGTCAAACATCAAGTCAAGAAACATAAGGAGAGAGGAAAAGGAAAATGCTGTTCCCAGGTCAAGAAAATGGTGGAGTATCTGTTGAGGTATCAGCCAAGGAGTTCTGTGGTGGCCTTCATGAAAACACACTGTTGAAAGGAGGTGGCAAAGGCCAGTCTGAACAGGGTCAATGAGAGACTTCGCAACAAGGAAAGTAGAGATGTGTGCAAGAATGGAATCCTAAGGAGCTAGATGGGGAGAAGCTGGAGAGGGCAAAGGAGGGTTTCATCTTAAGATGGGGAGATGGAGACATATTTGAAGATCAAGAAGTGTGATGAGCAACAGAAGTTAAAAATGAAAAGGATAGGGGAAAGGAAGTTGTTAGAGAGCAGAAGATGTGATAGCGTCAGCGGTGGTAGGAAGTGGGTAGCAGATAAAACTTAGGGCATATCTACATGTTCATTAACGTGCTTTAGGTAATATGCATTAAATCTAGTACCTCCATTGTGAGGTACTAGAAAAATGGGGAAACGGAGAAGCAAACCCTAGAGATCTTCAAAAGAAGACTGGATGCACACCCTGCTGGGGTTATTTGACTCCAGCAGTCTTTCCTTCCCAGAGCAGGGGGGGGCTGGGCCCAATTATCTCACAAGGTCCCTTCCAGCCCTAAACTTCTGTGAATCTGTGAGCATTAGCCTACTTTGATGTGCATTAGCTAAAGGGCATGGCTTTGTAGTGATGCTTTAATGCTCATTAAAATAGGCTAATGTGCATTAAAGTGCATGTGGAGACGCGCACTTAATGTCTAAGAAAGAGGGGAGCTGAATTTGAGAGAACTGGAGGGCATCCAAAGAAGAAGGGGATTATTGTCAAAAATCATATGACAATATCTGAAGAAAATTGAAGAGTCTTGGGTCAAAAGGAAGGCAAGGGAAGAAGGAAGGAGGATCTGAAGAGAGAGCTGAAGCCAGAGGGGGAGCAATGAAGGATGGAAGGAAAGTGGCCCAACAGGGCAGAGAAAGAAAACTATTCATCAAGGAAAAGGGCAGAAATCAAAGAAGAAAGAACATAGCTATCATGAAGGAAATTATTGTGGCCACTAGATTTACTCCAGATATGAGTTATGTCAGTAATAGATGCTGTATGGCAAGAGCACAGGAGCAAAGAGGGTGGATGCTGAGGTTGGGTAGAGGTTAGAGTGAACAGAAAATATTTAACTCAGGGATTCACTTAAAAAAAAGGCTAAAAAGACTTTTAAAAAGGATCTTATCTAAAAGGAGAACACTTGCACTATACAAGTTAAAAAGGAAAATAAAGTGCCACATACGGAGGTTACTGTTGACAGGACTGGCATTGATGCCTATGGTGCAGGAGACGTTTGTGGTGCTTCTGTAGGGCCTTTTTACCATGAGGGAATAGTTTCCAAACTCTCCAAAATGATAGTGGATCCTGAAAAAAAAAAAAGTCAAGGGAAAACAGAAGAGAACTGGAGCTACAGCATGCTGTGTAGTTAGAAGGCCATGCAGCAAGCACTGCTAGACTGCAGGCCAGACAAAAAGTAATGTGAGCTGGCCGTGGAAATAGTGCCCTGGGAAGACAGAGAGGAATATTCCAGGAAGTCCACAGCCCATAACATCCTCCCTGAGTGGAGGAGAGGTGACCTTCTCCCCCACTCTAGCAAAACAGAAAGTGCTTTGAAGTCTGCTCAGAGCCTATCATGCCCGCTCCAAGATTTCTCTATTTCCTTTTCAATATGCTTTCCTATCACCTTCCACACTCATTTCCATGTCAATGAGCTCTCCAGTATAGAAACTGCTACCCTCGTTTTTATCTCAAACCCTGGATCAATGACTGTATCCACAAAAATGGTTGTTCACTCAACCTAGTATTTCCAGAGCACAATGATCTCTCTGCTCTACATATCCCCCTCTCCAGCCCCCACATCCGTAATTCCGACTTAGTGCTCTCCCCATCCACTTCCAACCCTCAGCATTTCCTGGGATTCCAGTCCACTTAAGACCTTAACTACTCTACCTTTCTCAGTCCCCTCTTCACTGCTCTCTTCCTCCTCTCTACTGACTCAATTATATGACTCCTCTCCACTTCTTCCTCCCACCACTAACACCATCCCTTCTTGGGCCTAAAATGACACACCCCAAATCTGTCTCTGGCCCTCTGAGCTCTGGAAAAGCCCTGCAGTCACAGAGACTCCTATTGTATGCTGATTCTCTCTTCAACTCTACAACATTCCTTGCAATATTTTTCTTATTTCACTGATACCTGCACAATCCACTCTCAGAGCTTATTTGGTACTTTGGTTCCCTCCTAAAACCTTCCCCTTCCCTGAATAAGATCCCACTGACTTATTTAAAGCCAGAATTGACAAGACCTCCTTCCTTGAACTATTCCACTCTTCATACACCACCTGACTTTTTAATCTGCAGGCTCAGAGCCAGGGACTCTAAATTCATGTGTCTTTTGTATAGCACATAGCAAAATGTGGTTTGATTTGGATAGGGATGATCGTGACTCAGGTAGGAGATTGGACTAGATGACCCCCAGAGGTCTCTTCCAGTCCTATTTCTCTATGATTTCTATTAAATGGACCCCACTTATGACTGAATCCTTTTGGTACCTCTATAAAGTAAATAATATTTTGCAGTGATGCCACAAACATTAAGCTGTAAATCCAAACACCCAGTACTAACTGTGATGGGAAAGCCACAGACATTAGGGACATGGCTGGTAAGAGATTAACATTCAAGCACTAGAGGTTTCAACAGGTCATCTTCAGACTGGCTACAAACTTGCAAAGCTCTTTGCCATCTGACGTGCCATTGAGCTGGAGGGTGACAGAATGCTGGGCATCCACTGCGACTTCCACTCGAGGCTTTCCTGAGGTATTGTTCATGGGCACCAACCCCAAGTACTGATACAAGCACTAGGAAACAACAAGCCAGAGCAAGATTAAAAGAGGAAAGACAACCTGATGATGATAAACAAAGCAAAGTGATTTCCATTGAAATAAAAACATTTAGAAACAGGAGTACAATGAAAGTCTGGTTTTACAAACAGCAAACACTTAACTTCTCTTGTGAGCTGTGGCTGAAAGAAATACTATAGGCTAAAATTAAAAAACAGAGCCTAAATTAAAGTATCTATGATGGGATTTTCAAAAATGCTCTTTCACTAGAATTAATACCCAGCAAAACAGATATAATGAATTTAATCATTAAAAAAAGGCACTACCACAAGAATATTGGCTTTCCGGACCAGGTTAGAGTAAGACTCCATCTAGCCCAATAGCTTGTCTCTAGCAGAGGTCAGTACTAACTGCTTCAGAGGAAGCTGCAAGAATTCTTGAAGAGAGCAGTTACAGAATAACTTGTCCATAGTAAGAACTGTCATCATAACTTTATTTTAGCACCTTTCTTTCTTTATTTAGCACCTTACCAAGCCTTAGCTTGTGCTCTGAAGCACAAGGGCTTAAATATCTTTTAATCTTATGAACAAGCCTTAATGTCTTGTAAGAATCAGTCTCATGCATGTCTGTGGTTCCCAGTCTGAGTGTCCATAATTGGGCTTTCAGCAGTGGAAGTCTGAGGGGGTAGGGAGGGCCAGGGTTCAAAAGGGAAAAGGGAATTGAGGGAGGAACTACTGGAGGCTATGAGGAACATGAAAGGCATCTGCCTTCCCCAATCTGGCACTGATCTTTTTGGCTCATCTGAGAAACAGCTGAAAAACCATGATTTTCAAAGTATTTCCATAATTCCTTAGGTGAGTGAGTGCTAGTCCAGCATCGTATCCCCTGCAGCATCCTGCCGTCTTGAGAATAAAACCTTTTCTTACATGCAGGGTGAGCTTTCTTTACCTGGTAACAATAATCAGAAAGCCAGGAGACTGTCAAATCTTCGTTGTGCAATTCATTGTGGATTAACAGCAAGGCCTGATCAATTTTCAGCATTAATGGTCTCTTTCCAGCTACATCTGTTGAGAAGCAGAAACAGAGAGAAAGCCAAATGTTAATATTTTGATAAGCATGATGCACTTGTGGCAACAAGGCAGTGAGAATCTTAACCTTTTTAGACCCAAGGGCACACCTTCTTACACTCAAGGCATCCCTTGGAAAATGCCAGCTCTGATTTTACTTATTTTTTTGACCACTGAAAAAAACAGTAGAGCAATTCTTCTGTTGCAAAGAGCTCAGAAAGACCACAACAAGGCAGAACGTTTTTTATGTTCTGGATTCCTTTTTGAAACCTCTGGGTTTATCTTGCGACTCACATGTAGGTGTCTGCATGCCTACCAGTGCTAATATTGCATGGCACCCTTAAAAAGATCGAGAGAGTCCAAAGGAGGGCCGCACACATGATTAGAGGCCTAGAGAGCTAGTCATACAAAGAAAGGCTGAAAGACTTGGGACTGTTCAGCATGGAGAACAGAAGACTCAGAGGGGACTTAGTGGCTGCCTATAAGTATTTAGGGGTGTACATCAGGGCCTGGGGGAGCATCTGTTCACCAAGGCCCCCCAGGGGAGGAAAAGAAACAATGGGCACAAACTCATTAAAGATTGCTTCAGACTGGACATAAAGAAAAAGTTCTTTATAGATTCATATATGTTAGGGTCGGAAAGGACTTCAATAGATCATTGAGTCTGACACCCTGCGCAGGCAAGAAAGTGTGCTGGGTTCAGATGACCCCAGCCAGATGCCTATCTAACCTCCTCTTGAAGACCACCAGGGTAGGGGAGAGCACCACCTCCCTTGGGAGCCCATTCCAGATTTTGGCTACTCTAACTGTGAAGAAGTTCTTCCTAATGTCCAGTCTAAATCTGCTCTCTGCTAGCTTATGGCCATTATTTCTTGTAACTCCCAGGGGCGCCTTGGTGAGTAGAACCTCACCAATTCCCTTCTGCGCCCCCATGATGAATGTACAGGCAGCCACAAGGTCACCTCTCAACCTTCTCTTGTGGAGGCTGAAGAGGTTCAGGTACCCTAGTCTTTCTTCGTAGGGCTTGGCCTGCAAGCCCTTAACCATATGAGTGGCCCTTCTCTGGGCCCTCTCCAGGTTATCCACATCCCTCTTGAAGTGTGGCGCCCAAAACTGGATGCAGTACTCCAACTGCGGTCTGACCAGTGCCCGATAGAGGGGAAGTATCAACTCCTTGGTTCTGTTTGTCATGCACCTGCTGATGCACGAAAAAGTGCAGTTCTAGCTTAGCTGATGACTTCATCACACTGACGACTCGTGTTCATCTTGGAGTCCACTAGGACTCTGAGATCCCTTTCCGTTTCTGCACTGCCGAGCAGGTCATTTCCTAGGCAGTAGGTGTGCTGGACATTTTTCCTCCCTAGGTGCAGCACTTTGCATTTCTCCTTGTTAAATTGCATTCAATTGTTTTCTGCCCATCTGTCCAAACTGTCCAGGTCTGCCTGTAGTTGTTCCCTGCCCTCCGGTGTGTCCACTTCTCCCCACAGTTTTGTATCATCCACAAACTTGGACAGAGTTCACTTCACTCCCTCGTCCAAGTCACTGATGAAGACATTGAAGAGTATCGGTCCAAGGACCGAGCCCTGCAGGACCCCACTGCCCACGTCCTTCCAGGTCGATAGAGACCCGTCCACCACCACTCTCTGGGTCCGAGCCTCTAGCCAATTTGTCACCCACCAGACTGCGCAATCATCCAAGTCACAGCCTCTTAATTTGTTCACCAATATGGGGTGGGATACCGTATGGAAGGCCTTCCTGAAGTCTGAGTAAATGATATCTACCCCTACTCCTGCATCCAGGTGTTTTGTAACCTGGTCATAAAAAGAGACTAGATTAGTCAGGCATGATCTACCTACTACGAACCTGTGCTGGTTTCCCCTCAGCATAATTTTTCCTGCTGGGCTCTCACATATATGAGCCTTAATAATCTTTTCAAAGACTTTGCCAAGGATGGAGGTAAGACTGACTGGCCTGTAGTTGCTTGGATCCTCCTTCCTCCCCTTCTTGAAAATAGGGACCACATTGGCCCTTTTCCAGTCCTCTGGGACCTGGCCCGTGCACCACAAGTGCTTATATATTCTTGCCAGGGGCTGTGCAATGACGTCAGCCAGTGCGTTCAGTACCCTCGGATGGAGCTCATCCGGGCCTGCCGACTTAAATGCATCCGGTCCCTCCAAGTGACTCTGCACCATCTCAGGGTCAACGCTTGGTAGTCCGGCACCCTGCTGTCGTCTCTCTACGATCCCATTCTGAGACTTGTCTTGCCCCTCATTTAGGAACACTGAGGCAACTCATGGAGGAGTTCAGCCTTGTCTCCCCCTGTCTGTCACCAACTGCTTTTGCCCATTCAGTAGTGGTTCGCCCTGGGCCTTCCTTTTACTTCCTATATATCTGAAAAACAATTTTTTTGTTATCCTTGACTTGGGATACCATCCTCAGCTCCATGGTAGCTTTGGCCTTTCTACCTGACTCCCTACAACTGCGAGCTAAGGAGGCATACTCCTCTTTACTAATTTCTCCCTGTTTCCACTGCTTATATGCCCCCCTTTTTACCCTTAGGCTGCTCTGGATTTCTCTGGTTAGCCAAGGAAGCCTCTTGGCCCCTTTCCCCCGCATCGGGATCGTCTCCCTCTGTGCCCGAAGGATCACTTCCTTATGGCACAGCCACCCTTCCTGGGCTCCCATCTCGCCAAATATCTTACCTTGCAGTACGTCATTTACAAGTTGAGTGCTGAGGGTTTGGAACAGGCTCCCCCCAGAGGTAGTAGTCACCCACCCTGGCGATCTTCAAAAAGTGTCTTGATGACCACCTTGCTGGGATCATTCCTGCCCAAGTGCAGGGGGGTGCTGGACCTGATGATCTGTTAGGTCCCTTCTAGCCCCTAACATCTATGAAAGCAATTACTCATGACACTCTGGTTGAGAATCAGTGCTATAAGGTGACTGATTTAATTAACAGGAACGGATATTGCTCAGGAAACCCTGATGTTCAACCTTGTCCATGTACATATCCATGTCCTTGTACATGTCAGAGCGGCGCATACAGAACTGAAGAGTGGTATGAAGGAGACATGAAGGTTGCATTTCTGTCGATTGAGTCTCACTTCCAAGCGTCCAAGAAGAGCTGTCATTTCACAGGGGAATCAGCACCTGCTACTATTCTCCCACACCAAGCAGCCACTGGGCCCGTCTCTTTTCAGACAGCGGAGTTCCTACGCATTACTCCACAAGGGTAGGCAAACCTTATTCTTTCAAGGAGCCCCAGCAAGCCTCCACATGGAGCCAGAGGCTCTCCCAGATGGAACAAGGCTGAATACCTAGAAACGGATGGTCTGCAAAGAGCTGGCCCCAAAATCAGGTGGGTGCCAGTAGTTTCGGCCTTTTGGCTGAAATCAAGCATGAATGGGGGGCATCCAAACTCCCAGGCCTCTGGACCCAGGACTTGAATACAGGATGCCCACCTGGATATGGAAGTATCTGTACTTCTAGGCTTAGAGATCTGGGAGACAAGTTAACAGCTGGGTTAAAATTATATGGTCCAAGGATATTTATAGAGACTGTATTTTGATGTAAACAGTGGAATATATATATATAATTAGGTATATAGATAGATAGATTTATAATTCCCTATCTTGGGCACAGGTTAATATTAGGGCTGCAAGTGATTAATCTCACAATTAATTGCAATTTAAAAAAATTGTTGCAACTAATCACAATTTTGATCGCAGTTAAACAATAGTCAGCACCCACCCAACAACCTAGAACCCATGTGCCCTGAGGCTCCTCCCCCGCCATCATCAACAACGCATAGCCCCAGCCTCAACCCCAGCCTGCCCTGTGCCTGCTTCAGACTCGCAGCAGCCGGGGCAAACCAGAACCCATGCAAACAGCCCTGACCCCAGCCCACCTTGCACATGCTCCAGATTCACCTGCTGAGCAGCAGCGGCGGCAACTGGACAGGAACTGCTGCTCAGAGCAGGGGGGAAAAGCAGCCCCTCCCCCTCGCCACTGCCAGGCCCTTTTTGCTGCAGTCGCCCAGAGCCCACGCCTAGGCTGCCCTGTGGCTCTTCTGCCACCACTGCCCCACTGGGCGGCCCAAAGGTGGCAGTGACGGCAGCAGAGAGGAAGTGCAGAGCAACCTGGGCATGGGCTCTGGGCACTTGCAACAAGGACATGGCAGTGGCCAGGGGGAGAGGCTGTTTTAATCCCATGGCAAGCAGCAGCTTCTGCCCGGCTGCCGCCACTGCTCAGCATGTGTGGGCGGTCCGGGGCAGGCGCGGGGTGGACCAGGGCTGTGCGCGCAGGTTCTAGCAGGTTCAGAGCTGATCCACTATGATCCATTCCACTGGGCTGAGTTCAGAGGGCATGGGACAGGCCATATTTTGCCCACCCCTGGTCAAAGCAGATGTGTACAATTAGTGCTCATTGCAAAAGTGAATGCAGTAATGTGTTTTGCATTAATCACATGCATTAACTGCAATTAACTGACTGCCCTAGTTAATATATTGATTTCAGTATCCACATCAAATCACCATGTCTATAAATATCCCTGGGCCATATAAGTTAAATGCCTGAAGGTTCGATTGCTTGCAGGCTGCATTGGACACACAGATACACACACAGGTGTGTGCCCGTGTGTGCATATGTCTGTGCATGTATGTATATAAGTATGTATATATATATATACATATACAGAAAAAGCTCTATTATCTGGCACCTTACAAGCCGTCATGTTCTATTAACCAGCATGCCAGTTTGTAAGGTAAAGTGACACCGGAAGTGCCCACCATGGCACTTCTAGTTTCTCCAAGCCCCCACAGCCTGGGGGAAAGCAGCCTGCGCTGCTGAGACCGCACAGCATAGCAGGCTGCGCGCAGCCCACCTCCCTGTCCAGCAGGGCCCGCAGAGCCCACGGGAGGGGCGGCGATACCGCAGGAAGGGCAGCAACGCCTCAGACACAGCAGGAGAAGCGGTGGCCTGAACAGGCAAGGACACCTGTTCGGGCTGCTCAATTAACCAGCGTATTTTGTTATCCGGCATCCCCCACTCCTGGGGGATGCCGGATAACAGAGCTTTTACTATATATACATGTGTATGTATATCTACATACGTGTCTATGTGTATATATACACTAGGGGTGCACTGATAGAGAATTTTGGGGCTGATACCAATAGCTGATATTTAAGGAGGCATATTGGCCGATACCAATCTGATTTCCGATAGAGCTGTCTCCAGGTGGTAAGTCTGTTGTGATGGAAGGGGTGGGGGTGGGGCAGATTAATGCCCCCCGTGGTGAAGGAGGGAGCAGGGGCAGTTGCTGCCCGGGGTCAGCAAGAGTGCAGAACAGAGGCATGGCTTGTGGGGGGGAGGTGCCCCCTGGATCTGTGCAAGTTAGGCTGGAGTTGGTGCTACGCAGCTCTTCTCAGCAGGGCTGGGCTCAGAGCAGGCACTGGGGTGCTAGGAGGGGGCTGCAGTCACCCCAAATTTCGCTGCAGCTCTGCTCCCAGAGCTGCCGCTGCCACCAGCTGCCCAGCGCAGCCTCGGCTCTTCCCAGAGCATGGGTGGAGGCAGGATATGAAGCCAGGCTACGCCTCACGGCATGAGGCTGGAAGCAGCGCTGCGGCGAAAATTGGGGTGGCTGCAGTCCCTCCCAGCATCGCCAGCACCTGCTCCAAGCCCACCCCCACCAAGAAGAGCCATGCAGCTCTGACTCCAGCCTGCCCTGGGCAGATCTGGGAGGCACACCCCCCGCCCTCCCAGGGTGCAAGGAGCAGTGGGAACCAGCCCCCACCACGAGCTGCACCCATCCCGCCCCCCCCCCCCACCTGGGCAGCGCCGCCTGCCCCTGGCCCCTCTCTCCCCGTGGGGACATTGATCTGCCCCCTGATGCCCCTTCCCTCCCCCTCTGCTTCTGATTTATCAGTTGGAAGTAGCTCTTCAGGCTCTGCTGTGCTGCACTGCGGCTGCACGCAGCATGGGCATTTATTAGCCAAATTATCAGCCCCATAGGGCTGATATCCAATACAGCAACTTTTCTTCGTATTGGTGCCGATTCGGTATCAGACCAATGTATCAGTGCACCTCTAATATACACATACATAAGTACATACACATATACATATACACAGGTGTGTGTACATACATGTGTGTGTAATTTGGGGCACAAGGATTTATATATGTTAATTCCAAAGTTCAAATCAAATCACGTCTAGAAATACCTCTGGTATATATAACTTTAATGCTTGGAGATTGCATTGCGCTGCTTGCAGGTGGTACTGGATATACACATATCTGGGGCACAAGCTTATATATACGCATATGCATCCATGTATGTGCATAGATACATCTGCGTCTAGATACGCATGTGTATGTACACACACAGAAATGTACACACATATTCCAGTGTCCAAATCGCAGCTTGGCGTGCGCACACTCTGATATCCAAACAATTCCGGTGCCCAAATCACATCACGGCTGCTCCATGGCCCCACAGAGGCCGCCCCGCTCCCGCCCGCGGGGGTGAGGGGGGGATGGGGTAGAGGCAGGAGCTGCGCGCCCCCCCGGCCCTTACCGTGCGGCTGCGAGAGCCCGGGCGCCAGCAGCACGGCGCTGAGC
>NW_005842249.1:89830-94936 GCF_000455745.1 Alligator sinensis
TGGCGCCGAGCGAGGCAGGCCGGGCCCAGGTAAGCCGAGCCGAGCCGGGCCTCGCTCTTGCCCTGCGGGCACTTCTGCCCTTCGGGGTTTGGCACCCACCTCGCAGCGGTGCAGCCCAGCTGCCCTGGCAAGGGAAACACCATGGGCACCACGGTGGTTTTCCCACTGGCGGGGAAAAGCCACGAGCCTGGCAGGGGGGTCGGAGCTTGGCTGAGGTGATGCAGAGAGCTTCCCACCTGGCTGGGCTTTGCACTAGTATGATGTAGAGGTTGAGCTAGCTTCCTTCTCTGGCAGGAGAAACACCGCGTATCTGGGACCGTGAGGGCGGCTTTCCTTGCGCGTCTCTGGAGGTAGCTGTTCTGGTGCGGTGTAGTACCCGCCCAGGTGGTGGGGCTTAAAGCCCAGTTTATGGAAATAGCAGGCTCTTCCCTGGCTTGCTCCTGTGGCCGTATGGCTGAGGGCAGACGAAACTAGGGGGCATCTGAACCGCGAGCCTCCGGGCTTGGGCTTGGGCCTGCTCTTAGGATGCCAGCCAAAAGACTTTGGAACTATCTGAAGCCCCTGGTGGGGGGTGAGGGACGTTTGCCAGTTGTAGGGCCACTTACGGTTCTGGACTGACTCACGGATTTGGACTTGATTTGGCTTGGGACACGAAACATTTCTTTAAAACAAAACAAAAGGGTTCACCTGGCAGAGGAATTACCATGATCATCACCATGGTGGTTTTCCCAGGGACAGGGGATAACCACCTTTCTGGCATGGGGTAGTACCTGCGGAGGTAATGTATAGTTACCCTCCCATGTACATTGCCTGTAGGAAGATCTAGGTTTTACACCCACTTTGTGGCAATGGGAGACTTCTCCCTAGCTTGCTCCTATGGCCGTATGGCTGAGGGCAAGCGAAACTCAGGGGCATCTGAACCCCAAGCCTTTGTGCTTGGGTTTGCACATGCGGTGCCTGCCAAATGTTTGGAAACATCTGAAGCCCCAGGCGGAGGTGGAGGATGTTTGCTGGTAGTAGAGCCACATTTGGTTCTTGAATGACTCACGGATTTGGAATTGATTTGACTTGGAACAAAAACAATTTTACTTAAAAAAACAAAACAAAAAACCCCTTCACTTCCAGTGGGAAGATCTCAGCTACACTCAGACTTAATGGAAATGAGAGACTCCTCCCTATCTTGCTCCTGCAGCTGTATAGCTGAGGGCAAGCAAAACTCAGGGGAATCCGAACCCCAGGCCTCTGGCCTTGGGTCTGCACTTAGATTGCCCAGCAAAGGATTTAAAAGCAGCTGAAGCCCCAGGTAGGGGTGGAAGGTGTTTGCTAGTAGTAGGGCCACATCTGGTTCTTGAACGACTCACAGATTTGGAATTGATTTGGCTGATTTGACTTGGAACATAAAAACTTTTCATTAAAAATAAAAAAAAACCCAACATCTGACATTCCCTGCTCCCCAGAGCCTGAGACAGAGGGGTTCGGGGAGGCCGCCCCCACACAACACTGGTGCCCGGTGCCTGCCCTGCTAGCAGCCCCGCCAGGCCAAGACACTAGTGTGTGTGGCCCCTGGAGCAGCAGCCCTTAGTGTGGGGGAGCTGTTTGGCTTTGGTAGCAGCCACCACTTTATAAAGCCCAGTGTATTTTTATGATAGGTTCAGTCTCAGATTTCCCAGCCCCCCTGGCCTGGGTTGTTAAACAGGCCTGGTTTGACATCCTAGAAATTTGCTATCTGCCTCTCCCGAGTACAGACAGAAGTGAAGTGACAATTTTTCACCTGATCTGGCCATAGAAAACAGCTTATAGATCTGACCAAACACAAGTGTATGGCAGCAGACAGCTTAAAAAATGACCGATTGGGTGAAAATCTGACCCCTTATTGTATGAGGTGTCACATAAAGATGTTACAAAATGTAGTGGCTTCATAACTTGTGTCTGGGAGCCTTGTGCTTCCCTCTGTGGTGGCTGCTGAGTAGCTCTCTGAGTATTGTTACCCTTAGCATGGCTAAGGCCTGGTAAACTGGACTCTTCCCATAGATGGTGGTACAAAACCCTGTTAACTGCAGTGGAACAGGGTTTTGGCTCAAGTTCAAGGGACATATGAGGGGACTTATGAAGAGAGAGGGTGGAGGAACTGAACTTATTTAAACTGAAGAAGAGAGGACTTGAAGGGGGATTTAATTGCAGCCTTCAGCTACCTGAAGGGTGGCTACAAAGAGGATGGAGCTAGACTGTTCTCAGCGGTGGCAGATCACAGAACGAGGAGCAATGGTCTCAAGTTGCAGCAAGGGAAGTTTAGGTTAGATATTAGGAAAAAACTTTCTCACTAAGAGGGTAGTGAAGCGCTGGAACAGGTTACTCAGAGAGGTGGTTGAATCTCCATGTTTGGAGGTTTTTAAGACCCAGCTAGACAAAGCCTTGGCTGGAATAATCTAGTTGGGGATGGTCCTACTTTGAGCAGAGGGCTAGACTAGATGACTTCCTGAGGTCCTTTCCAACCCTCATTTTCTATGATTCTTTGAGATCTTGTACAGGGCTTGTTCCAAGATCAGGGGCTAAATATGCCCTGCAGAGAGATTGCTAAAGTGTGTTACAAGCATGGTTGTATCCTGGATTACAAATTTCACCAAATTGATCATTCAAGTCCATTAACTGCTTAAATGGGACGGATTCGTCTCTTCTTGGGCCCGTACTAATCCCAGATGTACAGTTTGCCCCTTCCTAAATTGTACATATCCTTGTCTTTTTCAGTTTCACAGATACAAATGCAGTGGTCACCAGTAACTTAAACAAGAGGCCACCAAATGATGATCTCAATATTGCCAAAATGGACTCCCTCAATAACCTCCCATCACCAGTCTTCCTTTCTTCCTCTCTACACAACCAGGTCTAGGCTCCTTAGCTTCTGGGACCTCCAAGGTGCTCCTTGATGCCAGTTATGACTTTAGTTTGGTGGGTTGGGGGCCTATGTTGGTAAAATGACAGAAATTGTTGGGAGGCAGGTATGGAACTGGAAATAGCTTGTTTTTATCAGCTGACTATGTTTCAGGTTGATGAAGGTTGAAGATATTCAGCTTAGGTTTTTCAGGTGCCCTTTTTAAATATAGGTGAGACCATGTCCTGGAGTATCAGTATTATGAAAAGTCCCTTTCATATTTGTGGCCAGTCTTTTCTTGTCCTTCAAAAATGTTATGCTCACTATGCTGTTTTGCCTTGTGTTTGTGTCCTGCAGAGAATGTAGAAGACTGCAACATGGAAAAAAGATCCCATTATGCTAAGAAGGACCTGATCCTGAGGGAAATGCCTCCTGCCCTGGTGGTGGTACTGCTTCTGGCTGTCCTGCTCCTGAACATCCTCCTTTATCTGTACCTCAGTAGTTTTTATGTGTCCTCCAGCCATCTGGATTTAGATCCCAATCTCTGCCCCTCTGGGTACTTCAGACTAGGGCCTCTAAAAAATTGTTCGCCATGGCTGTCTTGCGAAGCCATAGATAAAGAAGTCAGGAAGCTGAAATGTGTTGGTGAAGGAGCTGTAAAAAAGGTTAGTTTGTGTTTTTGTCAGAGGGATGGATGTCTGAGAGGATCAAAGCTTCGTGAGTGGTTAATGCTTAGGCAGCTCCTGTTGTAATAGTCTCTAGAAGCTCATTTTTACAACCACACAGAATATTTTGACTGTAGATGGCACTAGAGGTGCACCGATACATTGGTCCCATATCAGATTGGCACTGCTTTGAGGAAAATTGAGAGTATTGGCAATCAGCTTTTTTCTATCTGATGTGGCCGATAAATGCCATGTGCATGCGCACAGCCACAGCTTAGCATGCAGGTAGCTAAGAGCATAGCCAGGTTCGGCTAAAAAGTCTGTTGTGGGGGAAGGGACAAGGGGGGAGGGGAGGGGTTAGGCTGGAGGGGCAGATCGAGACTTCCACAGGGAGGGAGAGAGTGGGAGTGGGGCTGGGGAAGGTGTTGCCCAGCTGGGGCAGGGTAGGGCACAGGATGGACCTGCGGGTCGTCTGGGGGGCGCAGGGCAGGGGGCAGCTCCCTCCACTGCTTACACCTGGTGGTGGTGGGGGAGGGGCACTTGCCCCTGTATCTGCACGTAGGGCAGGGCAGGTTGCTGCTGCAAGCTGGAGCCAGGGCTGCACCGGGCTCTTCCTGGCAGGGAGCTGGGCTGCGCTTAGGTGGGCGGCAGCACTGAGAGGGAGGGTTGAGAGGTCTGCAGCCATCCTAAAATTCACTGTAGCCCTGCAAGGAAGAGCTCGGCACAGCCCCTAGCCCACAGCAGCAGCCCACCCTGCCTAATGCGCAGATGCGGGGGCACATGCCCCCGATGCTCTCCTGGGGTGTGTGCAAGTGGTGGTCTCCCCAGATGCGCTGCAGCTCTGTCTCTCGTGCCCCACCCTGGCTGTGCAGCGCCTGCTCCAGCCCCTGCCCCACTCCTTCCCTCACCTTGGGTGCCTCAATCTGCCCCCCATCTTGCCCCTTCCCTTACCCCACAACAGACTTACCAGCCGAACCCAGCTGGTCTTCACGCTGCAAGGCTGCATATCAAAATCAGATCAGTATTGGCCAATATGGCTCGTTAAAAATTGCCCATCAGTATCGGCCCCAAAAATCTCTGTCGGTGCATCCCTAGATAGCACCCTACATTTGTAGCCTGCAGTAGCCCCTAAGTGGCCTATAGGCAGGTAATAGGCCTGTGCGAAGTGCAAAGTATTCGCTTTGGATTCAGTGATTTGGAGGGGCAGTGATTCAATTCGGTGATTCAAATCACTGTCCCAATTCAATTCGGCCAAATCTGAATTCGAAGATATTCAGCCATAAACTATACAGGCAGGCAGTGCCGGTTGGAGCAGCTGGGGGAGCAGCTGAACAAGCCCCAGCTTGAGCTGGCAGCCCTGGGAGAAGCTTCAGCTCCCCCTACTGACCCCTTACTGAGTCAAGGTAGGCAGTGCTGGCAGCCTTGGGAGAAGCTGCGGGAGCTGGGGGATTGAATCGGGGGCTGGGGGAATGAACAGGGTCTTCCCCCCAGCTCCCAGTTGAATTCCCCAGCTCCCCAATCATTCCCCCCAGCTCCCCAATCATTTCCCCCAGCCCCTGTGGCTTCTCCTGG
>NW_005842249.1:94967-112793 GCF_000455745.1 Alligator sinensis
AGACAAGCCGTGGCTTGAGGCAGCAGCCCCAGGAGAAGCCATGGGGGCTAGGTGGAAATGATTGGGGAGCTGGCAACTTATGGTTCTGGACTGACTCATGGATTTGGCTGATTTGGCTTGGAACACGAAAAATGTCTTTAAAAAAGAAAAGCTGGGGGAACGATTGGGGGGCTGGGGGAATGAACAGAGTCTTCCCCCAGCTCCTGGTTCAATCCCCCAGCTCCCCGATCATTCCCCCCAGCCTTCACAGCTTCTCCCAAGGCTGCCAGCACTGCCTGCCTCACGCCAGCGGGGGGGCAGCCGGGGGAGCAGCGGATGAGCCACAGATTCTCCCAGGGCTCCAGGCTCAAACCGGGGCTCATAGGCTGCTCCCCCAGCTGCTCCCACCAGCACTGCCTATAGAGTCTCTGGATGAATCTCCGAATCTCTCTGAATTGATTTGAGTCAGCCAGGTCTGACTGCTCACATAGGTTCCTTGTTGAGATGCAAGACCTCCACCTAACCCAGGAGGTGCATAGTCCCACCAGGGGGAATGCCCTGCTGGACCTGGTCCTGGCCACATGTGATGACTTGGTGAGGGGACTCCAGATTCTCAACCACCTGGGCGATAGCGATCATCACCTACTGGAATTCACTATCCAGCACAGGGTGTCAAGGGCCTGCAGCAAGGCAGTAGTCCTGGACTTCAGGAGGGCTGACTTCAACAAGTTGAGAAGATTGGCATTGTGGTCCCGGAGAGATGGGGAACTAGGTGTCCAAGGCGTGTGGCCATTCCTTAAGGAGACGATCCTCCGAGCCCAAGGGGTGACAGTCCCAATGCGAGTCAAAGGGGGCAAGAGTGCTCAAAAGCCCCCTTGACTCACCGAAGGCACTCAGGAATGTATGAAAGCCAAAAAGGAGGCGAACATCCAGTGGAAGCGGGGGGCTATCACCAAAGAGGATTATACCTCCATAGCGCAAGTCTGTAGGGAGGCTGTTAGAAAGGCTAAGGCGGAGACAGAACTAGGGCTAGCAACAAGGATCAAGGACAACAAAAAGTTATTTTTTAAATACATAGGGAGTAAAAGAAGGCACCAGGCAACATGGGGCCCCTGCAGGATATGCTTGGCAATCTGGTGGTTGCACCAGATGAAAAAGCAGACCTTTTAAAAAAATTCTTTGCTTCCATTTTTCAGAGCAGGGACCGGGACATCTTCCCCACCGTGATTCAGGACGGACTCAGGAGTGACTCTGCCAAGCCTAGGGTCAGGGAGGACCGAGTTAGGGAACTTCTGGAGGGGCTGGACATGTTCAGATCAGCAGGTCCAGACGCTCTCCACCCTAGGGTGCTGAGGGAATTGGTAGGGGTCATTGCGGGGCCCCTGGCATGGCTTTACAAGCACTCATGGTGCTCTGGCCAGGTGTCAGAAGACTGGAAGAAGGCCAGTGTGGTCCCCATTTTCAAAACAGGGAGGAGGGAGGACCCAGGCAACTCTAGACCTGTTAGTCTTATTTCGGTCCTGGGGAAGCTCTTTGAGGAAATGATCCATGAGCACATCTGTGAGGGACCAGTGGGGGGGAGGATGCTCAAGGGCAACCAGCATAGATTCATTAAGGGCAGGTCCAGACCAACCTGATTGCCTTCTACAATCAGGTCACAAAATCATTGGACGCAGGTGTCACAGTGGATATAATCTTTCTGGACTTCAGGAAGGCCTTTGACACTGTTTCCCACCCCATTTTCATTAAAAAGCTAGGTGACTATGGCACTGATGCCTACACAGTCAGATGGGTTGCAAACTGGCTAGGGGGCCGTACCCAGAGAATAGTGGTGGATGGCTCATATGCGACCTGGAGAGAGGTGAGCAGTGGAGTCCCTCAGAGTTCGGTCCTCAGGCCAATACTTTTCAATTTCTTTATCAGCAACTTGGACGAGGGGGTGAAAATCACCCTGTTCAAATTCACTGACAACACTAAGATTTGGGGCAAGGTGAGCAGGCTAGAAGGGAGGGACAGGATACAGATGGACCTAGACAGGTTACAGGGGTGGGCAAATGTGAATAGGATGGGATTTAATACTGACAAGTGCAGAGTAGTGCACTTGGGTAGGAAGAACCAGCAGCATATCTATAGGCTGGGAACTCCCTTCTTGAAAGCACAATGGCAGAAAGAAATTTTGGAGTCATTATTGATTCTAAAATGAACATGGGCTGCCAATGTGAGGATGCGGTCAGCAAGGCTAACCGCACCTTGTCATGTATTATCAGATGCATCACGAGCAGGTCCAAGGAGGTGATCCTCCCCCTCTATGCGACATTGGTCAGGCCACAGTTGGAGTACTGCATCCAGTTCTGGGCGCCGCACTTCAGGAGGGATGTGGACAGCATCGAGAGGGTCCAGAGGAGGGCCACTTGCATGATCAGGGGGCAGCAGGGCAGGCCCTACGAGGAGAGGCTACAGGGCCTGAACCTGTTTAGCCTTCACAAGAGAAGGCTGAGAGGGGATCTAGTGGCAGTCTATAAACTTGCTAGGGGGGACCAGAGGGGAATGGGTGAGACCCTGTTCCCCCGAGCTCCTCCCGGAGTAACAAGGAATAATGGACACAAGTTCATAGATTCATAGATGTTAGGGTCAGAAGGGACCTCAATAGATCATCGAGTCCGACCCCCTGCATAGGCAGGGAAGAGTGCTGGGTTTAGATGACCCTAGCCAGATGCCTATCTAACCTCCTCTTGAAGACCCTCCGGGTAGGGGAGAGCACCACCTCCCTTGGGAGCCCATTCCAGACCTTGGCCACTCTAACTGTGAAGAAGTTCTTCCTAATGTCTAGTCTAAATCTGCTCTCTGCTAGCTTGTGGCCATTATTTCTTGTAACCCCCGGGGGCGCCTTGGTGAATAAAACCTCACCAATTCCCTTCTGTGCCCCTGTGATGAACTTATAGGCAGCCACAAGGTCGATTGAGAGTATCGACCAAAGTTGATTGAGAGTAGATTCAGGCTAGACATCAGGAAGCACTACTTCGCAGTCTGGGCGGCCAGGATCTGGAACCAGCTTCCAAGGGAAGTGGTGCTGGATCCTACCTTAGGGGTCTTCAAAAGGAGGCTTGATAACTACCTAGCTGGGGTCATATGAGCTTAAACTTACCAGGGTTCATATGAGCCCAGTATCCATTCCTGCCCAGGGCAGGGGTTGGACTTGATGATCTGCTCAGGTCCCCTCTGACCCTGCATCTATGAACCTATAGAGGCTTCCGATTCAATTCGGAGAGATTAATGGGTCTCCCAGTTCGATTCGGATTCAGAATTTTGGCCGCCGAATTGGGCCAAACCTCCTCCAAATCGAATAGGCTACCGAAGCTTCGCACAGCCCTAGCAGGTAGAGTGTTTGCTTGTATTTACTTCAGAAAAGTTTGGGTTAGAGAAGAATAAGCAAAGGAAATGAGCAAGTGTGAGAATGTTGTAGGCGAGAAGTTTTGAAGGCTCAAGAAGGATGGGTCAAAAGAAGTTAGCTAAAGGTTGCTTAGCATTTATTTAGTAGTTTTATGCCAGTTAGAGCTAGTGTAGGACAAGGTTAAAAATAGGCATATTAATTAGAATACAACCTTTTGGAAACATTGCTATATTTGCTAGTGTACTTAGTAAGCTTTTGAAATTGGACCAGGTAATAGCATATTAAAATCCAGGTCCACCTCGGGATTTTTGCTTCTCAGTTTTGCTGAATTGCTGATCTGCAGGCGAACAAAAGAGATTCTTAAAAACTTCATTTTTGAAACCTAGGTAAGGCATTCTTTTTCCTAACAGGCTGTCCACTTGTTAGACACTTTTTAAGACTTGTGGACTTTGAGAATTTGAGATTAATTTCTCTCAAAGATTAATAAAGATTATTATTCCTGTAGGTGAATGCACATTTTATCATTTTTAATTGTTTGCTTCGTATACCTTACCTGTCCTATTTGGTCATTTCTATCTTATCTAGATTTCATTGTAAATTTCTGTTAAACTTTACTTAACCTCATTTACTTGAGTATTTAGTGTTGGGGGTGCGGGGTGAGCTGTTCAAATGTCCCTTGGTTCCCAGAATGCCTCTGGGAGTTGATACTCTGCACCAGTGCCATTGGAATCAGCATCTCTGCTTCCAGAATTCAATGCTATGACATGCATAAGCATGGCAGCATAGGAAGCAGACTGAGTTTGCAATCCTCATGTTGGCATATGGAAGATACTCTCTTGTGATGGGGAAAGTGTTTGGTAATTTTTACCCTGATGAATGCTACTGACTCCTGGAGGATAGAGACCTTGCCATTCTCTAAGGCATTGGGATGTTGGCCACAGTTAAGGCTGAGGGTTTTTGACAGAAGTGTACTGATGTTCTTGCTGTTACTTAGGAAAACTAGAGGTTGCTGGCTAGGGGGTCTTGTTTTTCTGTTAGGGGACATACTTGATCATATTTGGGGTCAGGAAGAAATGTTCCTTCTAAGTTGGGTTGGCATGGACAGGGAAGGGAGGGGAGTTGCCTTTCTCTGGTGTGGGGGCCATAGGTATTTTCCTAGGATCTTCTGAGTATATATTAACCAACTACTTCCCAGTCATTGTAGTCTCAGGACATATGCAGTACCTTCATCTCCTCTGCTTTTACATAGGAAATATTAAAAGATGTACTTGATGTTTTGGGTATTGTCCCTGGTAGTTGTGAGGGAGGGTTTGAAACAACAATTTTGGGGATTTCTTGGATTAATGATTGTCTGTGAGTGAAGGGGACTGGACTTCAATGGCTCAAGAGGTCTCTTTCCAGTCCTATGCTCTTAAATTGTGTTTTGTGGGCAGTCAAATTAAATGTTTTGCATTTAATCCATGTCATATGCTCACAAAGGTCACCCAACCAATCAGTGAATACTGCTATGCTGTAATTACAGTATCAGGAGTGAATAGGTAGTAACTCCACCGTAACATATAGACGTACACATGTGTTCACATAGTAGCTGTTAGCAGTCAGTGTCTAGTTTCTATTTATGGAACTTGTGCATATAATAGCACAGTGTCTAGTGAATATATAACTTGCAATGCTATGTAGTCACTTGGAGGATAAACAAACTGGTCTACAGCAGAAGGCTTTCAGTGTTTTGTTCATTTCCTGTTTTGTTTTTAGGTCTTTCTTTCAGAGTGGAAGGAAAGCAAAGTTGCCCTTTCACAACTCACCAACTCAGAGCTGGAGAATGACTTTCTCCATGGATTGAAGATGCTAAAAGCTCTACAGAGCAAGCATGTTGTGAAATTGCTTGGCTATTGCAAAGAGCAGTACACAATCCTAACAGAGTATCACCCACTAGGCTCCCTGAAGAGTCTGAACGAAACATTGGACCTCCCCAAGTATAAGGGCTTGAATACATGGCATCATAGATTCATACTTGCCATAGACTATGTGAGAATCCTTCACTATTTGCACAACAGTCCCTTGGGCACCTTAGTGATGTGCGATTCCAACGACCTGGATAAGGTGCTGTCACAATATTTGCTGACGAGTGACTTTCATATTGTGGTGAATGATTTGGATGCCTTGCCTCTTGTGAACCGGAGTGCTGGCAGACTGGTAAAGTGTGGCCATCAGGAACTCCGGGGTGAGTTTGTAGCTCCTGAACAGCTTTGGCCATATGGGGAGGAAGTGCCATTTGATGATGACCTCATGCCTCCATATGACGAGAAAACAGACATATGGAAAATTCCTGATGTCTCCAATTTCTTGTTGGGGCATATTGAAGGCAGTGATATTGTCAGGCTGCATTTGTTTGACGTCCACATGGAGTGCAAGAAGAACAACCCAGTGGAAAGGCCTTCTGCCCAAATGGTTCTGGACACATACAGAAAAGTTTTGACATCCCTGATCAGAGAAGTTGCCATGCCTGGAACAAGGGAAATGTTGTAAACAATTGTGAGAGAGGGGCTTCTACAGAGCTTTGGCCCTATGGGGAGGAGGTGCCATTGGATGATGATCTCATGCCTCTGTATTATGAGAACACTGACCTGGAAAATTCCTGATGTCTCCAATTCTGTGGACTTACTGTGGTTGACATCCCTTTTATTTATTTAGCACCAAAAATGTACAGAGTGGCAAAGGGTCATAAGGATCCTGCCCCAGAGAACTAAGGAGACAAAACCAACACTAAAAGGGTTGAAAAATGGCAAGGTGGTTTTGTGACTATTTTTGGATTTTTTTAACCAAAAGCCCAGTATGGGAGAGTTCCCAGCACTACTACTTTTTTTCCATTGTGTCACCAAAAAAAGATTGGGGTGGGAGGGAGGGGAGGAGAGACGAGGTACAGTGCAAAGGAGAAGGGTTTTTTGGTTTTAAAAAACCAAATGTATTTTGTTTTTCCATCCAAAAATTAGAAAATGTCTTTATAAAACGCATTCCATTCAAATGTTTGGTTCTTTCTTTGGGGCTTTTGGGGGGGGGGGGTAAGAAAAGGCCTGTTTTCATTGAAAAATTGTTTAAATGAAAATTTTTGACCAATTCTAACTTACCTGCACTCCCTCATAGAATTAAAACAGCAGCTGGTCAGAAAAGAGTGCACATCCTAAGTTTCTCGGTTGTAGCAACGTGCTGAAGCCTGACCTAATGGCTGCCCAGTTCTTTATTGGACTGTGCAGATCTTATTGCTTGGTTTTCTGGGGAGGAGGCTGAGTGAGCTGATGTGTATGGGGCCCCTGTTATTGGGGCAGGATCCTGTACTGATGACTACCCTGATGTCTGCAGCATGAGCATCTCCTGCTTCCTTGGCTGGGAGGCGGAGATAAACTACAGATTAATATAGGAGCAAAGGCCTAGCTGTTTCCTGACTGTCAAAGCCCTCACTGCCCAAAATAGCTACGGTTAACTTCTTCCCTCCAGTTTTAGGGAAGCAGAGTGATTTCTGAGTCGAGCAGAGGAAAATTTGGTAGCGCATATGTTCAGCCATACTATCACAGTTTTGTCCCTATACCCTATCACCATCATATTTATTCAGCTCCTACCATTATTTTGGCACATTACAGAGATGCAAACAGTACAGTGCCCTCCTCCAAGAAGATTACACTCCAAGCAGGCAACTCCCAGACAAAGGAAAGGGAGATGCATTGCCTTGATTTTCAAAGCCTGGCCATTTTCTCCTGATACATTCTCATATGGGCTTATGATGGCAAGGACCTACAAATTTAGACACTCTTTATTCACTCCTGCTCAGAAAACCCCCTCTCCTGCCTTCACTGTTGAAAAGAGGGACTAGCTCTTCCCATTCACCTTTCCATGATAGCAGTATCCTTATGACTCAATGGAAAGATGTTAATAATCATAGGAAAAAAATTCTCCTTAGAACATGAGAACTGCCATTTATTGTGTCAGACCATTGGTCCATCTTGCTCAGTATCCTGTGTCACACAATGGCAGAGAGTGAGTGCTGAAAGGGAGAGTAAACTGGGTATGGTCAGGGTTTTTTCACCTGTTCCTCTCCCACGTGCAGCTTCCAGCATTTAAAGCCTAGGAAGTTCTGATTGGACCCTTAAATGGCATAAATAAAGGAAGAGCTGGAAAATGCAAGGCCTCCTGTATTTGGAAGACAAAATTTTTGTGGGGCATGCCCCAAAGTCCAGTGAAGCTGACAGTCCTTTGGCTTCACTGATCTTGAGCTGAAGCTATTAGGATGCCTATACATGAACATCGAGCTTTAGTTAAAGTGCCCCCAACACCATTTTTAACCACAGGGGCACTGATGCATGGGATACTCCAAGTGCTTAAATTAGAGCAGTTCAGAGAGCCATTCTAATTAAAGTGCCCCCCTTCCCCACCCCCCACAACTCCCAGAGCACATTTACAAATACCCTTAGTTCCTGGACATCCTGGGAATAAACCTGAGAGAAGTACCTGGAAAAAGAATAGTCAGAGAACAAGAATGCGTTATTCCAGCAACAAAGCTTGTTTTTATAGAATTGTGCTCTGCCCTCTCTGCCTCAGTGGGCCTGTTGAATATGTGCACAGTATTCATGAGAGAGATTAACTTTGTAGTTATATATATTAACCTACAGAAAATTAAATCATGCTGTCTCAAAGACTTTGGAGTCTGCTAGTGGCCGCTGCCATTGTGTTAACCTCCAAAGCAACCTACTGCATTGGAAATGCATGGTGTACTTCTCTTGGAGACAAACTTTGTTCTTTCTTGTTCTGCACACGGATGGTTGATTTGGTATGGGAAAAGCATCCTGTGCCCTCTGAAGGAGTTGGTCTGAGTGTGATTGTTAGTGAACTGTTTGCTTCTCAGCCAAAAAATGTTTTCCAAGCTTGTAAATGCTTTAAAAAAGGAAGCAGCAAGACTGTATTTGTAGCATTTTTGATTGCCATTCTCCTTGTTGTTTTCAGTTTAGCATTAAGCTTTAGGAATCCAAAATCTGCCTGTCCTAGAGTACTATGCTTTATAGTTTCTCACCCAGTAGAGTTAAATACCAGAGGAGATATTTTCTATGAAGTTACATGTATTGTATTATACTGCTACCCTGGCACATGTTTTCCTTCAAATGGACATGTTACAGCTCTTCACAATTTGTGTCCTCAAGTGTCTGTATAGGACATTTACCATGTAGTTTTCATGTCTCTGATTATCCATGGCCCATTCAACTTATTACATTTTACAAATTTTGTTCTATAACCCCTTTTTCTGCCCCAGTGACTCCCCTTTCTGGCAGCCTCACTGCACCCATCAGGAAGCATAAGGCAAAGATCATAAGCCAATATATTCTAAAAGGCCAAGCAATTTTTGGATGCTTTAAGTTATTTTGGGGATCCTGACCTAAAACCCCTTAAGGAAGGTTAAAAAGAGTGATTTCGTGTCCTTGATTTCCATGGGAGAGCTCTCAGGGTATGATGCTACTCAATGGGCACGTCTACACGTGATGCTACATTGCCGTAGCAATGCACTACAGCAACATAGGTTCACCAGACACAAACATGATGCTGCAGCTACATGACCGTTGTGATGTGCTCCCTCATTATAGTGCATTGCTATGGTGATGTAGCAATTAAAAATAACCATGTGCCATCAGAACGGCGCAGTAACAGCTGTTACTGCACTGTCATTTAGTACTTTGTAAAGGAAGTAGCAAGTGACAGCACAGTGACAACAGCACCATGGGGGCATGTGTAGATGTGCCCAGTGTGAGGAAAGTTACCAGAATCTTCTTCATTTGACTGTGCTGATCACAGTGAAGTCATTTTCATTTTAGCCCTGCATGAAAGACAGCTGGAAAAACATTCTGCTGCAGGGAGTAAAAGCGAGACACCACGTTTTAAAGAGACAACAGTCAGCCCATATTGACTGCACAAGTCTCTCAGTAAAGAGAGCTCTGCTTGCTTGTTTCAAAGCACTATACCCTCCAAGCAGCCATGCTTCGAATGAATGAACAAGGACAAACTGTAGCCCTAAAAAAAAAAAATCTTATCATGGAAACCTTCATCTTCATTAGTGGAGGAAGGTATTCATTTTGATGGGACAGCTTTCAGAGTGAGATGCTACTCAGACTGAGGAAAGTTACCAGAAGTGTTCCCTTATTATATGCCTTGATCAGAGTGAAGCAGTGTTCAATAAGGTAATTAAAGTTTCTCATTTTGTTTGCAACTTAAATATAAGGTGTCTCCCTTGCGGTGCTCACAGACTTCCTGCTCACAGAATCCACACACACATCTTCCCCACTCCCTCGCACCAGACCTTAGTGTTCTCCAGCCACTGACTGGCATAAAACACTTTAATGTGCAGTGGACTGTTTTACTGTGCATCACAGCAAAAACCATGCTAATGTGCTGTAGAATTAGTCTACTGTGCATTGTCACAAAAAAAATTCACTTTTGCTACTGTGAATTGGCGCAGATATTGTGCCTTTATCTAGTACCTTATATTAGTGGTACTAAACTTAATGTGCAGTAGCAAAGGTGTATTAATGAATGTGTAGACACTCCCACTGTTACCTGAACTTGAGCTCCAGGATAAATCAAGCCTGTTCTGGAGGTGGTATTGTAGTTAAATTTTAGTGTTCGATTTGGAATGTTATTCTGCATGGAAACACGAGATGGCAGCATCAAATTCCACTTCTACAGTCTGCAGTTACACAATGACTGAATGAGGAATGACTCCACACCTTTTTCCTCCCCTTCCCCCCACCCTCCACGCATCTAACACTACGTAGTTTGCATGCAAACTTCCTGATACTCCCTTAGCAGGGATTAGTGGAAGCTTTCATTACAGTGTATAATTATAATCACATGGGACAGACTTCAATATCTAAATTGCTGCAGTGGGGAAATTTTGAATGATGAGTGTAATTGTATAATTGATGTTTCCGCCTGGGAACTCCGCACTCAGTACATAATAATCTGTTACCTTTGACTTGTCACATTGACCTCTTTACTGTAATCCTCTGAGCTCTGAAAAAATGCAGAACCCATGCCCTGGCTAAGCCTAATTACTAGGAAAAGGGACTGGTGAATGTGCTGCTGAACACAGGGTCTATGAAAAATTGCTCACTAATAGGATTGTATCTTCCTATGAGTATAGCTGGCATCCATGCACTGTCCTGCTAACACCTTGCCACAGGACTTTACTCTTCAGTCTTCTGTTGTTCTGAAGTTTATCATCCGGAACTTAATCAGGATAGTATTTTGGGTGTAATTACCGGTATGTTACCTTTAATGGTTCAAGGATTCCTACACGCAGTTTAGCTCCACCTTACTCAAAATCAGAAGAGGTGCCCACAGCCAGGAAAATGTGTAGGGGCAATTCTCTACCTAAGCTTGGAGGCCCTTTCCTTTCTCCCAACAGACATACAAGACATGGAGAATGCCCATCTGGTGTAGAGGTCACAGTCCCCCTTCATTTGCTTCAGGGTGAAGTGTTCTGCCATCTTTGATTATATAAGCTGGCCTGCTAAGTATTGGTTTTGTTCCTACAGGGAGGCAACTCCCCAACAGATACAAAGAACATAGGAGAGAGTCACTGTGGCAATATCATCTTGGTTCAGGAGACCTTGGGTTACAGATCACTGGTCATCTCAGGTGGGTTGTTCTCTGCCAGCCCCCAGATCATGGTGTTTAGGGTGTGTGCATGGAGAATGGAAGGGAGATAATTGTAGGGAGGGGTGGGGGATTCCCAATGAGCTGTGTCCATTTCCTTTCCCCTCAGAGAAATATTCCAGAAATAGAGTACAAGAATCTTGTCCAGTCTGTCTGCCGAAATTGGCTGGCAAGGTATGTGGAGTCATGCTCTGTAGCTGCCTGCAGGTTTTTGCATGGCTACAGGTTGGTACTGGGTTGTTGATGACAATGGATATTCATCAGGTACTGTGTGAACAACCCTGACAGCTGCCAGTACTCTATACTGGTAATTCTCAACTAGTTTGCCAAGGCACCCTGGGATGCTGTGAGATCCTTTTAAGGGTGTTGTAGGGTGCATTAGCATTGTTAGGTGTGCAAACACCTATATAATTCACAAGATAAACTCAGAGATTTCAAATGGGAATCCATAGTGCCATAAATATTCTGCCCTGTTATGGTCTTTCTGAATTATTTGACAGAAGTATTTATTATTTTTCCATAGTCAAAAACTGAGTGAAAACTAAAAGCTGGTATTTTCCTTGTTTGGTCCAGGAGTGCTCAATCCTTGGCTTGTGGGCCTGATTCAGCCCCTGGCACCATGTCATCCAGCCCACAGGGATCCTCACAGGTCTCTGGGGAGCCCTAAGGGCTGCGGCTCTGTGCAGAAGATTGAGCATGCAGGGCAGCTCAGGGACTGATCCTGGGGTGCAGGGACTGGGCTGAGACAGTGCAGAGGCCCTGGAGCCTAATCTCAGCAGGGCAGAGGCAGCATGGGTCCCAATTTGGTCCATGAACTGGCCCAGCAACTTTCATTTGGTCCCCTAGGGTCAAAAACATGAGCACCACTGGTTTAATTGGGGTGCCTTGATCCTAAAAAGGTTGAACATCACTGATCTACATACTTGATTGAAAACTTGAACTGAAAGACGCTACCTGTGCTCAATGGCACATCAGGTTTTGTATGCATACACAAGAATGGGCTTGGTCTCATTTAATTAATTAAAGGTGTTGCATCAAATGAAGTAGTTTAAAGTTCATGTTCTTCTGTATCTAAGGGAGCAGGAACTACTCCCCTTTATCAAAAGTTTACAACACTAAACTAACTTGATAAAATTTTGTCAGCTAGATCTAAAACAATGTTTTCTTCTTGTAATTACAGTAAAGCCAACTGCAGATTATTCTCTCTCTGAAATAGAGGCTGTGTTGTTTTAAGGATATAATTACTATGTTTGGCAAAATTTGCAAGTGTACACAGAACCTATCTTTATGGTCAAAATGTCTTACCAAGGGCTAGGACCCATGGGAATGAGAAAGCTTGAGACAGAAACCATCTCTTTCTTTACATGGAATAAATCATACATTTGCGGTTGTCATCACAACAGATTATATGTTATGTGGTGCATTTAAGAGGGGAAAAGGACTTTATGGTTTGATTCTAATTGAAATACCAAACATTTGGGATGACCACATAATTCTGAATAAACATCACTGTGTTCTGGTATCTATAATCCAATATTCATCAGGATGAAACTGTGGGTATATTTGTATTACAGTGATACTTAGAAATAATACTTGGGGATTCCCACAAATAGTTTAGCTCTGGGTTACTCAAAACCAATAAAAAGTGCAACACAAAAGGGACTTTTGATACATTTATTTCAAATAAAGTTTTGTAAAGTCTTTGGTCAAGATTTTTGAGACTCAGAGCTTAACGCTATGCTCCAAACTCCGTATTTTGAACATCTAAGTATGAAACTGAATTTTCCAAACTGCTGAACATCCAACAGTCCCCAGTGAAGTCAGTGAGAGGTGGTGGGTGCTCTGTACTTTTGAATATTGGGTTATTTGCTTTTGGAGTTCATGGACCCCATGCACAAAGTACATAAGCATATGTGTAATCTCCCGTGCCATTCACCAGTGTGCCTTGTTCGTTTGGGCTTTTCAGACTTCATCGTCGCTTGGGGAACAGACAGCTTGTTGCTGGATTAGATTTCAGAAGGTCCTCAGGGGTTCTTACCTGCTACGTCTTGCTGGAATAAATTTGTTTAATTGGGAGGAAGATGGTATGTCCCACCTTTCCTGGCACCTTCCTTCAATCTTCCCATCCATCTTCCCGTTTGGGGCTCCGCCTCCCCTATACCCCACCTAACACCAACCAAAGATGTTATATCCCTTTCTTCTAGGCCTGGTCTGGTATAGGTTTTTTTATCTTGGCCTTTCGGATTATGTTAGTCATGTTCGGACATCGTCTCATCTGGTTTTCCTTAGGCCATATTGGAACTGGCTTAGACCCTTTCCTGACCCTGGGTTACCTTGTTTCCCGACGTATTTTCCCCTCTCTCTGGTTTGTACTTGCCATGGTTCAGGCGTGCATCTCTCCTTTTCTCCTCAGGTTCCTGGTTGGTCCAGTCCTGCCTGGAGATGTCTGGAGTTCACGGCACTGTCTCAGGTAGGTAGTTTAGCCCTCTTGGGCTCTCATTTTCAGAGGCCCCTTCCTGGGGCTGCCACCACTTCCCCTCAGTGGGGCTCTGCTCCATTCTGGGCCCACCAGGGAACCCACTTCTGGTCCCTCTTCTCTCCCTTCCATCCTCTCATCTTCAAGGGGCTGGCCGGTGAATCAGTGCCGGCATGCTGCCATAAAGTGTGCCCATGCCAGCGTGGGAGCCAGTCCTGGCTCCTCCCAGACCCATTGCTCTTTTTTTTTCCTTCTGGTGCGGCATTTTTCCCTGCCGCAGCTTCTCTCCCACCATACTTATGGTTTGGCGCAGCGTTCCGCTGGCTCCTCTCATCTTCCTCTTCAGGTAAATTTATCTCTGTGGCCTTGTGCCTGCCACAATATGCTTAACTTTTCAAGTGAGTGAGACTTGAGAGCATGCCTCAAGCATGCACTTAAGTGCTTTCTTGAATCAGTGTCTAAATAGAGAGCAAGGACCCTAACTTTAGACTCCTACTTTGATAGCATGGGTCCTTGCTTTCAGTAAATCATGCTGCCTCATGTTTCCTTGTTTAGGGCCTGCTCCTGAAAATGGCCAAGCATGTCTGGCTGAATGCTCCTCTCCTTCCTTGAAATGCAGTAGGAGTCACCGGATGCTCTGCATCCCTAAAAATTGAATCACTTTAGACTAGAACCACACTAGAACTAGGGACAGAAATTATACATAAACCAGTATAAATGGTCAGAAACTGGTTCAAATCTGTAACACAACAGAAGTTCAGTGCACATAAACTACTTTCAACATGGCCAAAACTGGTTTAAGATTAACCTGGATAGATGTAGTATCAGGCTTAACTTATTTAAGTTAAACCAGTTTATTGAACTTCCATCCCAGATCCCCTCCAGATTCAAGTTAACTCTCAGCTCCCCAGCATCTCAGGATGCTTTGCCTCCTCCCTTGCGGGCTAACCTTGGTACAAGCTAGCTGTCTGATCCAGCTGAGCAGGTAGGCATGCTGTAGCACCCTCCAGCTGTAGCATGAACTGAACTAATGTAGCTGATGTTAACATAAAGTGTAATAGTAGTGAAATGTAATCATGTTAGTCTTGTCCTGTAAGCAACTTGAAAACTCCATTTTGTATCCTTCTGCTTGACATAAGTGAATGAACTCTGCATAGCCTTTATGTATGTGTGTGTGTAAAAAGGTGAATGGTGAAAGAATGGAATAGAGACAGGCAAAGAAGATTTAACTGTTTATGTAAGCAACAAGGCGCCAAATGTAAGTTACCAGTCAGTAAACGAATTAATAAATGGCTGAAGAATCTCTTTTAGGCCTAGGGCACAAAGAAGATAACGAGGAGAAGGAATGCACCCATCCTGCCAGACGGGCAGCAAAAACACTCCAAGGCTGAGATAAGCTGAAGAAAAAGAAGAACAACTGCAAAAACAGAAGCTGGGTATGGCAAAACCCCAAAGCACTGAAACAAAGGATGCCAATCCCTATAAAAGAACACTTTGAAAGTGCCAAGTTGGGTGAGTCTCTTTCTCTACTACTGTTTCATTGGGGCACAGATGCATCTGTTCACCCTGCTCCAGCTGTTATCTTCAAATCTGCTATCTTCAAATCATCATCATCTACTCAATAAACCCAGGTTAGCCACCCTGAGCTGATACTGAGCAACTATTGCTGGTAACTATATCTGGTGTATGTATGGGTGAAATAGTTGTCTTGTGTATGTGTAGGCCTGTGTGTAATGATGTGTATGATGATTTGTGTGTGTTTGTATGAATGGTGTGTCCAAACTTCTATGTCTAACTCATGTAATCAATAAATGCGGCACCTTGCCTTCTCCCCCTTTATAATGTCTCGCTCATGATTTAACACAACTCCTGGTGTGGGCAACTGCAGGCATGTGGCTGCACTTCCATAATAAAAAATGAATGCCTGTTCACTTGCTAATCTGTTCAATCTACTCATTTAGACTAGCCAGCAGTGATTGAATTGATTTGAACTTGGGTTTTTTGACTGCCTGTACATAGTAGGAGATCTTTGCCAGAACATTTACACCTGTTATGCTACATCATTATCATTAATTATTAGCACTGAGGCACTCCATTCATGGGCTGTCTTTTTGTTCTGTGTTTTGCTTAGCCTTGAGGTATGGAAGCAGTCTTCAGGGAACAGTGCTTGGCTATATGTCATCAGATTGAGAAGTTATGAAGGTTTGGCAATACACAATAGGCATTGTGCAAACAGAGTTATGTTACTCATTTTGATTGATGCAGCTTGCTAAGATGTCAGGGGTTTTGCAGGTTGTTCCAGTTCAGAGAAGAGACTGGCAATGAAATCAGGTTTTTCTTTGACGTAATCTTGTGTCTTCACAAAGAATATGCAAAGTCCTGTTTCCCTAAATGCAGGATAAATGAACAGGAGGGCACTTCTTTGCTCACAGCTCCCAGACTCCTTCAGCCGGAACCTAACCCATAGTCTTTCTCTTTTTCTGCGTTTTTACTTCAGTTCATGCTATCTGCATTTTGTATCCACATCTGGCTCATTGTTTGTTCTTTCTGTCTGTAAACTGTACAGAAACAGTCTCTTTTGCTTTTCACTCTTACACGCATTTCTTAGAACAATACTAAGCAAAGCCCTCAACCCATATAGTTCCAATTCCAGGGTAGCCTCATGTATGCCTTCACTTTGGAAGAGGGAGGGGAGAAGAGGGTGTGTGCTATGCCTATATTTTGGTTTGAACATTCCTATTTCTTGCATTTAACCTGAATAAAAGGCAGCTTTTACACTCACCAGTATCAGTGAGGTGGAACCCAACCTGTAACACTTTCCGTGGTGAGCACATGCTGACAGCAGTACATCAGGGGTCAACAAGCTGAATCTGGCTCGCAAAGCCATTTTATCTGGCCCATGGACCTGGAGAGCTCCAGTGGTATTTGGTGGTTGGGGGCTTTGCCTGCACAGCAGTCAGGTGGTGGGGACAACCAGCAGCAGCTGCACTGCAAGGGGCAGCAGTGGCAGCACAGGCTAGGTTGGAAATAGCACGTGCTTGGAACTAAGTTCTGTTAAAGTTTTTACTGTAAAACATTGCCAACTCTGGTAGGACAGCATTTCCTTGAGATAGCAAGCAACATCAGGACCCCATTGTGCTTAGGTGCTGTACAAACATAAAGTAAGAAAAACCTTGCCTTAAGTCCCAGACAATCTAAGTAAATAACAGGAAAGGCAAAGAGCAAGAGAAAGGAGCCAGTATTATACCATGTACAGATGACAGTATCACCAACCCCAAGAATTCAAAAGTCATGAGTCAGGTACCCCGCAAATCATGAGACTGATTTAAAATCATGTGATTCAATATAACAGCAATACATATGGGGTTTTCATACATCTTCATTACCACTAACCATTAGGATACCCTCAGGTCATATGTTCAAACTTTTCTCCACAACCAAGACAGCTAAAAATTTCTTTAAAAATTAAAAGCTAAAATGCTTGTGTATTCACTTTACTCCAGGAGATGGAACACTATGAAATATACCAAGTATCACGTGACCTGAAATGCAATTACAACAGTTCATCATTATGAGGTGGAGAACTCAGACACAGTGAGTTTCATTGATTTGCCGGAAGGTTGTGGTTTAGCTGAGAACTCAGATTTCTCAGATGTCAGCCTTAACAAGTAGCCCATTGTGGCTTTAATGCTGCTATCCTGATTTTCTTTACACTTTGTTTGAAGGTGAAATCTCAAGGAGGTCCATAAAACAAGTCTGGTTTGAAGTCCTTTCCCAACAACATGCCTAAATAAGTAGAGGAGAAAAGTGTCTTTGGCTAAAGCTGCCTTTTCCATTGATACCTCTACCCCTTAATCTCCACATACAGCTCATGGGCAGGCACCATCTGCCACTGAAATCCTCCCAAGATCACCCAGGTCATATATGGTCCTTGTTCCTCTACACAGGGACAGCAGAAGTGAACAAGGTGCGTGGAATTTAGTATAACAAAATAATACCATAAACGCATGCAGCCCACCATCACACTCTTCTCTTGAAGCTTTCAGCCTCCAGGTTCTCAACCCCTGTGAAATGCTCTAACTTCCTCCCCTAGAAATAACAATTGTCAGCCCACAAGTGCCTTGACCTCAATGGGAAAAAATATTCACATTCCATGTAATTACCATCTAGCTCCCACAGAGACATGGCATTCAACAGAAGGTCCCAGACCAGAAGTGAAACAATCAACATGTGTAACACCCAATGGCATAAGCTTCTAGGCCAGGCTCCATTCAAGTGCTGCTGA
>NW_005842249.1:112874-118631 GCF_000455745.1 Alligator sinensis
CCCTTGTGCATGGGGTCACTCTGCTATAACAAGCAGATGACAGGTCAGGCTAAGGGAAGGATATGCTTAAATAGGCATCCCAGGTCTCAACATGCTTCACCTCATTCCTAGGTGGACAGTTATATGTGACTGTTCTGCTAGGGGAAGCTACCTTTGCTAATTATGTAGGGTTTTTTTGACAGTTGAGCTAGTTCAAAGGAGCCACAACAGGGTATTAAGGGCCTGAACCTATGGAGGGGACCAGTCAAAGGCTGTGACAATCCTACTGTCATTCAGTGTTGCCTCAGAGGGAAGAGGGATTTTGCTTCATCCCATAGATTTGGAGACAGCTTTCCCAGTGTTCTAACAAAAAGGTATTTCTTGTTTCCTTTGTCCCACCAGAAAAATAATTGTGTTGCTACCTGCACAGTTGTGTGTGTGAGGTGGAGATGATCTGGGTCATATCTTCTCTTGCATTTTGGCTGTCAGAGTGAGAGACTACGACTCTGAAGGGGATGAGCATTGCATTTCATTACCTGAACCCAAAAGTCAACAGTGGACAAAGCAGCAGTGCAGCCAAATGGATCAGGTGGATGGTAAGTTATGTTTGAGTCTGGTGAATTGTGTTATCTACCACCTTGTGCCACTGACTTCCTGTATGACCTTAGATCAGGTCACTTCACTTTTCTCATGTTTCACTTTCCTGTGTACTTAGATTACAAACCCATGGGGCAGGGAATGTCTCTTGCTGTATGTTTGTACAGCCCCTAGCATATCAGGTCCCTGGTCCCAATGAAAACCTGTAGCTGCTGGTGAAATACAGTTCAGAGCAAAAATGATTCTATTTTTTTCCTTTCTGTCTCCCTTTTCAAATCACAAAAATCTCTTCTTGGCAAGCTGGTCAGTCTGGAGATTTCATCATGCTGCTAAAAAGAAAACATGGAACCCACAGAGCACTGCAACTGAGTGAGAAATTGTTTAAACTCCCTGAGAATCAGAATCTAATTAACTGTTTGAAAGAATGTTTGCTAGGTGGTGAACTCCTCTCCACCCTAAATGGTTTGCACAGCTCTCTCACTGGGCGTTGTAATGATTTAATGAAATGGGATTATATCTAATTGGTACTCTAAAGCTCTCATTTCCCATGTCATAAGGGGAATATGCTTTTTCCCATGATACATATGCCACAGCTTTATTATAATTTGGAGCTTTGTGATGGTTATTCTGAGAGACTTTAGTTTAGTCTTGTCTCACACTCCTCTAGGACCTGATCTGAAGCTCACTTAGGAGTCTTTAGAAAAAGGCAAGGAAATCAGTGGAAGTCTTTTAGCCTTGTCAGTGTAGATTAAGCATGTGTTTAAGACTGGTCCTAAATAAGGATGGACAAGCGTAACTGTTCCTGAACAGAGCCCTGAATGCAGACCTTGTCATAGTTGTTCAGGTTTCTGTCAGCTCCAGACTAGATTACAATGTTACTGACTGGTGCAAAATGCAACTACCTGTTGGCAGCTTCCATTGACTTTAATGGTGCTGAGTCAGACTGACTGTGGCCATGCCTATACCAGAAGTTCTTTACTGATGTAAGAATACTCACATGCTATACCAGCAAAGCACTCCTAGCATGGACTCAGCTTATACCAGCAAAACTGTGCTTGGTACCAGTAGGGTAAAACTGCCAGACACCGCCTACCCCAGCAAACCCGACCATATGGGTATGAACATGGTTTTGCCAGTTTAACTGCTTCTGTTGGCACAGCTGCATTATTCAGGGATTGCACATCATGACACCCCAACTATCATTACTGTATCACTGAGGTAGACAGCTTTAGTGGCGATTTTTGCAAGGAGCCTATTATGTCTGTGCTCCATGTTTTCCAATTTGGAGTTGAAGCCATGTCAGTGTTGGATTTTGGGTATTGTATTAACTGCCTCTTTCTCAATGGTTTACCCAGACAAATAAGAACAGCTGAGGTGCTTAAACTAATCATTCCTACATGTGTACAACTGAGTGTTTTTGATGGAGGCTTTGACTCTGGTGGCTGCTTGCTTCCATGGTCTGATAGGGCTCAGACTGCCTATTTATTATCTTGATGTGGTATATTTATATCTCTTGCTGGGCTACAGGTGCCCATTTTGGTAGTTATGACTGTGTGCACCATATCATACTGTATACCTCACACATGGAGTACTGCAGCTGAGTCAGGACATTACATTCCATGTGAAGCAGTGTTTAATTGTACAATCATAAAAAATTAGGGTTGGAAATGGACATCAAGAGGACAGCTAGTCTAACCCCCTGCTGAAAGCATGACCATCTCCAAATTATATCATCCCAGACAAGGCTTTGTCTACCCAGGTCTTACAAACCTCCAAGGCTGAAGATTCCACCACCTTTTTGGGTAGCCTGTTCCAGTGCTTTACTACCTTCCTCATGAGAAAGTTTTTCCTAATATCTACTCTAAACTTCCCTTGCTGCAACTTGAGACCATTGCTCCTTGTTCTGTCATCTGCCACCACTGAGAACAGTCTAGCTCCATCCTCTTTGAAACCACCCTTCAGGGAGTTGAAGGCTGCTATTAAATCCCCTCTTTGGCCTTATTCAAATTGATAGGTGTTTTGACACTGACTTCAGTGAAGTCAGGATTTCCCCCTGGTGTCTTTCCTCTGCTCTACCAGTCTGTTCAGAGAGTTCAAGTATGGTATATTTCAGCATCATGCTTCCCCAACAACCAAGCAAACCACATAAACCAGATGACATGCTGAATTTTTAATACTTTGAATGACATAGAAGAACTTTACCTACTTAATCCTGTTGTTTAACATGCCTGAGGCTTAGGGTGACAGGAGCTGCAAGAGAGGTGCCATAAAATATGTCCAGAAAACTTTTGCTTTACCACATCAAAATAACCTGTTAAAGAATAAATCCATGCTGAGGAAGTAAATGTAAGCTGAAAACTGCAATCACTGGAGGAAACATCATATACTGGGTCAGATGTGTAGCTGGGGGAAGTTGGCATCACTTCACCAAGGTGGATAGAACATGACAGGTTTATGCCAGCTGAAGTGGAGTTTCATTGTCTTTTTGTCTGGATATATCTAGCAAACTTTAAAGGCTTCTGCAACAATCAGAACAAGAATATATATAAATAGAAAACTGCTTTGCCAGTGTAACTTCTCACTTTGTTATTTTTGTCCCTTTGGTCCAAACACCTACCCAGTGTTCAGGATTTTTCAGATTTGCTTCCAGAAGGAAGAAAAATGGATGGTACAAGTCTGGTATTCTTTAGGGCAGTCCTGCTTGAAGGCACACACAGCCCTCCTTGATCACAATTCTGTCCCTCTCATCATAGAATCATAGAAAACGAGGGTTGGAAGGGAACTCAGGAGGACATCTAGTCCAACCCCCTGCTCAAAACAGGACCATCTCCAAAAATCATCCCAGCCAAGGCTTTGTTTAGCTGGGTCTTAAAAACCTCCAAGGATGGAGATTCCACCACCTGTCTGGGTAACCTGTTCCAGCATTTTACTAGTCCCCTAGTGAAAAAGTTCTCCCTAATATCTAACCTAAACTTCCCTTGCTGCAGCTTGAGACCATTGCTCCTTGTTCTGTCATCTGCCACCACTGAGAACAGTATAGCTACATCCTTTTTGGAACCACCCTTTAGGGAGTTGCAGACGGCTATTAAGTCCTCTCTGGGACTTCATAGGCTATTAATAGGCTATTAATAGGCTACTTGGCTATTAAGTCCTCTGTGGGTCAGTGTCTTTACACGAGACACTGACTGTGCAGTAGCCACATAGTACTGCATAGTAGTGTTACATGGCAAAAACCGTGCTGAGATGCTACTGCGCAGTAGTATTAGGCTACTGCGCGGTAGCATCACTTAAAAGACTTTTGCCAGCACTACTGTGCAGTAACTCCAGTTACTCTGTATTTATTTAGTATTTGCTTATACAAGTATGAAATAAATGTGCAGTAACCACTGCACAGTAATGTCTTGTGTAGACATGCTGTCTCAGTCTTCTCTTCTCCAGACTAAATAAGCCCAGTTCCCTCAGCCTTCCCTCACAAGTCATGTGTCCCGGCCTCTGAACTATTTTATTGCCCTCTACTGGACTCTCTCCAATTTGTTCACATCCCTGCTGTAGCGGGAGGCCCAAAACTGGACACTACTCCAGATGTGGCTTCACCAGTGCTGAATAGAGGGGAATAATTACTTCCCTCAATCTGCTGGCAACTTTCCTACTAATGCAGCCCAGTATTCTGTCAACCTTGTTGACGATAGGGGTTGTGACACTTCGCAACCCTTAGTGCTCCAATGAAATGTTTGCGAGGTGGCTAATTGCCCTGGGAGAGTTACAGTGTGCAGGGTGTGACCACGTGTCAGTGTCAGTGAAATCTAACCGTGCCTCCCTGCTGCTCTTTATCCTCTGGCCCAGGTGCTGGGCAACTGATATATTCACTCCTGTGGTGCAAAGGCTACATCTGGTGGAAGGGCTCCCCATCCTCCCCTACTTCCCCCAGGGACTGTAAACATCAATGGCCAGTTTGTCAGTTTTTATCCTGATACTACAATAAAATCGCAGAAAATGGGAAGAGGTTGGAAGGGACCTCAGGAGGTCATCTAGTCCAACCTGCTGCCCAAAGCAGGACCATCCCCAACTAGATCATCCCAGCCAAACTATGGAGCACACCCCCTCCTTGTCTGGGTCACTGATGCCAGTGCTGCCCACTCCCCTGGTCTGTGCCTAAATCCCCAGCTCCTGGAGCCTGGTGACCGTGCAATGATCTTGGTTTTCAGTGAGGGAAAATGGAGGGTCCCCTCTCCCCCAACAGTTGCTCAGTCCTGAGGGCTCCAGACAAAAGGCATAGCAGTGTTTAAGCCAGGTCTTAAATATGAAATTGTATTGGAAACTCCAAATGATCAAATTTGCTGGAAAAAAAATTGTACACTGTAAAAAAATATGGAAATAAGTATACAAATAAGTCATCTTATTTACTTTATATTGCTCACGGTAACTGCCAGTGAGTGAGAAGTGGGTCATGACTCATCAAAGTGGAAGCATTTCTTTATTTTGTGGCAAGCTGCCCTAAGGAAGTGCTGTCAGCAAACCCAACAATCAGTTAAGGCTCCCGGAGAGTGACTGGGGTTTTGCATCTGCTGCATCAATGAGCTGCCTCAAACCTGACAGTTTGTTTTCAAGGATGTGGTAGCTGTGTTGGTCTGAGACAAAAAGAAATGCGAAAGTCCAGAACTCTTGGTTCCAAAATGATACCTTTAATTAGACCGAGAAACTGCAAATTATATATATATATTTGGGGGGGGGGGGGGGGCGCTTAGAAAAAGATATTTTTTGCGATTTCTCAGTTGGTTTAATAAAAGGTATCTGTTCATTTTCAACACGTTCACTATGACTGACGGTAGCCGCACAAGGGTCGAAGTGGTACAAGTACGATAGTTACGGTAAGACGGGACGAAACCCTGCCGGGACCGCAAGGGCCTGGGCCCCTCAAGGCGAAGCCCCGCCCCCGTCACTCCCTCTGTCACTAGGCAACGCTCTGACGCCCTCTTTGGCCAGCGGCCGCTCGCCCCGCGGGCGGACCCAGCACGCGCCGCAACCCAACGCGCTCCCCTCCCCGCTCAGGCTCCTATGGCCGGAAGTGACGTTAGTGCAGTGGATGGGATGGTCCCGCCTGCGCTCATTTCCGCTTCCGGGTGGAGCTTGTGGCGGCGCTTGGGAGGTGGTAGAGGAGTGGAGTTTTCAGCACAGCCTCGG
>NW_005842249.1:118686-143953 GCF_000455745.1 Alligator sinensis
TGCTCGTCTACGCCCGCAGGTCAGCGGCGCGCGCCCGGGGCCACGCCACGGATAGAGTTGGTAGGGGTGACGTCATGGCCATGACGTAGGGGTGCCACGTGGCTTCGAGGGCACGGTGTTTTTCTCAGGCTGGGGTGCCCAGAGTGCAGGCGGTGCTGGTGCCCAGCCTGCTCCTCCAGGCCCAGCGGGGTGGGTGCCATATGCGCTGTGGGCCCCAAGCAGCACAACGGTGCATGGCTGTTCTGGGGCTGTGCTATGCATGGAGGCAGCTCTGGGAGCTGAAGAGAGCAAGATGCCCCTGGCTGCACCCCATGTGCTGCCTGTGGGTCAACACCGAGCCCTGCAGGCCGCTCTTGGACACCAGATCCATACTGTGGGTCATTTTCAGTGCCCCTAAAGTTTGACAAGCTTTTGGATTCAAGACCTTCATCAGGTCTCTGAAGTAAACTGCCTTCTGTTGGAAAGCTTGTCTGACTCTGACCCACTTAACAGCTGCTTCAATAAAAGATCTCACCCAAAGGTAGCGTTTCTGAACCTGTGGGTCATGACCCAGAAGTGGGTGGCAAGAATATATGAAAGGGTCGCAAACGAACTTTAAAAATGGATTCTCCTTTAAAGGAGAAAAAAGTGAGAAGCCATGGGTTTTTCCTTGCAGGCTGGAAGAGTCCAGCCTGCAAGGGGCTGTTTTCCCTCCCCCCATCTCTCCCCCTGCCCACACACTGGGGGTAGGGGGTAGCGGGTTGGGAGCAAGGGGCACTGGGTCAGGACTGGCCATTGATGTTTACAAATGGGTCCTGGTAGAAAAAAGGTTGAGAACTGCTGCCCGAAGGGATCCTCGCTTCCTGGAGACTTCAGGTGCCATTTGAAAAAAACCCCAAAACATGTGTTCCAAGCGTGGCGGTTATTTCATCTAACGTTCATGGACTTGACTTGCCAGGTGCTATTGAGTACCGTACTCTACATGCCTTGAAATCAAAGTACTAAGAAATGATACTGAGTTATTTAAGGACAAATGAAAACTAAACATCCTTTTTTTTTTTACAAAAAGTGTGGGTTTTTTTTTTTTAATTCTTCAAAGGAAAAAAAATCTTGTTTGCAATGCTATTAAACAGTTCACTAATGTGAAGTAAATAAACAGAAGAAAACATCTTGCTCTTCATGTTCACTCTGCATTTCGACATTTAGATTCAGAATCTGGCTCTGTTTTAGCTAATATGGCATTAAGCATTTTATACTGCATTACAGCTTGGCTCACTTTCTGTGCTCCTAACCTGTTTCTTAGTTTATTCTGGATTAAACTAAAATTCAAGAAAACATTTTCAGCCATTTCAGTAGATACCATATGTACCTGCAAACACATCCGAAATTTAACGAACTTCAGGTCCAAGTATATTTTTTTAAGTTGAGTCCACCATGTTGCTGGTTTTACATTCACTGTTAATCTCTGAGAAGAACCATTTAGGGTAGGAACTTTAATGTGCCTAGTACTGAATTGTTTGGGACAAAAAGTTAGGATCAATTTTTAGCGCCTTTCTGTTCTGTACTTGTTTCCTCCCATTGATTGTGAATGAAGCACATAAGGTAGGAAGTGAGTCACAGTCATTAAATCTAAATTTGAACAGCTTTGCACGTGGTTTCAGATTTTCACTGTAAGTAGCCACTTGTGTATTATATATGCAGTTTTGGTATCCTCACCCTGGAGTTAATCAAGAGCAATTGCTGTTGATTTTAGCTGCAGGTACAGATGCTTTGCCTCTTGTATAGCTCTTTGTACATCAGTGATGTCTCAAATGTCACACTTGTGTTCAGGAAAGCTTATTTGAGTAGATGTGATATCTTTTATTAGACCAACTGAGTTTTTAGAAAAAAATTCTTGGCAAGCTTTCGGGCGCAGTCACCCTTCTTCAGGCATGGGGAGTCTCTGCTGTTCTGAGACTCCAAGAAATGCAAGAAGCTGAAAGTGTGGCAGCATGTCATTGAAAATGTAAAAAGCAGAATTAGAAAGACAAAAGGTGAGGCAGAGTTGGGGGAGGTGGAGGGGGAAAAGAGCAGGGGAAAAAAGGCTGAAGGGAGACAGCACAGTGATAGAATACAAGGCTGAAGGGAGATGGTGTCCCAGATACTGTTTCCCTCCAGCCTTTTTCCCTGCTCTCTTCCCCCTTTCCCCCCTCTCTCTGCTTCTACTCTCTGCCTCACCTTTTGTATTTTTAATTCTACCTCTTACATTTTCACTGACATCCTGCCACACTTTCAGCTACTTACATTTCTTGGAGTCTCAGAACAGCAGAGACTCCCTATGCCTGAAGAAGGGTAACTGTGCCCGAAAGCTTGCCAAGAATTTTTTTCCAACTACTCAGTTGGTCTAATAAAAGATATCAATCACATCTACTCAAAGAACTTTGCCTGCCTATGCCTAGACCAACATAGTTACAACCAAAACCCCAGCACTCGTGTTCTACGTTTTTCTCATAAAACTCCGTATTTCAGAAAAGATTTAAAGTATGCCGCTTAGTTATTCCACCTTGTTTCTCCTGGCACTAGGGACAAAACAGAACGCTTTCAGTTGTTGAGGTGGCTTTTTGTAGTATGCTGGTTTTGGAAGCATTTCTGAACTTCTGTCCTTCAATAGATCACTTGAACAACAAACTTCATGGAGCCAGTTTAAAGCAGGTTAGACTGGCTTTGTCTAGCTGTAAGCCCTGAACTGGTCAAAAAAAAAAAAGTTTTCTGCCAACACTAGTTTGGAGGAGGAGCTGGAGATTATAGAACTAACCAACAATGCCCATATTTCTTCTGGGAGGGCTACTGACTAGTTTTTGATAGCATGTGAGCCTTCCTAAGACGCCCTTAAATCAATGTCCTTTTCTGTGTGTAATGTAGTATGATCAAGGTAATCAAAATAGGGTCATTTATTTATAAAAACACTTGTTGGTGGGAGATGGTATCTGGATTACTTGTACCTACTTGTCATGCATGTTATTTATTTTCTTCTTTATATGTTAGGAATAAAAGGAAAATCATGCGAATATTTACACTGCCTCCTGCAGCAGAGATGCCAACAGAGCCAAACTTTTACGACAGCATGAAAAAAATCCGCTTAAGGCAGCAGTTAGAGATGTATTCTATAGGTAAGTTTGTGCTGTGTCCTCTTGAGATGTGCATATTCCTAAGCAATCATGGAAACTGTATAACTGTATCTTTTTCAAGTACATGAAATGCTTGGATATTTTAACTGTTTAAATCGCAGAATTAAATCAGAATTTTCTGTCAGTGGTGTGCCATGTTAGTCAAGGCAGTTCTGTAGTATTAGTAAATAGAAATCACAGGAGGTATAAGGGTCCAAGTCTTTCCTCAGCAAGGTATAACTCTTATAGAAAGCTGTGATCCTGCAGCATGAGACTTGTAGTGCAAATCAGTCCAAGTGGGTTGAGTTGCTTGAAAGAGCTTAAGGAAGTGTGGAATTAGAATCTCTGTTTATGGACATTATGTTAGTAGTAAGGTGGTGAATCTAACCTGGCAACTAAAAATAGATTGTCAGGCCAGAGGGGGCCAACTAGATCATCTAGTCAGACATCCAAGCACTAACATTCACCAGAAGTACCTATAAAGAACTCTAGAGAGAATTTTTCATAAATTCCCCAGAACTGGCCTATCTGCCTCTGTCCCCACTACAGTTAAAGGGAGTATTAACATATATTGATAAGAATTGATATTGTAATAAAGAATAAGAATCTTTCCCTGATCAGGTAGTACATAGAAGAACACTGATTTTGCCATGAAGTATCAACAGTAAATTCCTCTCATATTACAAAGTATCCATTGAAGTAAAATTGATAAGAAGCCAGGCTTGTGCCTTCTACCTCTGCACTGGTGGTTAGGAGGAGGTATAGGGCTGTTTTCTCCCAGATCCTGTTGTGCCATGAAATGAACATGTGCCAAGAGAGCCCACCATGTATTTTCCAGTGCACAGTGGATGGACAGGTTCATATTTCCCATGTAAAGATGCCCTGCTGGCATAGGATTTGTTAGCGTCCCATAGAGTATAACTTGGCAGGAAAGAATGTGATCACAGACTGGCTTAACTGACTTTGTAGTAGACTGTTTACTGGCAGGTATCCCCTAAATTAAGGAGAGGGCTTATCACCATCTGTTCTTCTGTGATTAACAAGGTTAGTTGGATCTCTTATAACAACTCCCTTACTCTGATCTTTCATTTTATGAGAAATGACTGAAGAGGCTTCTTTAAAAGCAATGGGGTCAGGTTACTCTGGTGTGCATTTATTCAGATATCATGAGAACTGTCCAGGGTCACATGTTAAAAGGCCAAGTCCTATACATTGTCTGCATTGTCTGGAATTTCATCTTTAGTGGCTGAGTCTGGAAACTGTATTCTCCAGTCTTAGGACATGGACAAATGAACAAAGGGTTGAGGGCAAAGGAACTTCTCATGTGTCAGTTGCTCTGTGGTAACTATTTCATGTCTACTGCAGTGACTGAAAAAGCTGCACCATGAACAATTCTTCCCCTTCCCCCAAATGAAACAGAACTAGCTTCCATATACCATGGAACAGGAAGGGATGCACAAACCAGCTGACATGCATTAAGTTCAGTTTATCCCCCAGTTTGTTCTTGTCCATATCCTTACTTAAGCCTGTTATTGATTGGTGCAGGTGTCAGATGTTAAAATGGTTTCCAATTATTTATCAGGATGTGTAGGAAGATTTTGTTATACTTGGATCACAGCTGTTGCCTCATGTAGATACTTGTTGAGTCTAGTCCACCCACAGATAGATGTCACCCAGTCTAATATCCTGCTTGTATATTGAGCTGATATAGACTGGACATGACAACTCTCTGAACCAATCAGTAACTTTCCTGTTTCCTGCTCTTGCATTTTGGAACAGACTCAAATATAGACAGACTCTTCTCTGGTCTTTTGTTAAGTAAGAAATGATGGAATAATTTCATGGTTGGAGTAGGTTTTTTATTGGGCTTCTGGTGGTGACTTATGTATAGGTACTTGACCAGCAACTTGGTGCTAGAAAATTTGCAACTCACATTTTTTTTTTGCTTTGTGTTAGTCCTTTTGCTGCCTCATTTTCCTTGCACAGAGGTATCTTTGAACTTCATAGGTTTTAATAGTGAAATTATTTTATAATGGTACTGTTCATGATGCAGGGAATATGTCTCTTTAGGCTGTCTTCTCATGAGGTGTAAATAATAAATCCTTCTGTGATTGTAGGTTGAAATTCCATGCTTCCCTGGTAGCTGGAGGCACCAGGAAGCCCTTAGGCTGGGAGCTAACAGCCCTAGAAACCTCTTAGTTTTGGGGAGTTCCCAGGTTGGTTTAAGTTGAAAATACAAAGCTCAAGAGGGTGTGTGACATTTTACACTTTCTGTAAAGGATTTTTATTAGAGGAGTTTTTTCTTAGAGGAATAGCTTTTGGTTCACCTTACCAGGCACACTTTGACCACGTGGCTATTATGTGTTAGTTTATATTTACAAATGCCACCTGCAAAACTATACCATGTGCACACTAGAGTATAGTTAGAGTTGTGGGAATCATACCCTTGAATGATTTCCTTGTAACTGATATAAACTGACACCAAGAGCCTTGCCAGAATGTTCTGTAACTGGTCCAGCTAACTCCACCACATAGTCAGTCTTCATTTTACAAAACTGAAGGAATGAAATAACCACCTTCCTTTTGATTACTATGTAAGGCAGATGCGATTTGGGGCACTGAGTCTGGTGAAGGTATAAGCAACATCATCAAAAGAGAAAATGCCTGCAAGAAAAATATTTATAGAAATACTCATTGGGAGAAACTTGAATAATGGCATTAAGCTCTTGTGGATCTCACAAGACAAAACCTTTTGGGGTAATAGATACAGGTTTCAGCTGGTATTCAGCTGCAGGTGGTGGTAGCATTTGCTTTTAAATGTGTCCAGCAAAGTTACTTCAGCATAAACCAGCTTGGTTTTGTTTCTTACCATCAGGTTTTACTAGCGCTGTCTTTCCTTTTGAAGAAAAAGGGTAATTGCTAGAAATCTGATAATATCCTTTCTCCTCCTTGAATCTGATAATATCCTTTCTCCTCCTTGGCCACTTCTCTGCCTGATGGATCTCAGGATAAACCTCAAATGTTTCCCCACCTATTTAGAGGGAATAAGTCTTCCTTCTAAACGTCTTCCCGACTGCTTTCTTAGTTTCCAGATCTCATGAGATGGATTATGCACTCAGTTCTCCCACCAATTTCTGAAGCTACAGGCATAGCTCTCTAAAAACGAAGGCTGAGAAATTTCCTTCATTGTCACAATCCTCACGCTAACAGGTGCTTGAAACTTAGAAATATATTTTCTAGTTCATAACAATTTTTTGCTAATATTTTCTCTCTTAGTCCCTAGCACTTTTTGTTTGACTAGATCTTTTAAGGAAAGAATGAACTGCCTGTAATTCGTTTCCAGCAGTGTAAGTTGTAATAGATTCAGGCATATCTGCTTTTCTTTCCAGCAGTGCTAGATTCATATTTGCATCCCTCACTTAAACCTTCAGTTCAAAAAGAAACTGATGGCACTGACAGTTTTTCTACTTAATTTGATGAGATATAGTGAAACACTTGATTCTGTTCAAGTAGGGGTAGTTGAGGTTTCAAAAAGTTATGAATTGGAAATGGCTATTTTTTATTGTAATAGCAGACCAAGGTAGGTCTCTTACCAGAGGTGCATTCTTCCTATTAAACCCACCTTCCTAGTGATCGCTGTGCTTCAACAGGCTGTATGTTAATAACATTTAATGGCATTGATTTCTGTTCTCTTTTCCAGCAAGAAAGTATGACCAGCAGCAACCACAGAAACAGACTGACAGTGTACAGCTCTCAGTGGAATGAAGTTTGAGATGACAAGAACTCAAGCAGTATTGACAGTAGAGTCAGTAAAGAGTAATTTTCAAATCAGAACTAGGCAAGTTTTATTGAATCCATCCTCTCTAATGGTCATTCATTGGGAAGGCAGGCAGCACCTCTGTGCTTGGAAATCATTGCTTATTTTTCCTCACCTGAGCATCACTGACTCCTTCTGACAGGGAACACAGTTGTAGCAGAACACTTGCAATCAATGCAGTTGTGCTGCTGGGGTCACAGAGTACACCTGAGGTTGAACAGCTCTTGAGAGCTGGAGACAACATAATTGGAGAAAAGATTTGGATCTCCAGTTGTTCGTGGCAAGCATTAAATACAGTATTGTATCTTTGATGTTGAAGCCTTAGTGAGATCTAAGAAAAGATCTTGAACACAATAGTTGGGTGTCCAAAAGATGCTGTACTAGAATGTTGTAGAAAAGATGATAATTTAATGTGATGAATTTCATATTTAAGGAGTTTTACTAAAAAATCTGTGAACATTTAGATAATAGAACCACCAGCAATCAAAATATGGTGTGCCCGTAGTGGGTGCCAAACTTGCTAGCACTTTTGATTAATTGCAAAACCAGTGAATGAGTGGAATGCAGTAGAGATGAACCCTTCATTCTTGGTAAAGCATTTGAATGACAAGAAATATTACTTGAAAATATCCATTAGCGTGGCTGCACATAATGTTACGGAAGTTCAGCTGGCGGAAAGATTATGAACTAATGATAAATAACAATTTATAGAGTTGAGAGCAGATGTCTAGAATATCTAATTATCACTTATCTTTCATTGTTCTTGGAGAGAAGGCAAACAACATCTTACTTCACAAAACTCAATTTAGAATTGAATATGATTTTCATGTTTTAAAATTTAACTGAGTTTAACAAACTGAGTTGGCAGTGACCTCTCTATGTCCCTTGAACTGTTGTCCTGCGTTTTGTCTCATATGCTAAGTTTCTCTGTATAGCAGTGCATCTTGGGCCCAGATGCTGTGCTAAGCACAGTAGGAGACCACAAGCCAAGTTGGTTGTAGCTTCCAGATTCTCAGGTGAGCTCTGCTATTCTGGACTAAATTAGATCAGTTGAGGGTTTGTTCTAAACTCTTATCAGCTGGTAAACTCCAGGAAGTAGTCTACTGGAGTATAATAGCACATGATAGAGAAGCTTGTTAAACCAGTCTGCCAGGCAAAGAGGATGCATTCTTTGCCAGGGACAGTTCTCAGATGGCAGAGTCTGTCAGCTTTTAGTCCAAATGTTCCATAGGATCAAGCCAGAAAATGTAGTACTTTAAAGACGAGTGCCATATGGTATAGTTGTAAAAATTAAAGTACGTAAAGGTAGAAAATAATATAAAGTGGCTAAGAAATACAAGGAGAAAATATTTTGTGAGGAAAAATGCATCCTAGTACAAGTGAAGAATAAGAATATGTAGAGGCGGTAGAAGAAAGCTGTTAAGCAGTAATGCTGAGAGATCCAAGTATGATAGCAACATACATCCAAACTTTTTTTTTTTAGTGTAGTACAGAAATAGAAGTAGAAAAACTAGTAGGTTTAGATATCTGAGAATTGCACAGATGAAAATGACCTAGTCTGGTCTAAATTTGTACTTGAAAGAGCCACCACCTGAGATTAGCATCACTTTCTTTGGAAGACCCTTCCATAATAATCTCATGTTGGGGAGCATTTCTTGAAGGGCTTCTTTTTCCACCCTTGCTTACGTTTCCTGGTATTAAATTATGCCAGGGCATCTGAAATGTTTTTCTTTGGTATTGAATCATAAAATAAATAGTACATTAAAACTGCATTAGGCTGAAGAGCTATATTTGTTGTTTCTTCTCCCTCCTCCCCCCCCAATCTTGTCCTCTCCTAAGGACTTGTTTAAAAAAAACAAGTCCTGTAATTTACATGCTTCTCCTCAAACTTTTGTGGAAACAGTGTAAGGTGTATGTATACTTGTCTCCATCACTGTGGTTGCCCCTCAGGAAGGAGCGTGGAGCTATGAAGTTGTAGTTCTTGTTTCACTTCTCAACTGGCAGTAATTCTCTGTATTGCATGACCCTTCTTGACCAAGTCCTCATATTTTTACAGTTTTTTACACACGTGACAACTAAGGAGCATACCATTTTCACAATCTCATTCCTAGCTGCACCAAAAATAAAATATGGGACTCTTACTATGATAGGCTGCAGCCAGTAAATGAGACTGGGTTCTATCAGGAAGATCAGGGCAAATTATGTACCTGGCAGTGCTCTCAGAGCTAACCTTACATAAGCAGTTCTACAAAGCAAGAGGAGTGAAAGTCTTCAATTACCTTATCACATGTTGTTTGTTTTGCAAGACAGACTTGCAAAGGCAGGGTAATAGCCCCAGGAAAACTGTTCTGTCTCTGGCTCTATCTATCATCATTTTTATGTGCTGTTAAGTGGGTTACAGCCACTAACATGTTCAGGTCTAGGGGTGTTTCTTGTAAGTTTATTACCTTATAATATTAGAATATATTTTTGAATGCAAACTTTGGGGTGGGGGGAAGGAATCTCTCAATGCATACCCAGTAACATTTGAAAAACTAAATTGTTCTGATAAAAGTACAGGTAAGCTGCAAGAAGCTTAACTGCTAACTAAATTATTTAAAATATAAGACCAAAACTTAATTTAAAAAAAATGTTTAAACTAATCTTTTTAATTGCTTGTAGTTTGTTCTGCCTCATTGCAGAAATGCGTAACAGATTTGTCACCCAAGCATACAATTACAAGACAAAAAGCATAGATTTGACCTTCATCACCCTGGAATCTTGGTTTCAACTGTGTAAATTTCAACTGTTCATTTTACCAATGCGACCCTCCATGGGCATTCTTATTTTGGCATAGTGAGGTTAGAGCCTTGTTGTAGCCCTGAGGGTGCAGGATGTGTGTAAGGCTCCCTCTACATGCCACAGTTTAAGGTGTTATTAACCAATTAACACCTTATTACAAGTGGGTCTTAAAAAACCTCCATCCTTGGACAGACAAGGTTCTTTGGGTAGGTGCAATATCTTTTGTTAGACCAACTAAATAGTTGGAAAAATTGTTCTTTGCAAGGTTTTGGGCACAAACCGCCCTCCTTCAGGCATCTCTATCCTTAGAGGTTTTTAAGACCCGGCTAGACAAAGTCTGGGCTGGAATGACCTAGTTGGGGATGTTCCTACTTTGAGCAGGGGGCTAGACTAGATCAGAGTTTCTCAAGGATGGGTGGCAGGGGAGGAAACTGGCAGAGCCAGGCAGGGTGTGGGTTGGGACAGCCCATAGATCTTTGCAAAGGGGTCCTGGTAGGAAGTTTGGGAGCCACTGGACTACATGACCCCTTGAGGTGCCCTCCAACCCTAACTTTCTATGATTCTATAATTAATCATGCCTTGTGACCCAGCTACATATTCAACCAATGAATGGTGTGATAACAACCAATAAATAGGCTACAGTTGTTCCAGAATAAATGTATGCAATAATTCCTTAGTTTGTTATAATCATGCCATTAATTGAATATGTGGCCAAGTGCTCCCCGGGGGCTCCATTAACTGAGGTGCTCCCACCCACAAGGGTGCACCGCCAACCCTGCCGGCGCCGCTCCTGCCGTGAGCCTCGTCAGCTTGAAGCCGGGATCACTGTGAGCCTCCTGAGACTCCCACTGCTGTGATCCCCATCAGCTCTGGAGCTCGCAGCCTCGGGACCTGGTGCAGGGGGAGCCTGGGTCCTGATCCTGGGCTCCCCCTGCACCTGCCATAAGGATGGAGGGCTCTAATACGCCTCTTGCCTTGTATCTATGGCACCATCGCGTGCGACATTCCGTGGCACTTTTCCCGGCACCCGAAGAGACGCGGGTTTCGTGCCATACCCTTTTTAAAGGTGGCGGCCGGAGAAGCTTTTGCACCACAGGTGGGTGTGAGCCAGGGGCAGGGAGAGGAGTCCCCCGAGGGCTCTGTCAGCCCCTGGCGTAGGGATGGGCCCTGCCCCACGGGGAGGGTGCTGAACAAAGCCCATTGAACCGCATGGGCAGCGGCCGAGCCCCGCCCCCGAGGCCGGCGGAGACTCACGTGCTCCCAGGCCCGCGCCGCTTCCTCAAAGCGAGCGCTCAGCCGGCCTCCGCCCCCTTAAAGGCGAAGCAGCCGCAGGCTGCAGCCGTTGCCCTTGCCTCGCACTCGCTCTCTCGTCCCGGCCTTTAACGCCCCCCCGCCAGTGGTCCCCAGAGCGCTGCAACAGCAGCCTTCCCCTGCAGGCACTGGAGTCACCAGAAGTGACGTCAGACAGGGGGAGGGGCTCCGTTCCGCTTCCGGGTCGCTCCGGCGGCGGCTGCTGCGCGTGAGGCGGACCGGGCCGGGCCTCGGGGCGGTTGGGCTGGAACCGCCTGGCTAGGGGCGGGGGGCGTAGATGATGGATGTGTATGGGATGGTTCGTAGAGGGATGTTCCTGCCCGGGGCGGGGGTTGACTACAGCCGCGGAGGTCCCGCCCGGTCTAAGTACACCCTGCAACGGAAGTAGGAGCCGGGCAACGTGTGTGCGCAGGGCCAAAAGGAGTTGGGAGGGCGGCGGCCGAAGACGCACCAGGTGTTAACGTCAGCTAGGAGCAAGGGGCATGAGGGGGTCGGCGGTTTTGCTCCGCTAAAAGGGGGGAAAGGAGCACAGGCAGACCCAGGACTTTGACAGGGGGGTGCAGGTGGCAAGGCACATCGTTGGACATACAGCAAACACATTTTTCTCCCATTGAAAAGAAACGGGGGGCTCGGGCTGTATTGTTCAGTTTAAGATTGAAGGAAAAACGAGCAGAGCTTCATTGGAACAAGCTAAAAGCATTCTGCAAGGCTGGAAAATGGGAGCTTCCTTACCAGGAGCAGCTAAAGGCAGCAGAGCAGCAGAAGAAAGGATAGCTGTGTTGGTGCAACATCAAAGCCGTTAAGAAGGAGAGACGGTCATTAACACTTGTGGGACGGAGCGTTTATATGGAATCGGATCATACTGAGCCTTATGGCTGCCTGACTAATAACGGTGCTGCCACTGCCAGGCAGCTTGACTTAAACAGTGTGGAGCAGGAATTACACCCCCGCCCCCTAGCCCCATATCTGCCCCTGTAAAGGAGAACTAGAGCATAAGGATATTTTAGAAAATCTGAAATGGTCTTGTGTCAGAGAGGGGTGAAATAGGGTTGGGGCAACAGGGAGATGATGTTTATCTTAGACCTTGTTTTCCAGGTAGTTAAAATGAGAGATTTTTCAAGACTTGTGTCAAAAGAGGTACCAGGGCAGTAGGCACCCTTGGCCGATGCTACCAAATGGTTCATACCCTGAACTTTTAAAGGAACATAGAGTGCTTCTCTACAAAAAAATACTCTCTGTCATTAAAAACAGACTCTGTACCAGAGTATTGGATGGGTAGATTCAAATTGGGCAGATTACCAGTCTAATCCACTCTTGCAGTTCCTGTATTTGTGGAACGGTTGTAAAATCTGCCAGTTCTGCTTTTGCTCTTTGACCAAATCAGCCTGTGGCATGGTTGACTGTCCCTAGATGATATCCGCATGCACATTAGTTTGGTGTTAGCAAGTGGTGGCTACATTTTCAAGTTCCCCAGTCAGGCTTCGTGTGCTTGATGTTCTTTCGCTTAACAGCACAATCTCTTTTAAGAAGCTTGTACATGAACATGGGCCAATAAAGTTTGGGATTTACTGCTAGCAAATATTCTATTATTGTAATATAATTCCTGGACATGCGAGAGTGCCTGGCCTTCTGTAAGGCTACTGTCAACTGGAACTGCACCTGAAACTCGTGTTCGTAATAGATGTAACTACAACAAGATTACCAAACTAAAAGAGCTCAAGGAAAAGCATATCTTTGCATCTTTCACCTACTCTCTCACCTCTCTTGCTTTTGCAATTCTGTCACATAGCAGCAGGGGATACAAGCATTAAACTATCAAGAACCTGGTTTTTCTTGCATTTCTTCTTTTCTTTTTAACTGGGAACATGGATGGATTTTGTCTCAAGTAGGGTTCATTTTTGGTAAAAATGACTTGTTTTAATTTGTCCCTCTTAAACAAGGTTCTCAGTAAGATATCAGTTCTGCCATGAGTAGATACATTAGAAGACAAAGTTCTTTTTTTCCTCCTAGTTGGAGTAAATAATTTCTAGGGTAAAAAGGTGTATTGAGTTCTACATTTGCAAGGAAAGGATTGAGAATTGTTGGCTCTCAAAATTAACTTAGTGGAAAAAATTAAAGTAATTATTTAGATAGCAGCAGTATTAAATGGTCAAGTAACCCAAGTGTCTGACATGCTGTGTACAGTAAGTCAATCCAGACTCTCCACTCATCTAAGTATGGCTGTCTTTAGTGTCCAAAGATGACTGCTTCACACATGAAAAGGCTCATGAGTGTTCCGTTTCTGTGCAATTTTATGTATCACACAACAATAGAAACAGGAAAAGTTCCTTGAGTGGGTCTCGGAAGTTTTCCAGTATGCCACAAATGAACTGGCATGCAGCCTGGGAAATAAGACTCTTCCAACAAACAAAATGTACTCGGCTGAAGGTTCAGTGATATAAAATAGTCTGTCTATGAAATATAATTCCTTATATTATGTAAAAAATCAAGGTGGTGCTGTATTTAGCAGCAATCTGATACTACACATTTCAATAAAGAAACATTTTAAAACAATCTGTTCTTTCCAGTTTATGGTCTTTCTGTGTACAGTAAGCAAGAATATTCCACCTTTCTGTTAAAGTTATGCTTGGAACAATTGTGAGATGATATTTAGAAATAACATGAAGCTGTGCTTGTTTCATGAAATTAGGGTACAGGTATAACAGACTGTTAAGTTTCTGTCTTACAATTTTTCCTTTGAAGAGCAAGAGTCTTTAGATAGGAAAATAAAGGAATATTGTCCAAGATACTTGTTCTTTACAATAAAGAAATCACTTCTTGGTGTAGTTTGAAAAGAATGGTGCTTAACCCTTGGCTAGATCTTGTGTTATATTCCAGCTCAGTTGTTCACTGCGTTGTTTGGTTTCCATATCTTATATTTTATGTTGAATTTCTGAGGTAGTGTGTGAAAGCATGTGGCTTTCCCCCCTTTGTTTACCAGTGTAAACAATACAGCCAGTGTGCAGCTTTTAAATATTTACCTGTAAAAGTTCTTTAAATAACATTTAACAGTTAATGATCAGTATTGACTACATGAAAAAATTAGTTGCTTTCATAGTAGATAAAATCTGTACCTACAGAGGAGCTTACATAACATCTTGATATGTAGTGCTGAGATGATAAATCAGGTTTGCCACAACAATCCATGATAGCTAGCGTAATAAGAATGTACAGGCAGTCTCAGAACTCATCTGTGAGTCACTTTGTTCTTACTAGGTTCTTGGATCTAATTGGAAAGGATAAATTTGTGATCTATTTCAAATTATGCCAAGGTTCTCTTTAAGTTGCATTTGTTTCAGAGAATGCTACATAGAGATGGATCATTTGTTTTCTTGTTAGGATACCCAGTCCTATTTAAAACGATGTTATGAAATCTAGAACTAACTAATGCTTTATAATCACAGAAAGCATGTGAAGGAAAGCTTCCATAGTCTGGTTTTGTTTAGCCAAAAAAAAGTGAGATTGTTTTTCCAGGGTTAAAACTGCAAAAAATTAAACTTCCTTGCCTTTTATCACCTGGTAACTAATAAAGCAATGTTGCATATGATTTTTTTTTTTATTTAAGAAATGTTACTGGTAGTTTAAGAATATTCAGTTAAAAGCTAAAAATTTAGGAGCTAATATAAATGGTATAATACCTACCAAGTGTAAGGTTCTTCATCCTCAAACTGCTTTACAAGCATCAACTAGTTACTGTAAATTATAGCTCAGACTCTTTTTTTTTTTTTTTTTTTAAGTGCCTAATACCCATAATTAAAGCCAGCATTCAGCAGTTCTCATTGCTGTCGATGGGAGCTATTGGCTGCCAAGATTTAAGGTGCCTATATAAAAGTTTTGAAGTTTTGGTCCTGTATTTTTTAACTCTGAGCTGCTGCTTTGCCCCCCTAGTTTTACATGAGAAGTAAAATGTCCCCTTGAGTGGCAAAAAGTAATCTTTGTGCCTGTAGCTAGCTGAATAGACTTTACTCAGCATTGTGCAGAAGTGTTAGCTTTGCACACAAAGCTTAGTAACTTCCAAGAAGCCTTAGGTATGCTTCTCAGAGTGTCAAAAATTATTAGTATGAGCATAGCCATTAGCCTGGGTGCATCCCCACATGCAGGGGCATGTGGTTGCTGCTGCAAAAATAGCACTGGCACAGATTTGTGCCACATCTTTTTGCCATTCTGCGTGCCCCTGCACATGGGGTTAGTATGGGATTATTTGTCCCAGGTGGGGTAGGGGAAGCTGGGGCCAGCACCTGTGTTGGTACCAGAAGCCATATCTGGGGGCCTCCTCGGTCAGCAGTAGCAATCTGGGTGCTTAGAGCCTGGGTGGCAGCCAAAATATGGTTTTGGCCACCCAGGCTCCCTTTGTGGCTGCTGCTGCTTCACACCACACCACACCACTTTATTTCAGCAGTGGGTTTTTTTGACACCAGGATCTCCTGGTGTAAAAAAAAAAAAAAAAACCCAACCAAAAACAACCCACTGCACTGCAAACCACCACACCTTACAAGCATATTGGAATCCTCAGAAGCTGTAAATTTAGGCATCTTGACTTGTAATTAAAAGCCATGAACAATGCTTTCCCTAGCCTCTGCCCCATATTTCAGGGTACAGTCATAGTAATTACAGGTTTGAGTGGCATGGTGCTCTTAGTGAGCAAAACTCTTGCTCCAATTTGGAATTATAACACTACATAATCCATTGGGAAAATCATAGGTGAAGCATTTGTTTAACTTGCACTATTCACCCACATTAGAAGCTCTAAATATCAGAATGCAATCCTGGTGTCTTCATCCTGGCATGATTCAATATGACTTGTTCTAATTCTATCGGGAATCTTTCTGTAATCTCCCTCTTTTAATTGCATGTAGCATATTAATTCGGGTAGACAAGACCCAAAGCCTGGCTGACTGTGCTGCGTTGCTTCCTTTTTTGTATGGCCAGTTAAGCAGATTATCATGCTGATCATAATTCTTTGCTTCATTTTCCACAATGATTCCACTCCCTTATTGTCTAAAATACAGCTGAGAGTCAGGAGGAAAAGTGCAGTCGCGTGTCCCTCCCACAGAAATGGATTTGCTGCCCCTGTGCCCCTTTGGTGTAGTGATGCTACTGCTGCTTATCATCATCAATTCCTGTTAAAGAAGTTATCATTCCATGTCATCTGCAAGACAAATGCTGTGGGAGGGAAACAGTCCTACTTTCTCTGGTTTGATATGCTCCATTGGCACAATAGCATTAGAAGACGACCTGGTCACAAAAAATCCCTTCTCTCCCTTTTCCCGTCCCCCAATTATGATTGCTCATGTCCCAGGTTTGAAGAAATGACCAAAAGGCTGTTCTTTCCACACAACACAACTGAATGGTATTTTAAGCGTGATATGTTATGACATAATGGTTCCATAGTTCACTGACATGGTTATTCAAGTGATGGGTTCCCTGAGCCAAGGTTGCTTATGAAGAGCAGGCTTAGTATCTCAGACCCGTGAGAATGGAGGTAAGACTATTTACTTTTCAATCACACTTATCTTGTGGCAAACAAATTGAGGAGGAAGTTCCATGTTCAATTAAATCATCTTAGTACTCGGGTGTACCAGCAGATGACATGCCCTCCTACCTCCCTGGAGAAGCCTCTCTAGGGAGGAGGCTGATATTGAAAGTTTGGTGGCATCACTCATGAACTACCACAGCTCAGGACGGGTATTTTATTGGGTGTGTGATGAACAGGAAAAATTTACTGCTCCCTTTTTTTGACAGAGGATATGAGGGAGAGGGGAAAAAAGGCACTGGTACCAAGAGTAGAAGATCAGAGTGCAGATTCTTTACTTCTGTTGGGGTGGGGCGGGGGGGAAGGGAGGAGAGGAGAATCCAAATAGTCTCTTATTTTTTGATAAATGGAAAAAAACCTCCACTTTGATAAAGCTCCCTGTTGCTTAGCTATCTTTAGGATGGCTTTTTGCACAAGGAAAAGATTAAATTGAAAGCTTAGCTCCCTGCCTGATCTTCATATGGATTGTCAAAACTTCTAATCAAAATAACTTAGAATTCTGACGGATCTGTTGGAAGTAGTGAAAGGAACCACTCTTTAATGAGATTTATTTAATGTAGGGTCTATCCTGGAATTGGGGAGATAAACTAAATCCAATTTGTATATATAAACACAAACTTGGATCATTATTCTGCATATGTTGATACATGTGCCTAACTTTACACATGCAAGCAATTCAGTGAAGTTTCTGAGAAGGTGACCAATGCAGCAAATGTGCAGATGTTTAACTTTATGGAGCTGGGGATATTGTTTGCATAAATAGAGCTGGGTAGGTTTGGGGTCTTAATAGGCATCCTAACCAGAGACTAAAACTGCTTTTTTTCCCCACTGTGGTTTACTAGTGATGGTTTTTAAAATACTGTACAGCATTCAATGTATGTTATTCTAGACTCTTTTTATGTCAAATAGAGTAGGAAGGGTATTTTCAGAGAGAATTGAACACTAAAGGAATGTACTGCTTACTAAAATACCACCTATATCATCCTGAAAATACAGCCTGTAATATGCTTTTGACTGACAGTGTGGGGTGTGAAGTCTAAATTCCTGCGTAGGAAAGATGTATGGTGGTCGTGCAAGGGGAGGTTCCACGTGATCATGTTATTTATGGCCCTTTTCTCAGATATCTCTATGTGAATAGAGCAGCTGTTATGAACTTTAACTAGCATAGAGAAGTAAGTGAACTTGAACTACCCCTTTTACTGTATTTAGATAGTGCCGTGCGCCATGTTGAGCAACATTACACTAATTTCTGAGACCCTAGAAATAAAACTAAGCAGAGGCTTTAGTAAGTTTTTACTGGTTTTTGCATGGTTTTTATGGAATCTGGATAAAAGTCAAGGAGTGCAAAAAAGGCTTGTTATTCTTTTGTAGCTAAACTTTAGTGGAATGTTTAGGGGCAAGCCACCAGTCAGAAACTGGTTTCTAGCTTCCAAATCTATTAGAACATAATGTGAAAAGAAGGGAGTACTGGCAGAAGACAAAGAAAGGCTTAGGTTGGTTTTTTTTTTTAAGAGAGGAAGGGGGGGAAAAAAGCTCTTCAACTTTTTTTTCCCCCCTCATATGCATCACATTAAATGATAGAGCTGCCATTAAAGACTATTTCTGGGAATTTCCCCCCTCTCTGGTGCTGCTTAGACAAGTTGGGGCACATATGTGCCATTGTTAATTCTAACAGACCTGTCAAATAAGGCTTGGAACAGATGATGCTTAAAGCTAGTTTAATATGTATATTTACAAGATCTGAAAGTGGAAGTTAGATGTTTTTCAGGCTTTTAACAAATGTACACCTTGTGCCTGTTTGTGGCACAACATACTGACAAATGTACTTTTGTTGAGAACATACTAGCTCTATGTTGTGAGGGGCAGAAAATCCCAAGTTAGTGTTTCAAATCTATTAAGGACCTCTAAAAGCAATGAAACGATGTTGCACTTCATGCTTTTTAAGAGTGTCTTTGTCACTGGTAGTGGCAAAAGTTCTCTATCATTTCTGCTGTTTTGTTTACGATAGCAATACTCTGAAGGCCAAATATTAAACCTTCTTTGCTTGAATTGTGTTTCTTGTTGATCAGTGCAATTACAAAACAAATGTCCTGGTACGTTGCTGTGCTTTAGCTGTAAGTTGGACCTTCTGGATTTGTAAATGGCAGTTGAGAAGTACTGGGTCCATTACTGATTATTGGTTGAGATTTGTTGATCCTCCCTCTGGATGGGGCTGGGAGAAAACTAGTGCCTAGTAACCTTTCAAGAAAGTATTATGATCACTTATCTAGAAATCATCTGTTTACACTGACTATCTGGCTGTCCAGTGGTGTTTAAATTCAAATCTTTGAGGAAGGTAATGGAGAAATGTTGGAAGATACAATTTAGGTACATTTAGAGTCTGTCTTGGACCCTAGGATGTATCCGCATCTGTAGATTTACCAGATATGGTTGATCCCAAAGGGTTTTATTTGTGGATCACAGGAGGAGACTGAGTTGCTTTCAAGTGGCTTCAGTCTTACACCTCTGAGAGAATCCAAGTGTAATTATGCACTGTTGCTGAAGGACAGCCTCAAGGATGAGGGGGCGGATGTTTCTTTCCCACTGATTGGGGAAAATAGCATTTCTCTGTCATAGAGTGATTCAGTCCTTACTTGATCTTACAGAAGAAATCCTGATGGTGAGAGAGTTGTTACATTTTTCACAGATGTGGAAAAAAATGCTGTCTTTAGTTGGATGCCTGTCTTCGTAGGGCAAGACAAAGGCAACCTTCTTTCCTGTGGAACATCGACCAAACCCTTTTTTTCCTCTTCTCTGAGGCTCAGGGTGTGGAGACATCTGGCGTACAATTCCAGGACTTTCACTGGGACTTTCCTGTGGAAAATTGTTCAGATCAGTTATGGAAAGGAGAGTTGTTCCACTGGGGAGCCTACAAATGACTAAAATAGGGTTTAGTATTACAACTACCTTCATTTGAACTCTGTAGGCATTTCTACAAGTGGGTGTGGGCTTTTTTTTCCATCAAATGTTTACATTGAGCAAAGGTGGTGTAGTGTTTTGGGGGACACTGCAAGTTCTCAAGGAACAGAAACAATCGTCATGACTTGAGTGGCAATTTGCAATGCCTGATTAGTAGGCACTCAGAGCAGTAATTGCTGCAAGTATTTCATGAGCAAATCTATAGGTGAAGACGGGGGACTAAATTTGCTGCAGCTGGGAACCCTCAGCTCCCCAAAGCCCCAGTCCTGTGCAAGAATTATTCCTCCTCAATGTGCAGGGGATGAACAAGATGTCAAGTGCAGCCATCATCCAAGAACCTAAGTGGCTACTCTTGTCCTCTATTCAAGCTCTGTGGGCAGGAGAGAGTTCTTTGTTGTGGGGGACAAGTTCTTATAAGATCACTAAAGCCTGGCCAGGGAAACAACCCAACTGTTGTTAGTCCCAGCAGAACCACTAGATGCCAGCAGCACAGTGCACAGAAGAACAGTTTGCCGATGTGGATGGCAGCTCCTCTCATCCTAAGAGTGTGGGAGGAGCAGGAAAATAACTTATGAAAAGTGGATCCAGAGCAGGCAAAGGATTGGTGGAATAAATGCCAACCTCCTAGGAACCCCAGGATCTTGGGCTGCTTAGATTCTGCTGGATGACAGTGGAAGGGATTATATTTCTTTACTTCAGGTCATGTTACTGTTCCTTAATAGAGCCTAGAGTGGCATATGAATCCTTTTAGTCCCTGGTCCAAGATTTCTGAGGATAATGAGGAGGAGGGAAGTGTGCCCACAGCCAGACCCCTCTTTCAAAATGCAGAGCTCCATTTGTAAATAACAGCAGGACCCTGTTCAGTATAGTAAATCGGTATGGAACAAAAATTGGTTGGATTGATTGGTGTAGCAATGAGGAATATAATATCTGTACTGGTTCTTTATCAGATATTGATCAGGAAGGTTTTCTTTTAAATATTTGTAAACCATAGGAAAGGCACTATTGCTGTATTCAGCTGTTGGTTTTCCTTTTGTCTAGCAGATAGTGTTACAAAGGAAGTTCATTGGTAGGCAATGGAAATGATTAGAGCCAGAGAAAGAGTTGCAATGGAAAGTGGAATACAGAGTGGAAATAGCAATACCAATTCTTGCAATACAGGAACAGGGGGGACATAAAATGGAATCGAAAAGCAATGCATTTTAAACCTGGAATCATTATGCCTCATGATATTTATTCAGGCCAAAAAGTAGTAAGATTCCAAAGAGGATTAGACATCTATATAGATAATGAGAACATTCAGAGTTTCAGTAAACAGGATTAAAAATAAATTAGGGATATAAGCCTTCATACTAATTGATGAGGACAGGAAGGTATTTCCATTCTGGACAGATTATATCATTGTCCACTACAAAATATAGCATACCTTCCTCTGAGGCATCTGGTACTCATCACAGTCATAGCTAGGATTCTGAACTGGAGGAGCCACTAGCCTGAACACCCTCATGCTGATTGAGTGAAACACAAACTGGCTTTTTAAAACTTGTCCTGTCCAAAATTAAGGTTTTCATCAAGGCCAAGAGAGTGCTTTTTTGGTTGTCAGAATAAAGGTGCCACTCAAAGCCAACCACCGAGGTAGTCTTCCCTTATAATGAGCTGGAAGGATCCCTGACCGTGTCAGTGCTATGATGAGGACTGCTGTTGGTCTCAGCCCACTAGTAAGCAAAAAAAAAAAAAAAAAAGACAACTTGTTCCTCTGGGATTAAAGATCCTCATGTGCCTGAGTCTTAAGGTTGTGGTCAGGATCCACTTTTTCTCCAACATTTTGGTTTTCCAAAATCCTTTGATATTTCCTATCATCTGTTGCTTTGTTTGGTATGAATTAAATTTACTACAATAAATGTAGATGTCCTCTGGGTATATCCACGTCTCTCCAGTGAGATTCTTTGCTGTAGGCAGATGTCCGATTAATAACTGAAGATTTCAGTAATTAAAAATTCCCTTGAATTAGGTCAGTTTTTTTCAGCATTTTATTTCGGATGCTAAAGTAGGGTAGTTAGAATGAGAGTCTAATGGCCTGTAATAAAAAAAAAAAAAAAAAGAGAGAGAAATCAGCTTCTGTATTTTATTCAGCATGGCAAAATTTACTTTCTAAAGGGGAATCCATTCTTTTGGAGAGTGACTGGGTGATCAGTTTAGTCCCAAGTAAAATATTGCTTGCAGTCCACTGGTGAATGAGTTCCTTATGTCCTTCTGGAAGAAGGTCTCTGACATTTTAACCCCATTAAGTTGCCTGTGCTCTTCTGTATTTGTCTAAACTGAAGTCTATGGTAGCTGCCTCTGGTGTGTGGGGATCAAAGTACTGCTTACTGAATGACATGCTGTTCGAGGCATAGAATTTGAAGGGTGCCTTGTATCTTTTCTGTAGTTGAGCAAAATAAATCTGCACATTTTATGAATTCTTGAGGGAAATGCACAATAATTAACATTCTTGCTGTGCAGCAAGTACATGTCTATCCAGCAACTTATGACTGTCAATTCTAGTATCCTAGCATTTGGGATTTATTGCTGTTTTCTTTTTGGATTTTCAAATGTCCCCTGAAAGGACACTGAGGACAGAGTAGCCTGTCTATATCCATTTGAGTTCTGTTCTTAAGCCATCTTCTCTATTGTAAACCACTGGATACAAAAGTCCAAGCCCTCTGGGGTGGAGTGGGAACTGGAACCTTTCCCTATATTCGTTCTTTCTTGCAAGAGGTAAAAGAGGAACTGGTGTGATCATTCTGTCCTGTGCAGGGGTTTGAGGCATGTTGATCATGCAACAACTCTCTTTGAGCAAAGTGTTCCTTTGGGTCTACAACACTGTCTCCAAGCAGATCAGATGGAGAAGGATGGCTGTGTGCTAAACCTCAGGGTGTTAGAAACTTGTGGGGTTGCAGTTATAATATTTTGGGCAGGTGGCTGATAGGGCTGGGGATGTTTCATTCCTTTGGGAAAAGTTTTTGCCACTGGTATTGGCTTAAAGATGGCTATGGTAGGGGAAGGGGGAATTGTCAGAACTGCAGGACTTCGTGATGGATGATGCTGAAGAATTTTCTTGTTTGGGGGGGAGGGAGGGGGGTTTGTCACTCCCTCCAATTCAATGTGCATGTGAGTCCATTAGGGAAACGGTGAGTCATTTAGAGTTGTAGTTTCTCTGTTTTGTGGATGACTCATCTTCATGCCTTCTTTTGTTAGAATCTGACGTGCAGGTGTTGGCTCTATGTATGCCTGCTTGCTCTTAACATTTGGATGAGAGTAAACTGGTTGAGACTAAACTGAAGATTAGGTTGTGCTAACATTCAGTAAAAAGACCAGAAGCTTGTTTCAGTTAGAGGGAGGAGATGGAGAGAGGAGGAAGGTGTAGACATCACAGAAGTAATATTTACCTTTATTGCTTCATGAGTAATATTTTCTGGTTCAATGAGAGTATATGTTGGTGGTGATGTTTTTTGCTTTATGCCAGTTTTGTAAAATGCAAATATCAGAATGGGCCGAACTCTGGAAATCTTCCTGCCAAAATACAGCTTGTGGAACGCTGGAGAAAATACTTGCTTTAAGGAATGCATTTGTAGTGGGTTTTCCACCTCAGTTGTAAAGTAGCTCTAAGCTTTATTGGTGTCTCTTGCTGTGGGCTCTAGGCAGGACAGAAATTCAGTTGCATTCAGTAGTAGATGGACCAACAGTTTCCTTTGCTTGAACTGGCTGTTGCAAACTAGAATCAAAGTCTTTGGTGAGAGAGATCTTCTATACTGTCTGAGTAGAGCATGAGCTCTACTGCTATGAGCTCTCAATTTCTGTGTTAGTAGGGACAAGAGGTTTGGAAGAGTTGTACTGGTAACCTTAATGCTGTCCATTGAGGTTTTGTGCTTATCTCTATTGGGACTCTCTGGTCTTGAAATAAATTCCTTTTTCCTTAAAGTATTTAAATGAAAGTTAGGATTTTATTAAAGACACAGAGGCAAGTTGTTGTTCAGCTTTCCTTCATTCACTCCTGTGATGTTTCCTGTTTTGCTTCTTGAGATACAGGTCTCACGATGAGGAGCTTCTCGGAAACAGAAGTCTGTTCGATGAGTCGGGATGAAGACAAGTCATAAATTTGAGAAGTTGGCTCAAGTTTCCATTGCAGGCATGGGAAGTTTCTGATACCAAGCCCAGTGAGAAGAGCCTGGGTAATGAAGAGGGAGATGTAGATCCAGTCTTGATAGGAGGAAGCAGGGACAGCAGGATCTGAGAGGACACTGCACAAATGACACATGGCTCACTTGTTTGTTCATCCCCTCACATCCTTGAACTGTAATACTTTCTTTGTGTCTTTAATATAATCCTGACTCTGAATTCACCCTAGAGAAAGCATAACTGTGCTGTACTTTTCATTGTTGGATTGTTCCTGCTTTACACCTTGAAAATAGGTTTACTTTTTATTCAGATACATACCAGTTACAAAACACAGCATGGCAGAGACTTTGCTTGCATTTAATAAGCCAACTTGTAATGCAAAGTGCTGCAAATGTGCATCACAAATTGAGCAGAAAAGTGGTGTCCTCCTGTCTAATCCAATTCGCCACCTACTGTCCAACATAAAAAATGTGACCTCAAACTAAGATACTGAATAAGCATTTTGATTTTCAGAAGTGCAGAATGCCCCACAGCTCCTATTGATTTTAATGGTACTCTGCACTTCTGAAGTTAGAGTACTTAGTAAAACACTAAGTTTAGGCTCCTGTATTTTGAACACCTTGGCCCTGAGATGAAATATCTGATCGAGAGCAACTAGGCATGTTCTTCATTACCTGACGTTTGTGAGCCCCCACTTCCCCTGCAATCATGATGACACATGATATTGCCTAGTGTGTTGTGATCATGTAATCAATTTGCATTGTTTGTAATGAAACTGTTCAGGGATTGGGGGCGGCATTAAAAGTTTACCTAACTCGCATGTTTAAATCGTAAAGTTTTATAAAATTTTCTGTATTAAATAGCATTTCTGCTAGAGGTGTGTAACAAATCTGTTGTTTGTTTTAAGCTGAACAAATTGATGTAATTAACAGTGTTTTATCCTTAATAAAATGTTAGTTATTTTTGTATTATGACTAAATGCTTGACCTTTGGCATTGATTTTCACTTTATGTATCAAAGTTTTATAAGTCCAGTTGAAAGGTATGGTTTCTTAATGAAAATAAATGTAGAGTTCATACCATTTCATTTTCAATTAATTCAGAATAATTAGATGTATTAGAGTGATAGACACCGTTCCACAACTTGCAATAAGGGAACCAATATGTTGGACTTACTTGGGACCTGAAGAAAAATGCGGTGCATTTGAGAGCTCATAAATCTATCCCAACCATGTAGTTGGTCCAGTGAAAGTTATCACCCACAAAAATCCTGCCTTTAAGGTATTACTTTCCTATTCATTCCCATGCTACAGTGACAGGGACTATATGAAGGCCTAGATAGACAATCTGTTATGAGAAATTCCTGTTTGTGTATTACTAAAACCTCTTAATGGTTCTTCAGCTGCTGACACAGTTGTGTGTTAAAAATCTGTTAACATTTCAAAATAGAACGTGAAATTCAAAACATTCTTGGGCCTATCTACAATTCTTCCAGCTACTGGTGCTCTTCATGTTTCATGTTTGCCATGTGCATCTTGGCATTCCT
>NW_005842249.1:143984-157660 GCF_000455745.1 Alligator sinensis
CTTAATGCTGGTGCTCTTGTATTCTCCTTGAACGTTTTACTGATGCAACATCTGGGCATTTCCTCTGATTTGACTCTGTTCTGAGAAGCAGCTATGGGCAGAGGAAGGATCCTCTAGAGAAAAATGTATGAGACATTAGTAGAATTTTAGGATTAGAGGAAGGTGGCAATAGCTGTCTTCAATGGAGGCTAATAAACCATATTTTTCTTTTCAGTATTTTTTAAACTAGGTATTCAGAATAGAATTTTATGAAGTTTATATCATTTGATCTTATTAACTCACTTTTTTTCCCCAGAACTGAATATATATTATGGCATTCTGGGTTCACATTTTTTTTTTTAAACTCTGTTAACAATTTGACACACACAATTTAAAAAAATTAACATTTAAAGGTGCATCCAATAACTTAACATGTATATAAAGACAAATATTTATTTTCCATCAACAGAGCTCCTTTAGCCAAATCATTGTCCACAAAGGAGAATCTTATATTCTTTTCTTCTCTCTTTTTTTATGTTTACAATATTGGATTATTTTGTGCAGGATAAATTATTTTTTGTCAAAATGGGCAGAGTCAGTTTTATAAATCAAAAGAATTTTTAAATACATTTCCAGTTAAGAGTCCTACTTATATTTGAAATTAACAGTGCACACTAAGGCCTACATTTACTGTAATGTATTAATTATTTGAATTGAAAAAACAAGAATTTTTATGCTGAAGTTTTAAAGAAAAATGACTGAATTGCTGCAAACCCTTGGCTAAGTGTCTGAAGCCAGTCTGTTGAAGTGCCAAACCGACTTTTATTAGCAGTAACCTCCTCTGCAGGTGAGAGTGTCTTCTTTTCAATTTATTTCAGTTCAATTACTAGTTCATTCAAAATTGAAATACTCGTAGGGAGCTGAAAAAGCAGGAAGGCTTTGTTTTCCTTTTTTAATTTGTCAATAAAGGGCTCAAGGGGATGAAGTCTGCTAGTTCTAAAATCTTGACGGGCATGATGACCAGGAACAGTGAGTTTAGTTCATTAACCGTAGATGATGCTTTGTGTAATGAATCAGGTAGTTTTAAATGGGAAACATTTTTAAATAAACTTTTCTCGTATGATTCCTGTACACTTGAGTTAATTTTCTTTAATAGAACATTTAAAAATGCTGCATGCAGGCTTTTAATAGAAATTTGTTTCTATCCCAATTCAATTTTGATTATAAAAAGTAGAAAATCATTGATAAATTAGAAATGTGCCATTCATTATTTTGTTATAATAAAATGTAAAAATTAAGAATCAGAATGAATGCATAGTAAACTACATATTTTTTGAATAAGTATATATCTAGATCTATCTGTGTGTGTGTGTGTGTGTGTGTGTGTGTGTGTGTGTGTGTGTGTGTATCTGGAATATCCAGCTGGTTAACAAAGTGAAGTACTAAATTTAGTATAAAGGCTATAGTTAGTTGCAAATCAATATATTTAATGGCTATCAGTTATAAGAAGCAACCTTTAGGATAACAAAGTTCAAATGCAAGATAAGTTAAAAAAATGGTTATTTAAATAAAGGTGTTCTGTTTTCTGATTTATAAATCAGCAGCAATTTAACCCTGATTCCAGATGAGTCTGAGCTATAAAGTGCAATAGATGCCAAGATTGTGTCCTGAAAACAAAAAGCTATTACAAAAAACTGTTCATAGATCTATCTGAAGGTTATACCATAAAACATTTATCTCTTAATTCTGATGGGAACTGGGTTGATTTTTTTTTTTCTGCTCCTAAAATCTGTTCCTCGTAACTTATTCTGTGTTTATATATAGAGTACTTTGCCTGTTTTTTTCAATGAGATCCCAAGCTGCATGCTCTTACTATTAAGGCAGAATGACTTTTCTCATGACTGAGGTCCCAAACAGTGTTTAAGCAGAAGAAAAACTTTAAATCTGTTTGCCTTTTCTATGTTGCTTACTTTTCTTTGATCTAAAAGTTTAGATATTTTGTCTATATATTATCAAAGTAAAGGTAAAATAATCTTTGTAACAGCACCAGTCTGGGGGAATTGCATTAAATCAACCCCAGAAATCTGCCGTGTCAGGTCTGAGTTGGTTCATGTCATAGGAAATCCTAACTTACTAGTTAGTATTAAAATCTGTTAAACTAAATTGATAAGAAATGATTTAATCAGACCTTGTTCTTTGTATTTGGGTGCACGTGTTTAGTTGATCCTGTGAGATGGATGAGTGGAAGTTTAGGGAGAGTTGGAGTGGGCTTTAGGGTTTCACAGACTACAGGAAGAGCAGAAAAGATAAGACTTTGTGAAGTGTTACAATAGAGGTTTACCCTGCCAAATGTCAAAAGATTTATAATGGAAAACAGAAGGAACAGAATTATATTTTATGTTCAACTCCTTAAAACTATGCTGAATAGTATTTTAAAAGGGATGCATACTTGTGTTCACTCTTGCTTTTTTGTTTTTATAATAACCCTGGGGCCCAACCATGAGTAGTCTCTCTTGTCTTCACTGGTCAGCTTGTCGTTAAGAGTACTCAAATATGTGTATGTACTTGCTAATATGTGGGAGACTCCTTGTGGAAGATAGTCACTTCTCTCATTGACTAAATGACGCATGGATGAGTATGATCTGAAGTTTATTCTGAGAACAGACACCCATTTTAGAAAACTTTAAACACTCATTGCAGGGAAACATGCTGTGTTCAGATATTTTAAGACGTAAATTTTGATCTTGGATGCGTAGTGGGCTCCTATATCTGCATTTAAGTATTGAAATCACTAGTCTGGTTTTTCCAATATGTTGAATACCCCCAAAATCCCTTTGAAGTATACATCCAGTTCTGAACATTTTTAAGTTTATTGATAAACACAACTGCACTTGAACTAAGTTTCTGTTTATCAGAAGTTGAAAGCTAGAGTGAATATTTGCATTCTGTAAGCTTCTTTGTAGAAAACATTTTACACCTGCCAAACTTAACATAGGAGGCAGTTGTTTCTGAGCAGGTAGTATTTTTCTTTAACATGTATTTAGAAACATGTTCCACTTAGGAAAGTGGAACTCTAAATTTTGATGAGTTAGTTTTATTGTGAACTTTTAATGTGGGAAATCCATAAGAACGAAGGTTTCCCTCTTAGGCTCCAGTTACGTAAAACTCACAATTTTAACAACAGTATATGTATTCGGAATAGATCCATAGACCAAATGAGACTTGACTTATCTGAGTAAAGTTATGCACATGAAAAGACCTTTGCAAAACTGGGGATTTATACAGTAGTATAACATGGAGTTTTCATAATTTGATATACTGTTGCTTGTAAGGACTTCTCAAAAACAACTTGATTGTGCAAAAAACTTCAAGTACTTCCATGGTGTGAAAATGTGTTTTTTCTTCTTTGTGCCACTGCATTGGGGGGAAAAAAAGAACATTCTGTTTCTTTTAATGTGAGGTTCACTGGATTGGTTTGTATAACTGGTGACGTAGTATTGTGTTATATCAGTACCCACCCCCAGCAAAATTTCCTGTTAAGAGGAGGCAGATTTTCACCCTGCACATACGTTGATGCTTGTCAGTGTTGTCTGCTCTCCTGTGTCAGAGTTAATTTTATCCAGGGGCTGCTGTGAAAGTTGTAGAACTGTTTACCCAGTGTAAGCTTGTAGGTTCAAATGAGACTGCTCTGACTATGATAGGATATCTATTTTAGACTTCAGACTGTATTTACGTTCAGGAAGGCAGTCATTGGAAGAATTAATTTAGCTCTTCTTGCCCTTTGAAACAACTTTCAAATATTGGGTGAGTTTTTAAGGTTTGTGCATGTTTCTTTTACATAATATATTTTGTTACCCTTTAATGCTTATTGTTTGATATCTCTTAATGCATCTCAAACGTCTATAGTGTAAAGCCATAAAAAACTTTAGTTTATTAAAGTTCTTCACTCATTTGCTTGAAGAATAACACCTCAGTTCTTCCAGCTAACATCTTAAAGTGACATGAGCAATGGGGACTTGTAGCAGCTTGAATTTTTCCCAACCTGTTTTACTTTGTTTGTGTAGCAAACTGAAACTTCACAATAACTACTTAAACAAAGCTGCTATTTTGTGTTTTCAGCAGATGTCCTAAACTTACTTAACCAGCACAATAAAATACCGTGCTTAATATGCTGTATAGAATTAGTTAAAATTGCAGTCTGAACCTTGTTTTTGAAATTGCATGCGTTTTTTAGCTTAAATGGGGGCAAATGTTTAAATCTTTCAGGGCAGGGGAATAGAAGGGACTAAGAAATGAGGATCCGTTGGAAGTTTGGTAGTTGCAGGTAACAGAACTTCCTCTCAGTTGATCTGAGCCCTTGGAAAGCTATGAATTTCAGTACCATTGCCCTTTGAAATAGTTGTTTAAAATTATTATGGCATACCCTGTAGTGATAGCTGTAATAGGAGTTGGTGATAAATTAAGTTATTGAGTGTGCTGTACTTGATTTTGATTTTAAAATAATAAGTTGGACCTCTTGTGTCCTGGAGAGTAAAGCTTGCATCATACTTGGCCCTGCGACAAGTATGTCATGTAATTTAGGGCCATATAGGGATGTTCTTAGCCTAGAACCACTTAAATTACACCATGTTCTATGTTACGGATATAATATTAGTAGCTTAAATGGATAATTTTGAGTGGTGGTGCAGCCTGTGGAGCAGCCAGGGAAGATGTGAGCAATTCATGTAAATTTTATTTGCTTGTGTTTTCAGTTAAGTCAAATTTGATTTCCATGCAACCTTATATTTATTGCTAGTAGAGTAAATTGCAACACTTGTTAGATGTTGCAGGATACCTGTGTCTGCAGACAGGGAATGGACACCAGACAAACTGTATTTGAGTACAAAACATCATTATATGCACGTTTGTGGGGTGTGAATTACAAAGTTCCAGTGTACTAAGATTTTTAAACTGACTTCTCAGCTAGTGGTATCTAGCCATTCCTCACTTTTCAGTGCAGATGAAATGCAATTGCTTAAAAGAAAATGTCCATTGTTTTGAAACGCTGCATGAAAGAACTCCTGATGTGCTTCATGTCTGAAGAAGGGCAGTATTTGTAACATTTGCCCTTAAAGTGGTTCATTTACAGCTGCCCTTTTAATTTTTGCTCATGTTGAAGCAGCAGAAAAATGCTATTATACTGAGTCTCACTGAAGAACATTGTTGCTCTCCTCATCTGTTGAATGTCATTTAAAAAAATGTTAGCCTCAATCAACTGTTGTGGGGGAAATGTTTGCATCACAATCAGTTTTTAAATGGACTGACATTAACCCAGTAGGTTCTGTTCTGGTTGTCATGGGGCACACTGAAAGATACTCTCACAGGTCTCAATTGTTGGTTGTTTCCTTTATTCAGTGTGCTTGTTCTGCACACTGAACTAAACTTGCTTGGCTGTTTAGTAACAAGTTCTGGTTGCCCCCCTTGGACTCTGAACTTGATAGTAATTCTTTAACCTTTCACTTCTTAGCTGACTGTTTCTTACTCTCAGAGTTCTCTTTGGCAGCCATTCCACTGGCCAGAAAGGTCAAAACCTGGCAGTGTGATTCTTCCAATTTTTAAGAAGACGCTTGTCCACACTTAAAAATTTACTGTAACAGCTGACTATACTTAGTAACTGTTGCAGCAATTTTCCAAGTATAGACAGGTCCTAAGAAGATGGTGGTTATCATTTTTTGACTTCTTCCTAAGTCCTCTTGTCGTTCTGGATTAATCAAGACACTTCTTTACTAAGGTGCTGTGCTGTAAAGAAATGGCACTTAATGTTTGCAGAGCTCTGAAACAGTAATTAGTTAGAGGCATAAAGTAGAGATGGCGAGGAACTACTACTTTCCACAGATCAGAACGTTTCTTTTTCTTTGTGTACCAGGGTTGTATACTGAGGTTCCAGGCCTCAAAGACTACTATAACCAGATGGATGGAGATATGTACTTAAGAGCTTCTGTATACTAGGTTCAGGCACGTGAGATGGGATGAAGAGGGAGCTATTACTGAAAAATCTTCTTGTACCCGTCACTTTTAATTATCTTACTTAAATGATCATGCAATTCTTCACTGAAAAATTAACTTGAGTTTCTTCCCCCATCTTTCCTTCCATACTGCCCATAACTCTTCTGCTGTGGTGCTTTTGGCTTGAGTTGGCCATTCCATTGGGGGTATAGCAAGAGGTATAATTAGCATCATAACTCTGTGCTGCTAATCCAGATTCCTCAAACAGTGTCAGTGTAGCCACTGAAGTACAAGTTAGGCTAACTGGAAAGGAGTTAACACTTGTGTAAATAACCCGAGCCAACACAGCAGTGAAGGAGAGTGCATTCAGGAGAGTCCTGGCACAGAGCTGATCTTTGTTCTCATTGGTGCCACAAGTCAATTTGAAGATTTTCTTAATTCTAGAATGCTGATTTAATAGTATTTTACATTCACTTTACATAGGTGTGAATGAGTGCAGAAGGTACAAGGTTGGGAAGAAACAGGCCAACGACTTTCAGGTCTTAAGTACAGAACACGGAACTTTAAAATTTGGCATTCCTCTGCTGCAGGGCATTTTTCCCCCTATGTCCTTGTTGTCATAAAAACAACATGGGACACCTCTGACTCTTAGATTAGATTAGTATGTGAGGGAATGCTTGCATAGCTTGGCATACCAGAGAAATCCTTGCTCTCGAAAAGAAGCATTCTACAGGCTGCAATCTGTGTTAAGCCACTGGTAGATTTCTGCAAAAAAAAAACCTTGATCAAAATGTCTGCCTTATATTTCTACAAGGCCCGCACAGCTGGACTCATGTCTGTTCTATATTTTGGGGGGTTCAGAGATACGGCTATCCTTTTCTTTTTTCTTTTTCAAGGGTGAAACTACCAGTAGCACCTCTTAATGGTTCAAAGGTAACCTACAACCTTATTTTTAACTAAGCTTTCTGTCCCTCTGCTACCTTTTTCCCCTTTTTTTTTAAACTTGAATATTATGCTGTTAAAGGGGTGCTGTGTTCATTTTTATTTTATTCTGTGTGTTCCTTTACCTTAGAAATGTCAGGGATGTCAAATCTGACCTCTCATGTTTTGCTGGGGGATGTGTGGATTCTGAGCTGTCACCTTGCATGAAGTGACAGGAGTGATGAGTTGTTAACCATGACATCCTTTCTCCCAAGCCCTCATAACCTTGCCTTCAGCAGCAGGCTTGCATAGCAGCTTCTGAATTTTTTTATAGAGGGTTTCAAAAAGGACAAATGCAAAGTCCTGCACTTAACACAGAACAATTTCATACACCGCTACAGGCTGGGGACTGGCTGGCTAAGCAGCAGGTCTTCAGAAAAGGACCTGCAGGTTAGTGGACAATAAGCTGAACATGAACCAACAGCGTACCCTTGTTGCGAAGAAGGCTAATGGCATACTGGGCTACTTATTACTAGGAGCACTGACAGCAGATCGAGGGAAGTGATTCTTCCCCTCCTTTGGCACTGATGAGGCCACATTGGGAGTATTGTGCCCAGTTTTGGGCCCCACACTCCAGAAAGGATGTGGACGAATTGGAAGGAGTCCAGCAGAGGGCAACAAAAATGGTTAGAGGGCTCAGGCACATGACTTATGCGGACAGGCTGAGGGATCTAGACTTATTTAGTATTGTGAATAGCAGCCTTCAACTCCCTGAAGGGTGGTTCCAAAGAGGATGGAGCTAGACTGTTCTCAGTGGTGGCAGATGACAGAACAAGTAGCCATGGGCTCAAGTTGCAGCAAGGGAAGTTTAGGTTAGATATTAGGAAAAACTTTCTCCCTAGGAGGGTAGTGAAGCACTGGAACAGGCTTCCCAGAGACATTGTGGAAGTCCCATCCTTAGAGCTTTTTAAGACCCACCTAGACAAAGCTTTGTCTGGAATGATCTAACTGGGGCTGGTCCTGCTTTGAGCAGGGGGTTAGACTAGATGACCTCCTGAAGTCCCTTCCAACCATCATTTTCTATGATCCTGTGATCCTTCACCCTCCAGCCATCATGAGCAATGCTGTGGGGTATGCTACAGACTTGTTTTAGGTTCAGTGATGGCTTTGGTCCTTAGGTAGCTAATAAGAGTGCTTTAGTTCATTTTTGTGTCATTGATAGCCTCTATTGAACCAGTTTTGGACTTGGGAGTCAGTACCAGCTGATTGGGGCTGAGTGGCCTTCTAACATACTGGTGGGAAATAAAGTCCCAGTACCCTCCCTATTCCAAGAGCACACTGCAGGCAGACTGTCTCTGGGGGACCAAAGGGGATATGGGGCACCTCGGGTGTCCTCGGGTGAGCAATCATGTGGGAGTACAAGAGGGATCATAGCAGATGTGGGAGCTGAGGGAGGATCCTGATTAAGAAGCTGATTAGTTGGGTTTCCCGCCATGCATGTGCAACTCTGATCAAGCCCTGCAGGTTCCTTCCTTATCTCAGAGATAACCTAGCTCATTTCTGCATTTGGAAAAGAAATGTTGCTTTAATAAAAGGGAAGAAATCCTCTTACTAAATGGCTGGGTTGAAATTAAGGTGATTGCAGCTGTCTGTATCCGTCCAGAACTTTAGCTTTCACCTCTGCATGCACAAGGGCTGGAAAACCGGGAAATTCTTAGCAAAGGTTTTTCCACATGAACCCCAAAAAGATGCTGGGGAGCACTTTCCATCCAAGAGGACCTTAATTCTGCCCCCATTGGGTTGCCACTGGGAGCTTATAGTCGGAAGACCTTACCCCTCTAACAAATGTTGCTATTTGGTCTTTCTATCCAACAAGAGTCCTGATGGGTACATTGTAATATTTAATTCCAGGTTTCCAATTTGCAGAAATACCACAAAGGGGGACATGTTGTTGGGAAAGATAGAAAAGTTAGGCTGGTGTGTTGGAGTGAAGGGATTACTCATAAATTTCTCTGCCTCCCTATGAACCTAACCGTTTTGATGCAGTGGGATGTAGTCCTTTAGCCACTATAGATGCACTGTATTGTACAACCTAAACAAAATGCTATTCAGTATCCCCACTATATTTTCTGCAATAGAAAATGGTTATTAGGGTACTGCAGAGTGACATAAAAGGGAGCCAAAAACATGGTGGATGAATGTGAAGCAAAAAGGAGTCTGAAGATGCATAGCTACATACTTGACCATCATCAAAATATCTGAGCACCTCGCAATGATTCATGAACTGATCCTCATGGTCAGAGCCATCCCTTGGTGGGGGGAGGTGAATCGCTGTGACCACTCTGGGCCCCACGGACAGTGCCATTGTCATGTGCTGAGGGCACCGCCACTCTACACGTTTGCACTCCGGCCGCTCGCCACCACTGCCCTGCCTCCCTCCCACACAGGTTCCGCACAAGCTGATATGCCCTAGGCCCTGCACACCCTTAGGGTCAGCTCTGCTTGTGGTACCCGTGTGAGGCAGAGAAGAATCGTCCCTGTTGCACAGATGGAAACTTGAGGCACTGAAACATTCAACAGCTTGTCTAAGATCACTTGGTTAGTTTGTGGCAGAGCAGGGAGATTGAACCCAGGTCTCCATCATCCCAGTCCAGCCTTTTGCCTATTATACCTCCACCTTATCCCAGATCACGATTCTCAGCAAGAGTGCTGGGAATTCAAATTGGGAGTTCAAATAGGAATCTGTAGCACCAAACACATTTAGCCTTATTGTGGTCTCTGACTTTGCAATAGAAGAAATGCTCTATTTTTTCAGTAGTCAAAAATTTGTGAAAGCTAAATGCTGAGAGTTTCTAAGGGGGTGTCTTGGGTCTAAAAGGGTTAAGAGACACTGCCTTGATTCATCCAAGAAACTTTGAAATACATGAGACAGAATATGTGAAGTTGGTAATAAATATATTCAACATAGGAGCAGAGATGCTTCTACCATTTCTCATGCTGTTTCCCTGCTTCAAAGTGAATTTCACAGTGGAGGGATGCACAACGTTCCCTTCACACCCAAACTGTTTTTCACTAAGAATTTTAAGATGACTGTACCATGCTTTAGTAGCAGTGAATGTGTCAGAAGGCTACTAAAAACTACTCAGGTGGTTGAAGATGTGAAGCTGAAGGCTCAAATGTCCCAATAGCCACTCAATGTCAGTCTGAGAAAACCTTCCCAAGTATACTACTTTCAGGCTCCAAGACTCCCTAGGCTTGGTCTCCTCAAAGCAGAATAAAAATGGAGCAAAAATGATTTGGCTATTGTGAAATATAAGGAATGTTTAGAGGGAATCTGTTATCTGTGCTTTCAAAAACAAACCATAATGAGCATTACAATATCTTAGTTTCCGTCAAAAAGGTTCATTAAATACTTCTATTTGTTTATCTAGTTGGGGCTGGTCCTGCTTTGAGCAGGGGGTTGGATTAGATGACCTCATAAGGTCACTTCCAACCCTCATTTTCTATGATTCTATGATTTTCTGTTGATTCAGTTAAAATGATTATGGGAGTATGGATTTGGTACTTTTTGTTTTCATAGATTGTAGAGTTGGAAGGGATACCAAAGGATCATCGTGTCTGACTCCCTGCCCCAGGCAGGAAAAGGACTGAGGTCAGATGACCCAAGTCAGGTGCCTATCTAGCCTCCTTTTGAAGACCTCCAAGTTAGGTGAGAGTACCACCTCTCTTGGCAGCCCATTCCAGATTCTGGCCACCCATACTGTGAAGAATTTTTTCCTAATGTCTAACCTGAATCTACTCTCCACTAGTTTGTACCTATTATTCCCAGTTACTACTAGGGGTGCCCTGGTAAGTAGTGCATCTCCAACTCTCTGTTGTCCTCCCTTGATAAACTTACAGGCTGCTACAAGGTCTCCCCTCAGAGGTCTCTTGTGAAGGCTGAAGAGATCCAGATCTCTCAGCCTCCCCTTGTAGGGTTTTGTACGGAGGCCGCTAATCATACGAGTGGCCCTCCTCTGGACCCTCTCCAGATTCTCTGCATCCCTCTCGAAGTGCGGCACCCAGAACTGGACACAGTACTCCCAACTGCAACCTGACCAATGTCGCATAGAGGGGGAGCATCACCTCCCTCGATCTGTTGGTCATGCATCTGCTAATGCACAATATGGTGCGATTGGCTTTGTTGATGGCTTCGTTACACTGTTGGCTCATGTTCATCTTGGAGTCAACTATGACTCCAAGATCCCTCTCAGCTGCTGAGCTGCTGAGGAGGTCATCCCCCAACCTATAGGTATGCTACAGATTTCTCCTCCTTAGGTGGAGTACCTTGCATTTGTCTTTGTTGAACTGCATCCTGTTTCATTCTGCCCATTGACCAAACCTATCCAGAGTGGCCTGAATATGCTCCCTGCCCTCCGGTGTGTCAGCTTTGCCCCATAACTTGGTGTCATGTGTGAACTTGGACAGGGTGCTCTCCACACCCTCGTCCAAATAGCTGATGAAGATATTAAATAACACCAGTCCAAGGGCCGACCCCTGCAGGACACCTGCCCACCTCTTTCCAGGCTGAAAATGACCCATCCACCACCACTCTCTGCGTGCAATCCCTAAGCCAGTTAGCTTACCCACCTGACTGTGTAAGCATCCACTCCACAGCCTGTTAGCTTCCTTATGAGAATAGTATGTGAAACAGTATCGAAGGCCTTCTTAAAGTCCAGGTAGATGACATCTGCCTCAGCTCCAGTGTCAAGGCAGTGGGTCACCTGGTCGTAAAAGGCTATAAGGTTTGTCAGGCAGGATCTACCTGTGACAAACCCATGCTGGTTTTCTTTCAGCATCATTTCTCCTGCTGGGCCTTCACAAATGTGCTCTTTAATGATTTTTTTCCAGTGTTTTCCCAAGGACAGAGGTAAGACTGACAGGCCTAAAATTACCTGGCTCATTTCTTCTCCCCTTCTTAAAAATGGGCACCACATTGGCCCTTCTCCAGTCCTCAGGGACCTGGCCGGAGCACCACGAGTGCTCAAACAGCCATGCCAGTGACTCAGCTATGACACTGGCCAATTCCTTCAGCACCCGTGGATGGAGGTCATCTGGGCCTGCTGACTTGTACCCATCTAGCGCCTCCAAGTGCTCCTTAACTAAGTCAGCACTAACCATTGGTGGTCCAGTGCCTTCCAGACATCTATGTTCAAAGATGCACATTCATTCCATCGTTGTTCATTCAAGGATCTCTGGCATCCCATGGATATGCAGAATCTGCTTTAGATTTCTCTTAGGTTGTCACTAATTTAGCGGCTCTTGGGCCTTTTCCACTTGGGACCTTCATCTGGGTTTCTCCTTATGACTTTAATGCCTCAATCCTTTGGGGTCATGGGAAGAAACTGTGGTGGTCTTGGTGGATGGGATGTGTGGGATTAGGTTGGGGCTATTGCTAGGCAGTTCTGTATGGAGATGCTGGTGGGGTGAGGTGCTTTTCTCTTACCCACAACGTCTTGAGAAATGCTGCTCAAATGTGCTGTGAAGCTAACTGAGGGATTTTAGCTGCTGGAGAGAGGCCACTGGCTCCTTGAAAATTCACATTGCTCCGGAGCAAAGTAATGTAGGTATGGAGAGAAAGGGAGGAATGAGAAGCTGCTACTTGAGTAACTCTTGAGCCTACTGGGCACTTAGGTTTTGACCATTTTGTTTCAACATCTGGCTGTCTTTTGTGATGCAATCTGAGGTCTTTACCTCATGAGAACCATGGCTGTAGCTTATGATCGCATTAAAGTTACTATGCATTGCTATACATGAGAAAATCCAAACTTTGTGAGATAACAAGCCCTTACCTCTTCAAAGGTAAATCATTTGGAGGGCTCTGAGACGATCAGCTCACGTGTACGAATGAATATAGCCCATCTGTTTGAAAACGAGTTCAGAGAAAGATATTCTTCCCCAGATAGTTGTTGAATGATTGTTTTGTTTGGCTTGGTAACTGCATCTCCTCTTTACAGCCGTTAAGAAGGGAGAAGAAACTACTGGTTATGTATGTAGATAATCAGGTTTTTTGTTTCTTTTTTGAGTATTTTAAACTGGGTGTACTGGCTCCCATTGAGAGGAATATCAAGATTTACAGGCTGGAAAGTTAGATCCTGAATGAGATGAAGATAATGCAGTTTTCTGTGTGTTTTCTTAAAATAAAACTAGGCTTTCTCTTGAAATCAACTCCTGCCTATGCATTTCTGTTTTTGAAAAACTGATCAAGTAGGGCAAAGAGAAACTTTGTTTCCAAGATTGCTAGAAATCTCTGAAAGTTGCAAGAGAACTATTGGACATTGTTTATTTGAGGCTAGTTACTTTAGTAGTACATTGTAATTTGTTTTACTAGGGGAAAGATCAGATTACTTTTTGTTCACTTTTTTAGTCAAACTTCTCTTCTCTCTCCTGGATCTATGTAAATATGTATGTGGGTACACTGAAATAAATATGGAGAAAATCACACTGCTCCACTGATTGGAAGGCCATGTGGCTAAAAGGCTGTAACATTCCTCTTGATCTACACATGAGAGCAACAGCATGTAAATATTTGCAGACATTTTCATGATTTCTGTTGAGTTTAATGGATAGATATAATTCCTTCTCTCATTAAAGGCCAGATCCTCACCTGCACCGGATGTAAATTGATAGTTTCGTGGAGGTAGCTGGAAATGGGCCATCTGCGGCCTCAAAATATGGTTTATATAAGCCAGTTACTCGATACAAGAAACCAAAAAGGATCTGTCCCCTCTTCCTTCCCCCCCGCCACCCAA